>NC_048278.1:23080924-23447174 GCF_009762535.1 Notolabrus celidotus | reverse complement strand
GCCAAATCATATAATCTGTGTTCTAAATCGTGAATACTATCCTTATATTAATCCTCAGTTTCGGCAAAGGAGAGAGGTAGTTTTCTTCTAACCAACATAAGTTTTGACCCTAATATCTAAACACAAACGTGTGGTTATTCAAGACAGTATGAAGAGAATATATAAACTGTAATACTTCTAAAAACGAGACAAAACAATATAGATTGTCATGATTCTTCTTGTGGCTAATGTCAATTAAGAATAACAGTCCAATCAACAAAATGTCATGATCTGTAGGAAAAGAGTCCAGATGACCTAAAATGGAACTTCAATAAACACAAACCAAAAATGCTTTGGTCAAACCAAGAATGCAAACACTAAGAAAAAGGCAAAAACAAAAAAACATTTAAAATAACTATTGATGGGGTGCTGTTGGCCTAGTGGTCTAAGCATGCGCCCCATTTACAGAGGCTATGTTCCTCATCACAGAGGTCCCAGGTTCAACTACCGGCCTCAGCCATTTGCTGCATGTCTTCCCCCACTCTCTGCTACCCGCATTCCCTGTCAAAAAAAAAACAAAGCAAAAAAAAAGAACACTGAAAACACAAAACAAGTTTCAAGAGCCAAAATGCCCAGGCAAATATGAACATTTATAGACAACGCATTGGCACAGGCTCTTTTTTTCTCATGCATCTATTTGACAGGTTCAAATGCATGATTAAACTTTTTTTTTTCATATTTGTGTGCTCTGTCTATGTCTTGATTCATGGTTGACTGTTGTCTTCTGTCACACTGTGATCTGAGAAAAGGACTTTTTGATCAGTCCTGTTCATATGGTAGAAATGACAACACATTAATCTTGGTCTTAAAACCTGTTTAAGTCTAAAATATTTTCAACATTTTTTGAAGCACAAGTAATTTATCATGCAATCAATGCCACTGTGTGTATGTTTTTTTCTTGTGTGAAGGTGTAAAGAGAGCAGCCTGTCACTCCTCTAAATGTGTTGACTGCACATCACAACCACTCTGTGAAATCACAAGATGCCATTATTAATTTAATTTTACAGTTCTAAATGTCCTAATGACTGTCAATCATTCTCAAATGAGAAGTTCCACTCCTTGTTGAGAGTGAGTGCAGGAAACTGCAAAATATCTGCAAGGTCAGAGGTCAGACTGTTTGATTCATAGTCAAACTTTGACTTAATTCCTGCAGTGAATCTGAGATGATTCAAAAACTAGGCCTTAAATCCATATCGCCAGGACACCATGCAGTAGATATTACCCCAGGCCTCCTGAATGTTGCTTTTTTAATTTGAACACTCATTTTTAAAGGCTCCACACTACATACTCAAACAAATCCTTAAAGGTACATGAAAACATGTCATGCTAAATTTGTCATGCACCCGAGACTAAACCTTAAACATCAATGTTCCACGTCTCCTCTTGCCTCTGTTCTCTGGGTAACCCTGTCTGCAACATTTCCTCGAGCGCCTTCGACAGCTCATGGTTGTCTTTCTCAGAACTAAACATCTACAACCAGAGCCCATCCGTTGTGTGCTGCACTCTGCTCATTGAGACAGATGCTAATGTCCCGTGAAGGCAAATGCCGCTGCATCATCAGTAAACACACGGCTCCTGTCAGCCGGAGAGTCTCTGTGGACCTTTGTGAATCAATGAAGTCTCCAAACAAAAGAAAGTTATAGATTACCCGAGGCTACGGGACTAAGCAAATGGGAATCACAGAATGAGATTAATTGGCACCAAATTGCAGGCTAAGATGTATTGCTTGCTTCAAGGCAAAATGTTGCAGCACAGGTCTTACCTGTCCCACATTAAGTTTTATTTTAGACTTTGATAACGATTCACAGCTATAAACAAAACAAATACAAATCTGTTTTGTTATTAGTGATAATTTAGAGAGCTGAGATGACGTGAGACATTTTTCCATGACGGATATTGACTAATTTGACTTATGGCCAGTTTGGGGAACCAGTGGTTGAACTTGACCTTGCAGTCTGTAACACTTCCCTTAAATCTGGACCTCTCCTCTTCCTTGGGATATTGGCGACTATAGACTTCACAGTGTTTTGTGTAATAGGCTTGTCACTGAGAATTATTGTCACCGGCTGCATGTAATGCCTTTCAGGAGGGAAAGAAGAGAAGTGTGTCTGAATCATTTAAGAGCCTCTATCCTGTAACGTTAGCTGGACCGTTAGCTTTTATCCTGACAATTGCAGACAGGAATTGAAAATGGGAAGACTTTTCTTTTATTTCACAACCAAATGTCAAATCTGCTTATGAGTCTTTTAAAGTTCAGCTGTTTTTCTCTGAACCTTAGATTGAGTCAAAATGTTTAATGCAGGGCCATGTGCCACTTTCCCACGGACAAATTCATCACCAACAGACTTCCATCTCGACCGGCCAGAATGAACACTAATGAACTAATGAACTGTGGAATAGATTAATTAACATGCTGGATAACAGACTAACAAAACAAATATTCCATCAGGATTATTTAAACAGCTATACCTAGGCTTGCAAAAATATTTGACAAGGCATGACTCATATAAATCTATCCAAATAAGTTAATATGTAGTGTGACTCACGATTAGAACAAAACTATTTGAAAGTTACAAACACAAATGGTCTGAAGGGGTCCTGTGGAAGCCCAAACTAAGAACATATTTCTGTTAAAAAAAAATGTATCACCCAGAGCTCTATGTCACCCTCAACCTATCCCGAGCGCAAAGGTCTGTCTATGCACAGCTGAGATGTGGCATCCTTCTTCTGGCATTCGAAACCAGTCACTTCCACTCTGTACCAGAGGAGGACAGAAAGTGTTCTCTGTGTGATCTTGAGGAGGTTAAAAATTAAATGCGCTTTTTGTTCTATCGTCCATTACATCATGATGTTAGATGTCATCTTTTTCAGCAAAATGTTAGAAAACTGTCCTGATTTGTTTCACATGTCTGATGAAGACATGCGCAGGAGGACACTTCATATTTGATTAAGTTATGGTCACTACCTATGTGCCAATGTCTGAAGTGTGCTTTCACTTACTTTTGGCCATTGCTGAACATGTGCGGTAATGTTATTTGTCTTTCCATTTTTTCTTCTGTTGTTGCACCCCTCTTGCTTTGTTTTGTTGTGTCTTGTAAGTCCTTACAGGCTGAGCACCTTTCAGGTACATGACACGATGAATACAAACTAACTAACTAACTAACTAACTAACTAACTAACTAACTAACTAACTAACTAACTAACTAACTAACTAACCAACTAACCAACTAACTAACTAACTAACTCTTTTCCAGAGATTATTTTCCAGGACATTTTCATTGATGATCAAGCTGGTATGACAGTCTAAATTATAATAGAATAATGCAACCACAGATGTACAGCACTTCACTTTATTAGTGCAACCAAATAACAATGATGGGCAACTCTCATCTCAGCTTTCTCTTCTCAAAAAATATAAAATGAGCTAAGAAAAAAACAAAAGAGCCAGCAAAGGAATCAGGAAGCTGCCTTACTGAAATAAATAAATAATAATAATGATCAGAGGATCAGTGCATTAATGACCTAAATATAACTGAAAGACAAAAATGGCCACAAATGTTTCTCAACTCAACTCAAATTCAAAATATACCTGCTTAATCATGATATTCATCCTGCTAAGTGGTCGATATAAAACAAAGCAAATGTCACGTTTTTTTGTTTGAGTTACCGTGAACTCTAAAAAATTTGCACCGGTGTAAAGACGCACTCTGTATTTGAAGGTCTCTCAGAGATTTAAAAAAATGTAAACTGTCTTCCTGCATGGAGTTTCTATGAAGCTGTGTCACTCTTTTTATTTCGTTTTTGTACTGTCGGGAGTTTGCACTCCTACTAGCTAGAGCAGGGGTTCTCAAACTTTTTGGAGCCAGGGAACCCTTACAGGTGAGAAAACTGTCCAAGGACCCCCTCATAACTGTAACACAGATTAAGCACATTAGTGATGTGTCACGATCAAAAGCTGCGGCTCTGAGAGCCGATGCTTTATAGTGAATCAGAAGAGCCGGATCACATCGAGAGAGAGCCGGCTCCCAGTTTTTCCTTTCACTGCTTAGCTCTCACAGTGCTCAGCCCCAGCTCTGCTCACAGCAGAACTTTGTTTTGATTGGTCAGCATGGCGGCCATGCGGCCAATCATATGTGAGGATATAGGATACAGGTGATGGAGGGGAGGCTGTGTATCGTTCAGAGAGAGTCTTCTTGAAGACCGGGCATATACTCACTGAGAGGAGAAATCGGATCACCCCATCCAAGCTGATGCATTGGATTTTTCTCAATGCCAACCTGAGGACATTAAAAATGTTTGGTTCTGGTTCTGTTTGCTTGAGTTTGGTTCTGGTTCTGTTTGCTTGAGTTTGGTTCTGGTTCTGGTTCTGTTTGCTTGAGTTTGCTTGAGTTTGGTTCTGGTTCTGGTTCTGTTTGCTTGAGTTTGGTTCTGGTTCTGGTTCTGTTTGCTTGAGTTTGGTTCTGGTTCTGGTTCAGTTTGCATGAGTTCGGTTCTGGATTGGTTCAGTTCTGGCTCGGTTCTGGGTCGGTTCTGGTTCAGTTCTGGTTCAGTTCTGGTACGGTTCTGGTTCGGGTTTGGTTCGGTTCTGGTTCAGTTTTGGTTTGGGTCCAGTTCGGTTCTATTTGGTTCTGGTTCGGTTCTGGTTCGGTTCCGGTTCGGTTCTGGTACTGTTCTGGTTTGGTTGTGGTTCAGTTCTGGTTCGTTTCTGTTTCGTTTCTGGTTCGGTTCTGGTTCGGTTCCGGTTCGTTTCTGGTTCGTTCTGCTTGAGTTTGTTTCTGGATCTGTTTACCTGAGTTTGGTTCTGGTTCTGGTTCAGTTTGCTTGAGTTCGGTTCTGGATTGGTTCAGTTCTGGCTCAGTTCTGGCTCAGTTCTGGCTCGGTTCTGGGTCGGTTCTGGGTCGGTTCTGGTTCAGTTCTGGTTCAGTTCTGGTATGGTTCTGGTTTGGGTTTGCTTCGGTTCTGGTTCAGTTCTGGTTTGGTTCCGGTTTGGTTCTATTTGGTTCTGGTTCGGTTCTGGTTTGGTTCCGGTTCGGTTCTGGTACTGTTCTGGTTCGGTTCTGTTTCGTTTCTGTTTCGTTTCTGTTTCGTTTCTGGTTCGGTTCTGGTTCGGTTTGCTTGAGTTTGGTTCTGGTTCTGTTTGCTTGAGTTTGGTTCTGGTTATGTTTGCATGAGTTTGGTTCTGGTTCTGCTTGCTTAAGTTTAGTTCTGGTTCTAAACCTAACCCTAATCCTAACCCTAACCCTAATCCAAACCCTAATCCTAACCCTAACCATAACCCTAATCCTAACCCTAATCCTAACCCTAACCCTAACCCTAACCCTAATCCTAACCCTAACCCTGACCCTAATGCTAACCCTAACCCTAATCCTAACCCTAATCACAACCCTAACCCTTATCACAACCCTTACCCTAACCCTAATCCTAACCCTAACCCAAACCCCACCCCTAACCCTAACCCTAACCCTAACCCCTACCCTAACCTAAACCCTAACCCGGTCCCTAACACCAACTCCTAACCCTAACCCTAATCCTAACCCTAACCCAAACCCTAACCCTTATCCTAAACCTAACCCTTAACCTTAACCCTAACCCTAATCACAACCCTAACCATAACCCTAACCCTAATCCGGTCCCTAACCATAACCCTAACCCTAATCCTAACCCTAATCCGGTCCCTAACCATAACCCTAACCCTAATCCTAACCCTAACCCTAACAGTAACCCTAATCCGGTCCCTAACCCTAACCCTAACCCTAACCCTAACCCTAATCACAACCCTAACCATAACCCTAACCCTAATCCTAACCCTAATCCTAACCCTAACCCTTATCCTAACCCTAACCCTAATCACAACCCAAACCCTAACCCTAATCACAACCCAAACCCTAATCCTAACCCTAATCACAACCCTAACCCTAATCACAACCCTAACCATAACCCTAACCCTAATCCGGTCCCTAACCCAAACCCTAACCCTAACCCTAATCCTAACCCTAACCCTAACCCTAACCCTAACCCTAATCACAACCCTAACCATAACCCTAACCCTAATCCTAACCCTAATCCTAACCCTAACCCTTATCCTAACCCTAACCCTAATCACAACCCAAACCCTAACCCTAATCACAACCCAAACCCTAATCCTAACCCTAATCACAACCCTAACCCTAATCACAACCCTAACCATAACCCTAACCCTAATCCGGTCCCTAACCCAAACCCTAACCCTAACCCTAATCCTAACCCTAACCCTTAACCTTAACCCTAACCCTAATCACAACCCTAACCATAACCCTAACCCTAATCCGGTCCCTAACCCTAACCCTAACCCTTATCCTAAACCTAACCCTAATCTTAACCTTAACCCTAACCCTAATCCTAACCCTAACCCTAACCCTAATCCTAACCCTAACCCTAATCCTAAACCTAACCCTAATCCTAACCCTAACCCCAACCCTAACCCTAATCACAACCCTAATCCTAACCCTTATCACAACCCTAACCCTAACCCTAATCACAACCCTAACCCTAACCCTAATCACAACCCTAACCCTAACCCTAGGATCAGGGTGAGAATGATTTTGTAACAGAATAAATACACAAAATTTGGCAATTGTAAGACTTCTCAAAAAACACCTAAGTAAAAAGATTTTCAACACACAAACCATTAGTTGTTGCAAAGTTATACCGTAGTACCATAGTGATAAACAGATAACACTTTAATTTGAATCAAGTAAATACCAATTGTATACTTTAAAACAGAGGGTCATTTCATTCCTTGTGGACTCAACATGACAACATTTATACTTTTCAAGTAATTGATCTTAAATGCTTGCAGAAAATTAGTAGCAAGACTCACATACCCTTCGAGCCACCAAATGGTATCAAAACAATGGTGTATATGCTGTTTTGTAATGACACAGCACAATTTTATAATTTATTAGAAATGTATTCAAATTATTTCACGGACCCCCACGCTATGGTTCGCAGACCCCCAGGGGTCCCAGGACCCCACTTTGAGAACAACTGAGCTAGAGTATGGTAATTGAGCTCTCAACCTATAGAGAAAGTTGTGAGGCACAGACACCCAAGCTCTCTGCCCGACTCCACTGGTCACACTATAACTTAAATTTAAGACTCTTTGAATCAAAAGAGCACTCTAGAAGGTTCATGTACCATAAAACATAAACAATATACCCACGTTTTCTGTGAATGCATGATTATGAAGTGAAGGAGAAAAGATGTGAAAAAAGTTGCGCAGTGTCGCTGTCTTTTCCAGCACAGCGTGCACTCAACTTTCAATGAATGGGGATGTGTTTTGTTAATGGGGTCAGGTCGCACGCAGCCATGTTGGAATAATTTTCAAGGACTATATGTGATTTTCCAGGACATCTTACTTTTTCTCCCATTTTCCAGGTGTTTTCCAGTACTGGAAAACTGGTCAACTGTTTTCCAGGTTTTCCAGGACGTGTAGGTACCTTGTAACTAACTAACTAGCCAATGTCACTGATGATGTTTACCTGACATGAATCACACACAGTGGGAAATTAAATTCTCCTACAGAGGCAGGTGGACACTTGAAAGCAGATTTAATACGTTTGCTGAATTACATTTAAAGTGCTTTTCTCACACACACTATATATTTGGCTATGATGCAATAAACGGTCTTGTTCACAAGCACTCCCTTTGATTTCTCCTGTTGAGTGCTTTAAAAAGCGAAATTGAGTCTATTTGTCCTCTGTTATGGTGTCCAGCCAGCATCAGGACTTTCTCTGGTGTACCGCATGCAGCTCTTGTAGTAACAGGCATGAGGAGCATGAGGAGTGTGCTCTGAAACAAATGAATGTTAGCCTCAGTGGTATGAGGACATCAATTCTGCGTGACTGACGGCAGAAAGGAGCAGGTGCACGCCACAAATCACAGAGTATCTACCATAACTCACAACAGCTGTGTGTTCATGGTGAGTATGTGTAGGCTCATAACAACAGATATGTGCAATGGCAGGGTGCAGACCTACTACCTAAACCTCGCTTCCAACAGAGGATAACAAGCCAGACCTACAAGACCAAGGGTTCCCAAAGTGTGGGTCAGGACCCCCCTGGGTTTTTTCAAAGTTCTATCTTTAATGTTCCATCTAAAAATGGTAAATTTTACCCATTATAGTAAAAAATATAGACAAAAATAGTAGCTAAACTTGAAATAAAACCTTGAAAATAGAACATGTAATCAGTTTTCTGCCTTTCTTTTTGCCAGATGACTCCTAAGTTCAGGGTTAGTGAACAGTCAATTATCAAAAGCATCAGTAGGTTAATTCATAAAGGCACAAGAAACACAGCCACATGTTCATATAGGTAGGCTAATTTTCTGCAGACCAGCTAAATGAAGCCACACTAAATCACTTTCAGGGACAGTAGGGGTGAAAAGTCTTTGGCACCTATAATTTGGGGTCGTGAGCTGAACATTTTGGGAACCCCTGTACAAGACAATTAAATTACTTGCCTATTTGACTATCCCAAACCTATACTTTTATTTCCATCGCATGCCCTGCACATGCAAGTCTATAAGACATTAAGTCACTCACTATACTAAGTATTTGGCATCTACTTAAAAGGGCTAGGTAAGGCTGCAAATGTGTAGTTCTTATGGGAAACTGTTGTAACAGTGGTACTTTGGGTTACATGCAAACATATGAATGCTCAAATGCTCACTGTAGGCAAAGGTTCAGCTTTCACAGTTGGAATCATGGCCACCAGAGGGTTCCTTGCCGTCTCTAGAGCCAATAAAAACACCCTACATGTGCCAGGCCAAAAAGCCCACAGCAATAAGACTGTTATTTATTAGAGGGAGATAACTGTTGTAAAAGCAGTTTTATATTAAATTGGATTGAGCAATCTGTGTCTGTAACAAATTCTGTGAAACCACCAGGAGTGTGGACCCGATCATGGCAAGAAGCTAAAGTACGCAAGTGCTATTTGAGGTCAGTCTACAGCCGAGAATTATTCCTATTATAGTTTCCAGAATGTGCCAGACAGAACGCTGTAACTATCCAGGTATACACGTGCTGCGATAATGAGGCTGGCAGTGATATACAGAAACCGGCTGGCAGCAGTAGCCACTCTCAGGAAATCATGCCAGAGAAGCTGACGGCAGCTCTAGTCCAACATATTTTACCTTTATAAGGAGAACTGGCTCTCCTCTTTTCTTTCCCCCTCATCACATGAATCTGTTGAACTTGGGCAGTTAAACACAGTGAAGCACAGCAACACTGAATTCAGGCTGAAGGAGAGGCTGCTGGCATTGGTTTATAGAGTGCTCCAGCATGCCTTTTGGACAAATTGTCCCTGTCTGTGTTGGGATTAAAACACCAATGTCATTCTGCCTTTCAGTGAGAAAAAAAGAGGGCTGAGAAGGATTTGGGAGTAAAGTTTTAAAGAAAATGCTTGGCGCTATTCCCCAGGCGAGAGGTACAGTCTGAGAACATAAATTATGAATGCCACTCTTAGATTCTATGTCACCAATACTTTGCTGAAGTAACCGTTTTGTGCAACTGAAAAGGAGTGGTACAAAGGACACTTATTAGGGGATACCATTAGAACTCTTCACTGTCAGTGTTTTGCAGCTTATGCAGTCGACAGATACATCCCGGGATCAGTGTGCATGCATGCCTTTAACCTCACAGACTGTGAGAAGTGCTCAACAAGTACATGTTACCAAAAGAACAAAGCTATTAATAAAACATTCAGATTTGAAAAAAGCTCCTGAATTCCTCCTCATTTGATGGCTCTTCTTCTATGTTTATTAAAAGAAAGCAGGGTAATTAGGGCCCATAATGCACCGTAACCTCCAGGGACTAACAACTATATGAGCTGAATGACTGGATTTTAATGTTTACCACCACAACTTCCCTGTTTACATACCTCGTTCTGCAAAACAGTGGCTTGTCACTTAGGTTTTGTAATAAGAGGTTAAAGATCTGCAATTTTTGTATGTCTTAATTTGTTTGTAAGTGTGGGAAAAAAATGAATGATAAAAAAAATATGTACAGTAAAACTCCTGTCTGTTTGCAAAAGAAGGAATGTTAAATTCAAACAAATGTATGGCATGTTATGCTGGATTTCACCCATTTCCATTCTCACACTTACACCTTCTGTCTTGATCAATGCAGTTTTGAATGTCTGCATCATTTAAGAGCAGAAAAATAGATGATTGCTTCAGGCAGCCTTACATTAATGTAAAAACCCTTGTCTTTATCTATTTGTGCCTACTTGTATCTCCTTTTCTTGCATGGGTAACCCTTCACATGTAGCTCGGAGCAAAAAATAAAAAAAGCCACTTAGTCACTCTGGTTCATGTCTGATAGCACTAAAAAACCCAACAGCTACAAGTAAATTCAATGATAGGGCGAGTGGATAAACAGTCTTCAGAGACTAAACATGGACTCCAAGCACTGAAAGAGGATGACGAACCGTGGGAATGTTGAAAAATCATTCCGATTGTGAGTTTGTGGTGTACATCTCCCTGAGTGAAGCAGGTGATTGTTCAACAAATGTAGAGCAGTCTGAGGCATGCCTAGAGCACACTGAGGTGGGAGTATGTCAGTGTCAGGGCGCAGAGCTGCGCGCTTTGAGAATATCATTAACTCAGACACATCAGCGCACGTCAGGGCTCTGAGGAAAGAACAACAGCCTCCTGCTAGAGTCAGGTGCTGATACATATGTAGAATCGTTAAGTCAGGTTTGGGGATGGAAGGGAAATGTTTGGGGTTTTTACTTCTGCATAGGTGCGGAGGTACTTTGGCTCAATGCAAACAGAAAATTAATGATTCACTTTTAGACTTTTAAGCTGAAAAATGAAAAAGGTGAAGACATGGCATATACCAGAAGTGTACTGTCCCATGTTCTTACCTGGCAGGTCAGAGAAGAGCAGGATGCACTCATTGAAGCCGTTTGCCAAAAGTCGGTCCCTCAGCTGTTGCAGTATGGCCACACCAATACAGAATGGGAACGAGGAGTTACCCAGCAGCAACGTGTCCCACAGGTGGAAGATCTTGTGCAGTGGAAACACATCTGCATAGCATGTACAGAAATAAACACAACAAGAGGGAGATTTGACAAAATGAAAAAATAGGAGAAGACAAATCCCTTGAGGAATGCAGAATAAAACCCTTTAAACAGGACAATGGCATTCACAGTGAGAAATGATGAATCAGTTTGTACATAATGAGTGTGATTTGCATAGTGCGTTTACTTTACATGGCTTTATGGTTTTAAAATGGGAAGCTCACAAAACAACACTCAGCATTGGAAAGGTTGCCTAGAGGGGTATTTGATGAGGGGGAGGCAGCTGGGAAGAGGTTTCAAGGTGGGTGTTGTTGTGGAAGAAATGACAGAAGGAACATCAGGGGGCTGAGGAGCCTAAGAGGAAGAGACCTGCACAGGTTGTTTAAAGCCAAACAAAACCACATCCTGATAATGTGTCCCACTGCAGTTATCATTACAGTCGCATTACTCTCAGTATTTGGGAATTTAATGTTTCCTCCATGCTGAGTTTCATGCATTAGAATCAGAACTATCCACCTGTTTAAATCATCCCAGGGTTTGTTGAGGGAAATGCAAGGCAGTAGACGTGTGTGTGGGCTGAGTGTGAAAAAAGCCTCCGAGGGACCGCACCACATTAGCAGTCAGCTGAGCAGACTGTTGTGTGTGTGAGTGACAGACAGTGTGTGTGTGGCTGTGGGTGAATAGAAGATGACCCTCCAACCTTGTCTCATATTGGATTGGGGACATTAGCAGTCAGAGGGGCCCCTCTCTTGAATACTGGACTCACTCACCACCTCAGGGAGGAAGCAGGGGTAAAAGGGTCACACCTTACACTCTCCACCATCAGTAGTGACCCGTGTGTGTATGTGTGTGTGTGGGTGTGTGTGTTTTACTCCAGACTAAATTATACCAATGCAAAGCTCCGAGTCAAGATGAATGCTGCAGCAATTTATGTGAGTCTGCAGACCAGCAAAGTTCCAACTTTTTTAATTTATGTCAAGAAGGCAAAAAGTTATTCAAACAGTTGTACTGTGTGATGGGGCTGTACCTGGAAGACACAGAGGTTAATTGCATAGCTTTTGATTTGTAACAATGATCTGAAGCCCCTGCTAATGTGCTCGTATTTCAGAACTCAAACTGCGCTCCGTGGAAAGATAAAAGCGTAATGCTGGCATCAGCTGACAAACGGCATGCTGAGAAGCAGCCAAAATAAAACTCCATGGACCTCAAACACAACTGAGAAGGTGAGAGGACTCAAGAAATAAAAGGATGCCAAATGGAATCAACATATTTCTTTTTTTTTATTCTTTGAAGCACAGAAACCTGCAATTACTGCTGCAACCTGTAATACATCATTTGGAGTGGTGTGAACTTTGTGCAGAGCCTCCTGCTTATTCTCTTGTTGTAGTTTTGGTCAAACTTCACAGAGAGTTTATGCCGCAGCTGTCAACCTTACTCAGTTAGATCCTCACAAAGCTCAGCATACTTTAAGTGATGCAAACACTCTTGTATCTATAGCAAATTTATTTTTACCCCACTCATATATGGACCCAAGGTTTTACTGAAACATCCCAACATCGAGGAAAACAATATATTAAAATAATCACTCATGTTTGCACTCCAAACTACTGACAATGAAACTTACGCAACAAGAAAGTGTCTCTACATTCATACAATATAATTCAATTGAGTTTAAGAGTATAAAATAAAATTTCCAAAGTTTCTCTAATTGTATGGGCCCTTTCAAGTGTTCTCATAATACAAGTTTTACACTTTCAACAGAAGCTGACCATGGTTAGCTGCACAAAGGAAACAGACATTGAGTCTTTTGTAATAGTGAACAGTTTCAAAATCTCATGAGCTCCACAGATATTTTTTTACCAAATTTTAACAAGCTTTTAATATCTTGGACTATAAATTATTAGAGGGTGTTAATCATGACCCCTACATCCACACATACACCCTATGCTGTATAACAGCATGCAAAGATTCATGTGTTGGATGTGGTACACAATATTCAAGGTTTTCGACACAGTGAAAATGCTGAATAAGTCTTAAAGAACTATATAAATACATTCTGTCTTCACCAAGGTCCTCCTGAGAAAGACAAGCTTGATGATAAGTGTTCTGTTGCTGTATTTATAAGATACTTTTTATTTTCAACACAAAATTGAGCATGGGATACTTTACGTTGATACTTTGTGTGTTTCTTCCGAGTATAAAATTGTGTTATCAACATTCCTGAAATATCTGTTACCCACAGTATAATTTCTACCTTATTACTTAAAACATCTCAGGCACAATTAGATGTTGAAGTTGTAATGCGCAGTGCATTGACAGTTTTGGTGTGGCACTACTTGAACAAAGACAATTGTGCAGACCAACCCATGAGGAGTGCTTTAATAAGCCTTTAAAGTCTACAACCCAGCTCTGTTTAGCCAAAGAGTCAAAGAGACGTGACACTTGGAACAGACACATTTCTGCATACAAAAGACCTCTGTTGTTTAGAACCACCATATCATTCCACCTTCTGGTTTCTGAACAGTGTTTTTGATTATGTTATGAATGGCTTTGTTATGCTATGCTTTGAATGATGTGTTGTGTTGCTTAACGCTACGACACTTTATCTTATATTAGAAAAGCTGAAATATAATTCTATGATATGCAATTTAATTGTATGACATATTATGCTTTGTCATGTTATGTAATGTAATGTTGTTTCATGTTGTGTCAAATTGTGTTATATTTGCAATGTCATGTCACGTCCTGCAATGTCATTTTCATGTTTGTTGTGTCATGTTGTGATATGTTGTGTCATGCAATGTCATGCCATTTGTCTTGTATGTTTAGTTATGTCATATCATGTCGTGTCATGTTATGTTATCTCGTTTCATGCCTTGTTGAGTCGTGATGTGTCATGGTTACATCATATTGTGTTGTTTTATAGCATGTGTTTTTGTGACATGCTGTGACATGTTGTGTCATGTTACATCACGTTGTGTTATGATATGTCAAGTCATGTCATCATAAGTCATTATATGTCATGTTGTGTTGTATTGTGTTATGGCTTGTTGTGTTGAGTCATGCTGTGTTTTGTCATTTTGTGTAGCATTATATGTTGTGTCACGTCATGCCACATTTTGTTGTCATGTTGTTTTGTGTTATGATTGTTTTGTTTTGCTATGTTGTGTTAAAATGTGTCATTCCGTGATGTCATGTCATGTTGTTGTGTCATTTGTGCAGTGTTACATGTTGTATCATGTCATGACATGTCATAACACGTTTAGTTATGTTATGTTTAAATGTGTCATACTGAAATGTGTTGTCATGTTATGTTATGTGATGTCACGTTATTTTACAGTACATTAAGTTGTTTTTGATGCCATGCACAAGTTGTTATCATAACAAATATATAGACAGATTGTTTGAAAAGCTATAAACACCTAACAAAAACCAATACAACAACATGTAAGAAATCCTTATTAGCTGGTGAAGGTGTAATGAATGTTAACTGTCTAAAACAAGGCATCATATTGTTATAAAATAATCATATGTTATGTATATTTCATCTCTGGGTCAAAAGGTGTGAAACTTTTTCAGATATTTGATGGAAAAAAAAAAAAAAATGGACACACGTATATAATGAGTATGTAATCAGTTACTCTCCACCACCACTCAATCAACTGATCCTAAACATGAATTTGTCATTTGTCTCAGTGTTCATATATTCAGGGATGATCAATAACACTGATTTAAACCTCTGAGATGCACTGGAAAGCTCTAGAGAAGCAAGTGAGTGTGAGTCAGAATCTTTTGCAAATTTCCAAAGACTTTTTACAACATGGAGAAGAAATATTGCTGCACACATCTGCCTTATCAACTTTATGAAGGGATTTCAGTAATGTACTCAAATAAGTACAAAATAAGGATGAATAAAGATGTGCTGGCGAAGATCTGAGGTGGAGCAGGTCTAATCGGTCAAGACTTTTCCCTTTAGGACGGGTATTAATTAGCAGCTGGCATAAAGGTCACCAGCAGAAAAAAAACACACAAAACCTTCGGATCTTGTCCATACTAGAGCGGCTGACCTTTTTCTCTTTTATTGATACTCTAATTGAAGCAGACTCAAAATACCCTCTGAAAGTTTGGGATTACACACAGTGCCACATTGTGAATAGAAATAGAAGACACTTACGTGTAAACATAGTCAGGAACCAGGGGATAGCGTAGAGCTGTGTGGTAAGAAAAAAAGAGATTTGAGAGATAAGCACTTTATGGGGATAATGTAGCGTTCATTATGTTCAGTATGTAAAAACATTACTGAGAGCCCAAGAGAGATTTCTGTCTTTAAGAAAAGCACACGCACAAATGGCTGCATATATCTATGGCCTCTGAGAAACAAAAGGCAATAAAGAGCAAACTGCTGGTTTTGGTTATAAGTCGATGGGGAGAAAGCTAACAACGAATCTCATTATACCAATCTGACATCCATCCCTCTTTTCTCTCTTCCTTCACTCCTTCCATTCCATGCTTTCCCATGAGGGGAATGCTTGGAAATTGAAATTATAGACTGTACCTTCCCTTGTATACAAACGCACACACACTCCACTATTAACCACCTGTTATAACACCTGCTAATCACTGGTCGGAACGGCTGGGGCTTTATTTCTTTCTGTGAAATATAGTGTCGGGTATGGAGCAGAGTGTGCAAGAGAGCTGGAGCCGATATCAGGCAGTTAATTGATGGCTAATTGCGGCTGAGCTGGAGACTGTTCAGTAGACCTTTTCTGTACCCAGGAGTGTTGAGCTAGGAAAGAGAGCCACTGCACTCTTGAGTCTCTGCCTCAATTTCGACGGCTCAACAGCGGGACTGCAAGTCAGGCCAGATTGAATTAGTGTAGGTGTAAATGGCCGACCCAGAAGAGGAGATGTGTTCAAATTGAGAGTGGCCTGAGTTAAACCACTGGCTGGCTCTTTGCCTTTGGCTTGTGGAAGCTCAGGGTTGCAGACCTTGAACAACATGATATCTCCAAGGACTACTTGAGGTTTTTGCAAGCTTTCAAAAGATGTCTTTATTCTGAAAGACAAATTGTGCTAAGCTTGGCCTGTTTTGGTATGCTTGTACAGGAAATCAAATCTATTTCATGCTGCAGTGACATTTCGTCTTTTGGGGCTGATAGATTTATTGCCTCTGTAAAACAAGCATTCGGAGTCGTCTCCCAAGTTCACAGAAGAAAAGGGGGATTTATGGACTGTAAAGTCTAATTACTGGGATTGACATCAAGTATGAAAGCTGTATCAACAACGCTTGTTCCAATATTATCCTGGCCTAACAATGAGAACAGGCATACAAAGCCGCCTTTGAAAGGCAAGTCATTGCTGGTTGCAGTCAGTGTCGAGACAGCATCATGAGAGCACGCCTCGTCTGAATAAAAGATGAGCAAGATGTAAAAAGAATCTCACCCACACATCTGTTCAAGATACAGTGCTCAACAATATCAACAACACCTACAGTCAAGTCTTTCAGAACTTTACCTTTTTCAGCACAGCTAATACTGTTACTGATAAACTAAAAGCACAGTTGTGTATTTCACTTGTCCCACTTTAGGAAAGAAACTGCACCATCAAAAACACCGAGGCGGAGGTGGAGGAGGAGTAGGAGGAGGAGGAGGAGGAGGAGGAGAAGAGAAAAGAGGCTTAACTCTCTGACTCCTCTGTGATAAAACCCCCACTTTTCATTGGGTAATGTCCCACATGCCGGTCCACAGGTGACACATTCATCAGTGTGCTAACTGAAACCCCAGTGAGAGACGGTTCAGACTTTAACCTTGTTGCTGTCTGAGCTGAGCTGTAAAGAGGAAAGTGAAGGGCAGGAAGAGGTGGCACAGAGTGAGAGAAATAAGGCAAGTCTGGCAGAGGACAATCATTAAGTGTGCCTAGCAGACATTAGTCGCTGTATAAATCATCAGCAGGGGACTATAGGGAGAACTTGACCCTCGCCACCAATTCTGGGAAGGAGGATGTGGAACAAAAAATGTCAATGACAACGAAAGATATATTAAGTGATCTACGGATGGTCATTTTCTTCGCCCCTGGTGCTTCGCCACGAACGACAATTCTTTCTTATTATCTTTGACTTCACACTTTGGTACATTTTCAACAGAAGACAATGATGTTTTCCTCGGACGGCCTCCATTTCTTTTGTATTTATTGTCAGTGTTTCAAGACTTGTGCTCTTATGTAACTCGTAACTTACATCAGGGATGAAGCCAATCTCATTCAGATGGTTGCTGAGCTCAGGGTCGTGGAAGGCAATCATTTGAGAGAAGACAGTCAAATACTCTGGAACACAGGGGAAAGGGCAAAAGGGCCATAAATAACTGAGAGTGTAACTTGAGTGCTAAAATGCTAAAAGAAAGTTAACCGGATTTTACAGTCAGTAGTAAGAACGCAAGAGGTGAAGCAATATACATAATCTTACCTTATGAATGATTGGATTCAGTACAACAGTCATAAAGCAATACGATTTGATATATTACTTTATTTTCTATTAACTTAATAAAAAAAACAAGACATAGCGGAAGAGTGGAAATTTGGAAAAGCTCAAATGTTGAAGACAGCCTGCTCATCAACCTCAAAAACGACATCATGTAAGTAAGTTATGGAGACTTTAAATAGGCAGATACACATGAGCTATCTCTCCAGGGCATTTAGCAGGGGGAAGGAAGGATAGCAGCCACATTCCCCACCCAGTTCAGGAGATGTATTGTGTAGCTGTTTATCAGTCACACAGGAATTGCTTGTGACATTTCTCCGCAGGCTTTTGTAGTTTTTCATTTGTTTCCCTATCTCCAAATGATGTGACTCAGCTGCAAACTCCATTACGAAACAGTGGAATTAGTTTTCACAGCTTTAGGAACAACATGAAGCCAAAATTTAATCAACATTGAGCTGATGCTATGTGGCAGCTCATGATAATTTGTTTCTGTTTTGACCATGTTTAATACGTATTTGTTAACTTGAAGTGGCATTTGGCTACAGTAGCTCAAAAACACTTTTTACATTTCATATTAATAGGAAAAAAAAGCGTCAAAACTATACTGCTACAGTGTAACTATGCAGCAGAGCAGCTTTACTTACACACACACACACACACACACACACACACACCACACACACACACACACACACACACACACACACAGACACACACACACACACACACACACACACACACACACACACACACGTGTATTCTAGTGTCTCACCTTGAATGACATGGGAGTTGTCCTTCAGGAAGAAGTTGTACAAATATTTGGGGATGAAGGCAGACATGCAGGCATAAGCCAGGGCTGTGAAGAGAATGACGGAAGTATGATAGGAAGCCAACAAAAAGAAAACAAAGAAAAACAACAGTCAGCAGTGACAGCAGGAGATAGAAGAAGTGAAACGCTTACCTTCATTATTGAAATTCAAGTAGAGGAATGGAGCACAAAGAGAATCCAAACCTGAAATGATGAAAAGCAAAGTTTCATAGTTGTAACCAGGGGTAAAAAAAAAGTATGGGACAAGAGCTCCATCTAGTGTATAGTCATGTATAGCACAATAAGGAATATAAGGAAGGAAGGAAAGAGAGAAAGCATAGAAAAAGGGGACTACATGTTCGAAAAAGATTCAGTGAGATAGTAAAGGAATTAACAAACAAGTGTCCTACCCTGCCAGTACACCAGCTCAGGGTGGGAGACCACCCAGGCTTTCAGCACCCGTCTGAACTTGATATGGCCCTGAGGAGACGACAGCAGCTCATCGTACTGGTGGCAGCGTGGGATGTCCACCTCAATCTGTGAACATGCAAAAAAAAAAGGCACACAACAGAAGAATGAAGCTCAGTGAAAGAAACATTTTCAGACATTTAACAGCTGCCAAGTTTGAAGTATCGTACCTGCCTGTCCGTCGGTATGGGAGTATCTTTGTCTATGCTCTCATATTTGGCTTGAATGTCTCCCTATGTGCAGGAAAAATGACAAGAGTATAATCACAAAGCTGTAAAGGTGCAGTATAATCCTACTCTTACATGAAGGATGAAATGTTTAAATTCACAAATGGATGATATTGCAAGCAAAACATTTCTAAGTCTTTGCTGGAGTGAAACTAAAGACCTAGAGGGGTTTGATGAGAACGATGGCTGAATGTTGACAATGAAAAATTAAGAAAAATATTCAGAGGAAAATTGAACTTGTGTGAAAAGATGTGGGGACTGTATATGTACTTTGTAGAGCAAGGTCATCTGGGAAATGTCTAGATCTTGTTTTTCTATGCAGATGAATTTTCCTTACATTAAGGGGTCAGGGAGAGTATATATACAGTAAACAGTTGTGCTCATAAGTGTACATACCCTGGCAGAATTTATGGTTTCTTGGATATTTTCTGTTGTCTTTATGATGTAAAAATAGTAAACACGGTTGTTTGATAAAAATTTTGCTTCACCCAACCACTAACTATGAGTGAAAAGGAAGTTTTTTCTCTTATCATTTATATTCTCTGAAAAATGGCCAAAAAAATCACAAATTCTACCAAGGTATGTAAACTTTTGAACACAACTGTATATAATATAAATTAATTTCAATGCAAGTGGTTATGTATTGCACTTCTTGTGTGCATGTTAAAAGAAAAGGGATGAAAATACTGTTTAAACTGCACTCCACAAAGTCACAGCTCTGTTTTCACTCCACAGTTTATCTTTCACCTCAATGCCCAGCAGTGCTGCCCATGCCAGTCCTCGAACAAGAGGGGGGATATCCACTCTGGCCTCCTTCCACACAAGGTTCTTTTTGTATGGATATGCCTGAAGACAAAAAATAGCATAGAATACATATTCCAAACTCCAATTTCACTTGACACTGTTTAAATCACAACTTTTACAAGTATAGGGAATAATAAAAATATTAAAATCACCAGGCTCTGAGATATTGAGACACTATGTCTAATTAGGACAGACATGCTAATGTGTGTAGCATCCCGTGTGCTTATTCTGAGTGTGTCCTCATGTGTGAAACTGTCTGGATCTGTATGGAGCGCAGACCTTGAGTAGCCTGTCAAAGAGGATGATGCGGATGAGTTGGTACTCGGTGTCTCTCTCTCGGATGATGAGCGGCAGCTTGACGGTGGACGACAGCTCGTTGCTGCTGTTGGACTGGGGCAAATTTGACTGTCTGAAAGGAGGGAGAAGTAAAAGGCCAGATGACATTACCAAGGCCAAAATAAATGACGGGGTGATGTGAGAAATAGTGACTGGGGAGGAGAGGACGAGAGCGGCGAGTTTTGAAATTGCTTACTCGTCTTCCAGTAGAGGGTAATAGGCTTCTCCTGCTACATCTTTCAGCCTCTGAAAGAAGAGGAAGAGAGATGCTGAGAAATGTTACATATATTCACTGTAGAGGTTAAATCCAGTGCAAAGGTGTATTTTGTGACTGCTGAATTTGTCAGTCACCATGGTGAATCAGCTGAGTTCAAAAGCAGAGGTACATTTTACTCAGTAAAAATGACAGTGATACAATTTTATGCCTCAGATGTTGTCAGTGGATGCATTAAACAAGCACTAACAGCTTTTAGGTTTATGAGTGCTGTGTCTTAAAACTATTTTCTTCCCCTTGTCAGTGTCAGTCAGTTCAATAAGGACAGTAGTGAATAGTTAGAAAGGTTCATATTGTGGAAGTGTATTTAAGTACACTAAAACCCAAACTTTATGCTACTGATTGACAAAATACTGGACTAGTCCTCTCACACTTTCGTTGTCTTACGTTTCTGAGTTGGCACAGAGACAGTGTCACCGTTGTGTCGTCAAGCAAGAAACTTCTATCCCTTCCTTGGCCAAATGACTCCCCATCTTCCAGGACAAAACTAGAGAAACAGAGAGAGGGAAACACTTTACCAACTCTGGATATTACCTAGACTAGCAAATGCCTTCATCAGAGTGTGTGAATGTTGAAGATGTACTTGGGCAGGGTGCAGATTGGAGGTTTGGACTGAATGATCTCTTTGTTGGTCAGCTCTTTCTCCAGATCTCCTCCTGCCAGGCACCACAGATGGTACACCTCATCAATGGCCCGCTCAGACAGGTAGTCATCATCATCATCTAATGAAAGACAGATTTAATAATGAAGTAATAAAGTGTTTAAAGTTCAAGAAAAGAGAGTGTCCAGCTTCAACTGAAAGACAAACTTAATATGTGGTTACGTCTGACCAGTCTAGAGAAATAAAAATGTAGGTGAGCTTCTTCCATAATTAAGAGACATAAAGGAAACAGTCTTATTTTCAACGTCTTGTCTTTGGGCAGTTAATAAGTCAGTTAAATATCAGAGCAATAGTACATGTATTACCCACACAGGATGCTGGGCAGCTCGGCCCCTTTATTGAGAAACTGGCCACAGAACCAACCACTGCAGACAAGGTCAACAGTAACGTACCATGCAATTTAGCTACTTTTTAGAAACTCTGATCCAATCACAAATATCTGTGTAAGTGTACGCTTAACTTAACTTTTGCCTTTTACTTGACAATTTCCTTACCCAGCTTAAAAAAATGAAACTATCCCTTTAAGATCATCAATTCAGCTTTAACAAATTGTCAGAGTCATAACAAAAAATTATTTTCCAGGTTGTGTTTGTGTTAGTGTAAGGCCAGCTGCACAGTTGTGTGTGTTTGGATCAGACCTTTGCAAAGGTCACTGATGTCCTCAGGGAGCTCTAGATGTGCACAGCGCAGAGAAGAGGAGAACAGGCTAACAGGCTTCTGGAAGGGCGTATAGAGGCAGGAGACGCCATTAAACACAAGGTCTCCCAGCAGCTCTGCAGGGGTCGGCCTGGAGGACACACACAAAGACATAAAAGTCATAAAAGAAGAATAGCAACAAACACAAAGTGTGCCTTGAGTTGTTTTTTCGTTAGAGCTGAGAAGTTATTATATCCGTCATATTTAGGATTGTATTTAACATTAAGCTATTTAGAGTCATAACCTTTTTATTGCACTGTTGGGCAATAAGTTCATACTGTTTGTTTTGATATATTTTCTGGCATGCTGGTATTTTAATAGCTGTGTGACCAATGTGTTTTTAAAGAGAATGGCTTATCTGCTCCAACAGAATATGATCCCCATCAGACCCTCTATTTACCTTTTGGATGGGAGAAAGGTCAGGCATTTCCTTAACAACTCCAGCACATTCTCCGGCAGCTCCTGTAAAAAAAATCAACCATATTAGGTACAACACACACACTAAAAGACTGTTTATACAATACTCTTAATAATAAAAACCAAGGAAAATGAAGACAAGTTTTCATGGAGGGTCCTAGTGGGACTAAATTTGTGTAATTAAATATTAGCCTAGTATTAGTCTAGTGTTAGTCTAGTATCAAACTTGTGCTCTTTCTGAAGTATTGAATGTGGCACTGACTTTGAAAGTCTGTAGCTTATCATTTTAGTAAAACTACCATTAAATCCTCAGTCAGATTAGGCTTGTTTACTCATCAGATATATCCTGATCTAGGACATTACATCAAGATTTTTGGAGTACCGGAAGACCTTTTCACTATGAAAAAATGTCTTTCTTTCAAACAATGTTTCAACAATTTAGTTTTATGTTGTTCATAAAACTGGAAAAACTGAGCAATCAAGCATCACTATAAAAAAAATCATCTCTTATACAAGATTTTCTTGAAAATCAATCTTTCAAAATAATACAAAGTCTTTACTGTAGTGCCAATAGTATTGCAGATTGTCCAAAAAAAAACACATTAAAATTCTATCTTTTAAAACTGCTCGTATATAAAATAACTTCCAGAATAAGACAGATGCAGTATATGACATTGAGTCTACCTTAATGGTATCCAGGCAACCATGTTCCTCAGCAAGGACAGTAACAATGTCGTCCATGCAACCTGAGAATAACATAACAGTATGGCACTAATTGAGTTTAAGAATACATGGCTCAGAACTTCAGGTAATTACAAGCTGGATTTTTTCACTTACCCAAGGTCAGAATAAATTTCAGCCTCTCACTTATTTCAATATTCTGCAGCAGTCGCCTGCCCTGTAATAGATTCACATGACAGTTTAATGTGAAAATGATCTTATCAGAGTGAATTCAGGCAAAGTAGCATTGAGAACCATGTACATGCCTTATTATTGTATGACTACTTACAGCGCACAATTCAAAGAGCAGAACTCCAAGTGACCACACATCAGTCTTTGGTCCTGAGGGCAGAGGAGTGTTGTTATGGAATGAGTCACTGGGGTGGAAGGAGCCCTGAGCAATCACCTCAGGAGCAAGGTATGATGGGTACCTGAGGTCATGATTAAAGAACAGATTATAAGTTTGTTGTCAGCCTCTGAATGATGTAGTTTAACTGAGCTGGTTTAACTATTCAAAGCAGAAACATCTCTCGTTTTTTTTCATGTTATGTCTAGAAATTAGTACTAGGCATCAAAACTACACAATGACTCTATTAAAGTGATGATACAGCAGTTTTTTTGTCTTTAAGTATTATACATTCACTTGCCATGAAGAGCAACCTGCGTATCTGTTCAACGGTTAAATTTATGACATTTTCTATCCAGATGTTTTATTGAAAGTCATGGGCATGTGCCATCATTCCTCTTTTCAATCTGCAAAAGGATATTACACAGAGATACTTTGTAGATCACAAAGGCCTTTGGATTAAGATAAAAGTCGAACAATTTGTTTCAGTTCTTCAACCAGGAAGCTATTTTCATGCCCTCGGAACCTGGTTTCCATGAAATGATAGACCATTATGCATCAATGTTATGGTCAATTGCCTTTCTTCTGATTTGACTAACAGCAAACAGATACAAGTGGGCCTTTGACCCTGAACAGACAGCTAACATAGCTCAGCCACACCAGCTGAAGAGATCCAGAGAGGCACTAATGGACCTTTTACTGTGATGAATGAGGAGAAAAAGACATACCCAATGGGAAAATCTACATCGGCTCCATGATCAGTCATGTGATAAAGGCCAAACTTTGCCAGCTTGATATTTCCCTACAAAGAAAAAAATTCATCATAACTGACAGCAGTTTATTTTAGTAATCGTTTCTTTGTCTTTGGGAAAATTTGGGTCATTAAAAAAATAGACATACATAAAGCAGCTCAATCTTACCTTGCAGTCCATGAGCACATTCTGCGCACTGAGGGCTCTGTGCACCATGCCATGTTTGTTCATAAACTCCAGACCTTCAAGGACCTCATAGGCAACTTTCAGAACCTTCTCCGGGCTGTAACATTTAAGACAAAGACTGCGTGTGTAACCATTTTGAGAGTCACGTCAGATAAGGGTCGGACACACGATAAAGAAAAGATTTATATGTGGCATAAATGTGTCATTCTTATACATTGTTATTCTGAAGCAAATCGACCTAACCAAGCAACTGGCAAAGTTAATGCATTTCATATCTCCCTTCATGTCTTATAAAATATCATTACCAACAGATCAATTTATATTGAAATGAATATAGAAAACAAAAATGAATGTATCAGGTACAATGTAATCACTTTTCAACAGTAATACAGATTCCTTATTAAAACCTCACCTGGCTGATTTCCCCTGTTTTTGGAAATCATTTAAACTGCTTTCATAATGTTCAGCAACAACAATCAGCCTCTCTGGAGAGCAAGGAGGGGAAACAGTGACAGAAAGAAATATTAGCGAATGAGTCAGCATATATTTGATATTTATAGATGTACAGACAAAAATTGTGCAATGAAAACTGATTTGAACAAACAAGCCTGGTCGACATATCTACCATACTGTATTACTTAATAGACTGTAATTTGTTGGGATATTGTGTTGGCTTAAAGTGACACAGGTGATGTTTCAATAAAATGTCTTAACCAATTCCATTTCTGGTAGCTTTACTTCAGCATTGGGGGAATCCAAGTACCCTTCAGATAGCAGTGCAATAAAAAAAATGGTTTATTACTGGTAGAAAACACTGATTGCTGGCTTTGTCTTGCTTAGTGAAACATTGCACTTTTATCAAGCAATGATAGGTGAGAGGGTTTGTTTTTTTTGCAGATATGAATGTTATAATTATAGCATTAAATCTGTTCATTAACTGGACTGTTCGCTGATAGGCCAAACTGTGTTTTAGGCAGATTTAAATGCATTATCTGTCACCAAATTAGAAATAGACATATCCAGAAACTATAATGTCTAACTTTGTTTTTAAGTTAACAATGTACAGTACATTTGAGATATTAAAGATATCACTTAATAAAAAGTAAAATCCCATATAACACATACATATAATCACACCTCTTTCAATGAGCAACACATAAGACCTTACCATGTTTTCCTCTTGAAATGTCCACGTATTGGCAGAGTCTAGGGTGAGTAATGGTCTTGAGGATCTGGAAACGTCCGAGGATTTTGATGGAGTTGGGGGTAAGAGGAAGGCCATTGCTCCCACAGACGTCATGAGGAAGAGCTGAAGCAAAGAAGGTGAAGGCCCCCACCTGGGCATCTTTGAGGGGCCTCATCTTCCCACTAACTTTGAGCTCTGATGATCTAAAATGTTTTGGATCAGACATTAATTTATGTGCATATTATATAACTGAATGAGAGGTGCATAACTGTCTAAATGTCGACATGGTAATGCATGTTCTCGTTTATGCCAGACAGGATCAGCATGGGGGTGAAAACACAACAAAGTGTTTGCTGCTAATCCAGAGGTAAATACTATAAATGATTATTTCCATTTACTATGACAAAGACTATCTTATGAGCAAGCGACAGCTAAGCTTATTTCGAATGGATAATACTTCAGTAACATACTTGTACATTCACTTCACTACAGGCAGGAAAATAAGTGAGTATGCACATTGATGCTGCAGTGAGTTAAACCCACTGTTAACTTATGAAAATAGCAGCCTTAATGGCCCGAGCATGACACCGATGATGTAAAATAATGTGTGTTACATCCAAAAACGTGTCAACTCACGTTTAGTGGAGATGCTGCGTGCTTATTTCCACAGAAACAGGTAAGTATTGTTGATGAATTGATTTTCATGAAGTCTCTTCCCGTTTCTGCTCTGTGATGGGAACAGCTGAGAGCGTGATCAGAGACGTCATTTTTGTGCGACAAAAGTAAGCGTACAGGTGACACTTTCTAAAATACTGTCTGCAAAAAAGAATAATAACCAAAACCTCGGCAGCTCTTCCATTATTTTTATTTTTTGTTTTAGAAGATTTAATTTTGCATTTAAATAATTCCCTTCAGGCAATAATAGCAGCCACCTTGCATGTCGTGAAAGCATCTGATCTATCAAACACATGTGTAGCGAATGCAAACTGCTGCTTCACATCCACATGCTTTAGAGATCCGTGAGCGGGGACCTGAATCAGCCTCTCTGGGGCGACCTGCTAGCTGCCTGTCCGTTAAAGCTAACCAGCTGTCAAGAAGACCCTTGCCTGGAACGTGTTGGGGTTGCTGCTCAGAGTCCATGTAAGTTCTTAATTCTCCTGTGTTGTATCTTGCTACTTCAAACAACGAACAAAAGCTGTCAATGATTCCTAAACAGCTGTCTAGCTAGCAGAGTAACAGTGCGAGCTAGAGGTCACCGTTGAATCAAGTTGATTTCAGCTTCAGACATCAGTTTCATTTGAGCCGAACCGGCTAATAGCTCACTTATAAACTCTCAACATTAACTTATGTTCGGTACACATTGATGAGAAGGCCATTATACACATGAAACAGCAACTTCTGTTTTCTTAACGTTTAAAAACTGTTGAAAAGGACCAGTACTGTTTAAATGAGTGACTGTGATTTGCTCTTTCTTGTATTATATAGCTAAGAGTTGTAAATATGCTTCTGATCAGAGCTGGCCCTTACCGACTTCGTGCCTTAGGCAAGATTTCAACTAGTGCCCCTGGTATTGTAACCAACTCCACCAACAATCACATCACATATACACTGAAAGAAAACGGACACACAGCTTCATGTTGTACACGTTTTCTTTATTTTGAAATATAAATTACCTCAATAAGAACAATAATAAAATGGTAATAACACAGGAAAAAAATCACACAATTTCGAAATTCACAATGTAATAGTCACATGTAAAATCATTTTCACAGTACAGACACTTTCATCAAAGCAACAGTAATGTATTAAGTGATGTGTGAAAAGGCAGAAGAAAAATGCTTATTTAAGCCTTGCCTACATTTATTATCTAATTAAGGTAACAGCTTCCAAAGTGTAAAGAAAACAACAAAAACAAAACAAAAACAAGTAAATCATGAACACTTGTAGACTTCAAAAACTGCTTTGGAAACCTTTTTAAATTTTTAAACCAAAAGTGAATCACAAGCTTTTAAATGTATACTCAGTGGCAGTGGCGGTGGGGGGGGGGGCAAGGGTGTTGTCAGAGGGACACATTCAACCCTGACAAAAGAGACTGAGAAGGGCGAGGACCAGCTGAGAACAAACTGGCAAAACATCAGTGCATCCCTATATACTAAACATTTACTACTGTGTACTATATCAAAATGCAGACTGACAGCAGCTGTTTGGCTGTTTACACTCAACATGAGTCCCTTAGAGCTCTAAGGGACTTGAACCAAGTGCCATACGCATGTGTTCCGCCTGTAACATCGGCGCGATACCGAAGCTTTTTTTATTGTATAATATTATTTTGGTGTGGAGGGGGGGCACAGGGGGGTCCAGGTTCAGTTTTACAGTGGCACTGGCCCCTGTTGGCCCCTCCCCAGAACCACCACTGTGTATACTGGCATCAGTCCTCAATTTAACCCTAAATTTCATTAGATAAAATAATATTATTTTTCCTATTATCTTCAAATTTTCTTCCTCACTCATTTAGGGTTCATGCGGCGCCCCCTATGGAGGGCCGGCGCCCTTAGCATTTGCCCTATACTGCCTATGCCATGGGCATTTTTTAGTTTTTTCAAGTAGTTAATTATATTATTATATATTATATATTATTTGTCATTTTTAATTCCAACATCAAATATTTTCGTTACACATATGTACTATCTAACACTTATTACAGGTAATCTGCGAGTTTTAAAAGTGTGCTTCAGAATACCCATCCTAAATATTTAATTTAATGTAAATTTTATACGATCAGTAATAATATATTCATCCGTTGCCTCTGATTAAAGTCGTTCAGCATTGACCCAAATTCAATAAACATAACTTTACTCCTCTGATAACAACACATATTGATTAAGAAATGTACCTTTGGCTACATGAGATGGGCCCTTCCCTTTAAAATTGCATTATATGCCAAGTATAAACAATAACTTATTGTATTGAAAAGACAGCTTTGTTTTTTCTTTGTTTTTAAGAGGAGAAAGGATCTGAAAAACCGAGACATATCTAAAAGAAGATGTGATAAATGTGACCTACCTAAAAACATTGACAGATTTAAGGACTGAAAGAAACAATAAACAATGCTGATGCATTAAAAAGTTTATATTCGGGTTTTGCATCATATTTGCACTATTTAGTTGAAGTAGGAGAAGTGTACAGCCTCAAGCCAAAGATGTTTGATTTATGACAAAGTTCCATTTTAATCATTCAAATCTGAGATAGTCCTTGTTCTTGGTTATTGTTTTTCACTCAATACCATTTTCTTTTATTCATAACATGTCTCCTGATAGCTGATGATGAGTACATCTGGTGCTGGAGGCCACACATCTCTGTTGTATTTTAACCTAAACTGTGTAGATCCCTTCAGTGCCTTCAGGTGGTGCTGGCATACTGCTATCTCTTTTTTCAGTTGTAATGGTCTGATTGGCAGACAGGTAGGGAAATGTCCTCCTACGGTGTGTTTTTACTGTGAGAATGAAGCGTGAAAAGAGGAAACACTTGTATCCTGGTGGATCTGCTTACACACCACTCCAGAGAGGGCTGGTGATTAAATTTAACAGATTAACAGACTTGATTCAAACCATCAGTGTATAGACATGAAATGTTATGTTATATATTTTGATTTGTTAAGTGGATGTCGATGTAAAGTTTGCATGGACTAGGGAAAACACTGAGTAAGCAAACTAGTCATGTCTATTTTTAGTCGCAGCTATCGCCTGTTTAGAATAGTTAGCATAGTTGTGATGCAAATCTGGAAAAGGATCAAGTTAGTTTTGTTTCCACATGGTAAAGGCAGGTGAACAAGGCATGCTGGACGCTGGTGAAAGCTCACGTCACTATGTTCACACATTTAGATATTTCGATTGAAAATCAAAAAACTGAAACTGCCTTTTTGTGTCTCTCTGCACTGCCCAGGCCCCGGGACCTATTTTAAGAGCTTATCCAAATGAGATCAGCCTTTTTGTGGCTCTTGCTATTACTGCACCACTGGTCCTGTTTAAATCAATTCAGTTTCTCCAAAAACAATGCTTTGATCCTTGATTTTATCAACTCCAGCTCTTTTGTGTTTCTAATTTCCTTGTCCCCCAACATTTTGTTTTCATCTCGGGCCAGCTGTTGTTTTCCAGCGCCTCCCTGTAATATGTGTAAGAAGTTTTCTTCTCCATGCCTCAGCCTTGTAAAAATCCTTCTTTTCCTCTTTTCCTCAAGAGGTAATTTGACCAGCTTAACATGATAAAGGAAAATGAGCCTGAACTCAAACTGGAGTGTAATTGTGTGCCTTTTTAAGTGGCTCAAGAGGAGCAATCCAATTTGATCTTGATCTCTAAAACTGAACACATTGAATATTCATGCTAATAAAAGCTTAAAGAACAAAGTACCTGCATAATGTGTCTAAATTTTACCCCTCAAAACGTAATACTACAAAAGACAGATAAGAAAGCATCCAAGTCTTTGGCTTTCCCAAACTATTGGAACTTGTCGAGGCCTTAATGAGGTCTTTAAACACTGAAGTGCGGCAAGAATTACTGAGTTGTTGTGCCATTTTTTTTTCATTTAAAACAAAGCATATTCTAACAATTATCTCTCAACATAACTCATTGGCCAGGATCATATTTTGTCGCTAAAGCCAACCTACCAAAGTATATCAGTCATGAAAATCCCATTTGCACATAGTTTGGAGCCACGGGGGTTCCATATCATGGAGAACATGTCTGATTATGATTCCTCTCAAAAACATTTCAGGATTGCCTCCACAGTGTTTAACCTTCTGTTCAGGAATATACAGTTTTCATTCTTTAAGCAGTACAAATTATGATATGTTACATTAAAAAAAACCTCCTTCAATCAATGTAAGGCGGTCCTTCACTCCAACCTCTCAAACAGTCATGGATTATGTGGAGATGTTTTGTATTTTGTTGAGGCTGTCGCAGAGGAGTTACTTTGCTCAGGGGTCATTATGGAGGCTGTTGTCTGTGGTGGAGTTGTTCTGGCATGCAAACCTTGTAACCAACATTTATCCTTGCAGATGTTCACCATTGTACTTTAGAATATGAACACTTTCCTCATTAGTTGTGTCAATTCTGTAAACTTTAGATACCATAGAATAAGGTCCATTTATGATTTGTTTCTATTAGTGTGAGCTTGATGCATGCAAACAAGATACTATATCCACAAATAGCCAAAATATTTAAGAATTTTCAATCAACAGATCATAATATAGACAGTCTTAATATGCTGAATTCTGTGGTTTTAATTTTCTTCTCTTCTTCATCTTTTAGGTTTTTAGCTCGCTCCCTGATCAAGATGTCAGGTCACAATCCTTTGTTGAGGCTGGAGCAGCGGGCGGCCGAGGCTGACCAGATCATCGAGTACCTGAAACAACAAGTCCAGCTGCTGAAGGAGAAAGCCAGTTAGACACATGCACACACACACACACACACACACACACACACACACACACACACACACACACACACACACACACACACACACACACACACACACACACACACACACACACACACACTTAACAGTTTTATACAAGCTTTAAAAAATATATTTAGCTTTATAGGACACTTTTTAAATTGTAAAGATGTGCTTCCAAATGTGTTAACTAAGCCTGGATTGCTACTTGAATAGTTTTTATTCTGTGCTCAGGTTCTGCATTAAAGATATTCTTCTTTGAGGCTTTATTATTAACTCATAGGAGTGTCATGACTTTTTTGCTTAGAGTAACTTACATTCTGTGTATGATTCAGAGTCTAATAAGTTGAAAGATAGAATCTTCCTGTGGGATTTTAAGCAGTTTTATGAAACCTGAATTTAAAGTTATGAGAAAGTGTTCCACAGTAGATTTGGCAATAATTATCATTTGTAGATAATTTCATCAATTTTTATTTTTTAATTATTTTTGTTTTTTATTTGCATCTAACCAAATAAGTCAGATAATTTGGATAATCTATGTTTATGTAAAAACAGTCTTCAGATTTACATTTTGGATAATTTAAGAAATTTAAATATTTCCAAACTGCCCCCAAAAAAGAGAGTGTTTTACTGTTATATTTTATGATCCACAAATTAGAGAAATGGAAAATTCAGTGGCTTTTCTCATTCCAAAAAAAGCCAAATCTAAAATCTAAGGCTCCATATATATATATTTAGCTGTTGGTACATTTTCAGTACTTCAAAGGCAGATTTTAAAATATCCTGTGAGTTAGTGAAACTTTGCTCCAGTGCTGAGAGGTAACAAGAATTTGCCTCTCTGCAGTGGTCCAGGCCAGCGTCAGAGAGGAAAAGAAACTGATGGTGGAGAACGCCAAGTTGAAGAACGACATTGAGGAGCTAAAAAAACAGCTGCTGGAAAAAGAGAAGAGGAGGGGAGGTATGTTGCGTTTGGTTCCCAGCAAAGACTTCTATTGAAATTCGTGTGTATGTTTGTTTGTCTTGAGAAAACCCTTGATGTTGTTATCCTTTCATATCTAGTTTTAGAAACAGCTATGTGGGCCTGATTTAGGATCATTTGATGTCAGTTGTTGCTCATTACAGCATTGTTTGGTTTGTACTATCACTGATAACATCTTTTGCGTTTTCGCCTCAGCCCACTATAACCAGATCTTTTTCTGTTTTTATTATAAGCAACCTTTGTGCTCAAAGAATCCCCACAAGAGCTATGGGGGCAACATGTCTGTCATCTATTGTATGTCTGACATACGCTGACATCCTAGGACAAACAGCTCAGATCATTAACACACACTTAATGCTTTCCAGAAAGAAGCTGTATGGAGATGGGGGGCTGGAAGAAATAAACAATTTAACTTTATTTAAAATAACTCAATATGTTGGTGTTGGAACGTTGAAAGAATGTGTTCCAATACACCCATGACTATGTTTCTCCACACATTGAATCTAATTGTGATGTTTATTTTTGGGGGGTTTCTTTCAATGGCTTTAAGGTGGCACAAAATAGCTCAATCAAAACAAGGATAAATATGACCAATTTTCAAAGGAACCTCTGTTGGCTTTTGTGATTTGTTCGTGAGATGAGAGAAACAAACACTGGAACACAACTATAACAGTGCTCCGCAAAAACACAATTTGCACTCTTCAAATTATTTAGCACAGACGAGCATTGTTCGAATCCAAAGAATTTAAAGCTGCATTCATTATCACATTGCTTGACATATTATCACCTCATCAAGTTTTAGGACAAACCTGGTCGAGCATTTTTCTGGTTAGATGATCAGCAGGCATTAACAACATAAGCATTATAAGACACGCAATAGAGTTGATTCCATATCTGCTTTCCTCCTCCTTAGGCTCTGTTATGCTCTGCCTGTCTGTGAACAACAAGTCGTCATGTTAGCTGCTAAATGCTTCACTTAACTCACCAGCCAGTTGCTAGCTTTGCCTAAAAAGAAAACAAACTAGTGTTTTTCAAGAAGCGAAAGTCCTCAGCAGACCTGAGAGGGACTGGTGTGTGAATATTCTTACTGGGTTTGTCACTGTCAGGGTTCTCTTCAGCATCACCCAGAGTTATTGTGAACATAACAATATTGATCACTGCAGCAGTAATTTACAATTCTATCCGAGACTAATGTTCTTAAAGGTACACACACACAAAATGTGAGTCACAATAATTAAATTTCAAAGCATTGTGCAGCCGTAGAAGCTCACTTTAAGGACTGTACACCATGTGACATGTCAGAAACCTCAAGAGTAAACTCAAGGGGCATGTCAAGAGTTTAAGAGCTTATTGCCCGTAATTCCAAGGTAAACCAGTAAGATCCACATCTCAGGTCCAACCATAGAATTAAGGTAATTAAAAGCATTATGGTGACGGTGGTGTGCCTGCAGACCGATGTTTGTCAGACACAGACACTGGATTTTGTAGGAATTCAAACATCAGGCGCCTAAAATGAGGGGTTACTTTTTCCTGGAGAGCTATTGTAGGACATTGTTCCCTGCTTGTATGGCTCCACTTCCTCGTTTCCATCTTCTTGGCAACTGTGTCATTTTCCCTTCTACACTGTTTGCATCAGGAGAGCAGTTCTCCCCCTGGGTGTGCAAATGAAGCTTCTTTTTTCTACATCTCATTTATGCAACCAGCGCTGTGCGTGAAAAGGATCAACTCAAGAGCAGCGTACTTTGTTTATTGATTACTCAAATTATTTTCCTCATGGCAGTACTGCAACGCTTCCACTTCAGGGAAACTGCGTCACATAACAACCATATCAGCTATTTAAGGAAAGACAATCTACTTATTTTTTCTGACTCCTTTCCCCCTCTGTCTTCTGTGTCTGTCCTGTAGTGCTCGAGGTGGCGATGCCATCAGATGGCACTAGTGTCAAGTGTGTCTCTAAGCCTGCTGCTCCCAAACTCGCTGGACCCTCGCCCTCTGCTGCCCCTGCTGCTGACGTCCAGAGTCCCCCTCTCAAAGATGAGAGTAAGAAGAAGAAGCCAGAGAAAAAAGGTAACAAGGCAAGGGAGTGTTTCACATCACAAAGTTTTATGATGAATCTTTTCAAATTTTAAATGCAACAAAACTGTTTTAAGATCTGTCCCATTTATGTGTCATGTAATTCATTTTTCATGCTGAAGATACAAAATAGTCACTAACTCTTAGATTATACATTACAATTCTTATATTAAGATCACTTTTTATTAACATTTGGATAAATACAGCACTCTTTTTTTTTTTTTTTTTAAAGTTAACAGACCTCCAAGCATTATCTTCAGTTTTCATTTCTACTGTCAGGTGCCAATGCTTGAACTGCAGCTATATCCACCTCTAAATGAATCCAACATTCCTGGAGTAAAGCTTTATATAGGTTGCTTGAGGTATATTTGGGACATAAAATCACTTTTTTTTTCAAATGCTAATATACAATTATACGCTGATGACACAATAATATATACCTCCAAGCCATCTATCTCTCAAATACAACAGACCCTACAGTCTAATTTTGACATTTTTCAAACTTGGTTGCTGGCTTATAAATTAATCCTTAATAAAAATAAAACTTACTCCATGCTGTTTGGAGCGCGTCAAAACCTCAAGTCAAAAACAAAATCTCCATCATTGGTGCTTAAATGTAATAATTTATAAACATTGTTTATAAAAATACAACTAAAACTAATCTTCCTCTCAATGTTATTTACAATAGACTCTGCAGATTTATATTAGGTTTTTCTTTTTTCACACACCACTGCATAATGTTTGACAGTCTTGGGTGGCTCCCTCCAGACATAAGACAACTTTTTCCCTGGTATCAGTTAATTTTTAAATGCTTTCATTTGAACTATCCTGATTGTTTGAAATATTATTTAATACCTCTCACTTCAAGTTATTCATTAAGAAGGTCAGATCGTTTTCTTTTGACAGTACCATTTGCAGCCAAGGAAGTTGGTAAAAAAGCTTTTATTTTTCAGGCTCCTTTATTTAAAAATTCTTTGTTTTCCCATCTCAAAACAAACTGGTTATATTTTCAGTGAAGCCCTCACTGTTCCTCTACCTCCTTTACTTATTTATTCATTTATTTTTATGACAATTATTGTTATTATTTTTGTGTGTTTCCTCAATGCTCCTTTGGTTTATTGAATTTTACTCTATTTTTCTCTTGTCGATTGTAGCTTGTTTTAGGTTGTACCAACCCCTGTGTTGTTGTTGTTGTTTTTGTTGTTGTTGTCGTCGTCAAGTCGGTTGATTGTTTGACCGAAGGATCATGTTTTGTTTTATATTTTGTCTTGTACTGTTTTCTATTTGTCATTGTCTGTCTGGGACCCCCTCTAAAACGAGATGGCACATCTGAAGGGGTTTATCCCAATACATAATTTCTTTCCTTATTAGTGATTGAATAAAAGTGGAGAAGGATTTATGTTCATCATCTGTCATTCTTCTACTCTGCCATAAAGCCAAACTATCCCATTGGTAGGCTGCTCCGTATCACTTATATGATGGCATTAATGGGTCTTATATTTATGATACATTTAGACAACACTGTCAGAAAATCCTGTCATGGAGCATCTGTTGGCCAAGCAGTTAAAGCAAGCACAGAAGTTGCAGTGGTTGCTGGTTCCTCTCCCAGCCACGAATCATCATCCCTCACTCTCTACTTCCCACAATTCATGTCTTTCTTCAACTGTTCTATTTAATAAAAGGCAAAAATGCCAGAAAAAAACAACTTAGAGGGGAAATAAATCCCCCTCAGTGTATTTACAACTAATCAGACTATTTTTTGGTTTTGTTTCAGGACAGCTTTGTGGACTGATCAGGAAAACTTTCAGGCATTGATTGGGAATGATTAGCTCTCCATGTGTTGAGGGGATTGTTGTTTGAAAAGAGAAAGAAAAAGACCATGACAAATTCACTAGTTCAATGCACTCTTTTATATCCAGTTTTCAGTAGGACGTTAATGAGATATGCTTCTTCTATTGCTTGCTATTAAAGGCGAAAAAGTAGCCTTGTTCTCACCTCAGCCAACAGTCATCACTTGTTATTGTACAAATCCATGTGTAGTCCTGGTCGCATTACGTCGCAGTGCTCACAGCCGAGCACAGAGGAGTCATGTTGAATATCAAAGGCTGGGGTTGGAATTCATATTCTTTGGATCTTGTGTGGGCTCAGAGGAATGATTGAAGACTGTGCTCATTTGATCACTCGAGTGAATATGTGTAAGCTAACCAGGCATGCGAAAAGGTACTTTGTCTCTCGGGAGGAAGCATCTGCTATTCTGCTATGTCACTCGATCATGTAGCACCCACAGCCAAAAGTGGGCACTGGTATTGTCATTTAGTCAAGGTGTTTTCAACATTTCTGGGAAGGAGTGAAAAGGAATGGACTTTTTTCTTAACACTATTTACTCACGGTTCACTCGAAAAGCATGCCCCTGGCCTGCATGCAACCCCAGGGCCTGTCATTTGTGAGCTTTGTTTTCATTTATGAGAGGAAATTAAATCAGATTCCAGACAGATGCCCAGCATCGTTTCAAGTATGATTTGTTTTTTATAATTTCCCTTGGAGAGATACCAGTTGGCTGAAACATCTTGGTGCCTTTTAAACAAACATTTCCTATAATGTCATGCACATTTAGCATAAAAGCATGAAAACTCTCACAGATGCCTCTTTTCAGCAAACCGTCCCTTCACACATGATGAATAGCTACTGTCTTAATGTCTGTGCTGACAATACACCCAACCAAATGTCCAACACCCAGCTTTTGATTTAATAGCACAAATCACAGTCAGAGGATTACTGAGCCATGTTTATTAACAGCTCTTGTGTTTCTTATATGCCTGGAGGGGAGAAAGCAGAGAAGAAGCAGGCTGCTCCGAGCCAAGAAGAAGCCAAGGTGGATGTGTCTCGTCTGGACCTGCGTATTGGACGTATAATCACAGCAGAGAAGCACCCTGATGCAGACAGTTTGTACGTGGAGCAAGTCGATGTGGGAGAGGCTGCTCCAAGAACAGTGGTCAGTGGGCTCGTGAAGCACATACCTCTGGACCAGGTACAGTATGACACATATACACTGTTAGTAGTGTACAGGAGACACCCAGCTAAAACAATCTGCTACATGACCCTGCAATAACTTTGTGCTTCATAAATTTCTGCAGTTTCACATCATTTTTCTCTTGACTCAGATTTAGCTGTGCTTCCCACAGAATAACACTTCATTGGTCTATTTCATATGGAAGTTCTGCCTCATTTCCCCATTTTAATCAAACTTCAATACGTAATAATATTTCCTCAAATACCAGTATAATCCTCTCCAGTCTTCCTCTATATCATATATCTCTTAAACTCACTTTATGAACAGGCCGCCTCACAACTATTTCCAAAAATGTCTGGAGAAGCTGACTTACATTTACTGATTTAGCACATGAATTACTATGAAAAAATCAAGATGAAAAAACAGGTAATTGAATGCCTCACCCGGTCCAGGGTTTGTAAGTCTACAGACGTCAAAATCAACACTGATTAAGATTTAGTTTTCTGTACAAATTAGATTATAATACCAGCCCCATTAATCCCATTAGAGACTCAATTAGAGAGTTTATTCTACAGAAGCAGGGGTGTATAGGTTCAGTTTATGTGTATGTATGCATTTAAAAGTCTCACAGCTCATATAAAGGATTTATTAGCCCATTTACGGTGATTTCTTGGGTAAACTCTGGGCTGAGGGTTCTGCGTAAAAATTATGATGCTGATTTAGGATCTCCATGAAGTATTTGTGTTAATCTCACATTCATTTATGATTTGCTCCAAAGGCAATGTAATGTTTTATATAGAATTAGCATTTAATTGGACAATGTTAGGTACTTTAATGGTAGTCAGTATTTCTCTGGAGTCTGCCAGTTCATATTTACTAGATCTGGAATCCCCTGCATATTACACCTCTGCATTTGATTGTTTGACAGTGTGTTTTATTTAAATGGAACCGAATGTTTGCTGTAATCATGTGTAAAAAGAGCTCTGTCCAAAAAAGTAATAGATAACACTCTAATACTTAAATGCTTGGAAAAAAATAACAGTTACTCAATGTACAGTCAAATATCAAACGTCAGCCTCTGCATTGCATAAAACTCCCAGTATTCTCTTGTTAGCTGTTGTTTTGAAGCCATTCCATCAAGCGGCCAGGAGTGAAATATCTTGGGAAATGCATTATGGGTTTCATGGCAGTACTCTTTAGTGTCTGTTATGCTAGGATAAATAATAGGCACCATGTAGAAATCTGAGTCTGAGACAAGCTAATCAGAAAATAACTGTTAAGACAAGTGTCTACATTGCACATAAAATATTGCTGTGGTCTGACAGTTTGCTATGTAAATACTGTTACAGAACATTAACATGCTAACCCTGAGACGCCAAAACTGCCCAGAGATGAAAAATGAAACTACCATCTCATCCCTGTCCAAGCAACATGAGGGATTTTGGATTTATGTAGCAATTTCTTAAAAGATGTGTATAAAAAAAGATGTATGATTATTTTCTGAGGTCTGGTATACATCATCTCATAAAATCCTGGATTGCTCTTCTTTTTCGCTTTTGGCAGAAACTGCTTTTGGTCTTCTTTTTTACATTTTGGTAAACCGCAGAGGTCTCCAGGCTCAAGTTTTCTGTTTGCTCTCTCTGGTGTTTGAAATGAGGCAAACAAACCAAAAACGCTGGACTCAGTCATTTGAAATTGATTGATTGGAATTGGCAGTAAACTTAAAACTGAAGCCTGAAGTTCTGTGTCCTCCCTTATGGTGTTTTCTCTGTTTAAGTGAAATGTTTTTCTTCCCTTTCGCCGAGTATATTTGGGAAAAATATGGATTAAATCCTCTGTCACTCATGCAGATGCAAAACCGCATGGCAGTCCTTATGTGTAACCTGAAGCCAGCCAAGATGAGAGGAGTGGTGTCGCAGGCTATGGTCATGTGTGCCAGCTCACCAGACAAGGTGGAAATCTTGGACCCTCCAAGTGGATCAGTACCAGGCGACAGAATAACTTTCCAAGGCTTCCCAGGTACAAACAACCAATACATTTTTACTCAGAAAGATATCTATCATTAGGACGAGGCTTAAACGTTACAGTCATAAACCAACAAAACAGATTTCAGGGTTTTTTACTATCAAGACACTTGTGTTTGTCACTGAATAAATTCTATCATTCAACTAATGCCCCTGTCTTATGGAAACGAAGGGTTTTGTTAACATTTTCTGCCAAGAAATAACAGAAGTTGTATCATTCATTGCTCTGATGACACTCATAATAAGCTCTCATTAGATTGCTCTTCACGTTTATTTCTTGGTGGTTTAATGGCCTGTGACTGCTGATGTAGAAGACTCAACCACACATATTGCTAGGAATGCAACCTACTTTTTGCTGTGAAATATTCATTACAGAGTCTGTATCAAATGTGTCCTAAAATCAGTGACAGCCACCAACAAGCTAGTGTGGTTGTAATTTAGGTCCTTGGCTCTAAAACCCCAATTTATAATGAAGTCTGCAAAGCTGAATATTGGTGCTGAGAAGCTGATTTATCTTGTTATTTCTGTATTCTTTGGGAACAAAAACCTAACGGGGGAGTTCCCTGTGAAAAAAAGTACACGGGAGGTTATGATGAAGGTGGATCTGCGGTCCAATTACCCACATCCCAGCTGCATCAGCTGCGGCTTTTCATCCCTGCTGTCCACATGTCCCAGCCACTCCTAAAAGCTGCTTGATTCATGAGAGATCTCTCTGGCCAGAATCATTTTTATGGATGCTGCATTAAAAAGACTCTAACTATCTCCTGAAAAAAGAGTTCTCAAGAGAACAGAAGGAGCAGAAGATGATGCAGAGCTGGGATTGTTTAATATTTTGTTGTGGTGTACAGTAAAACTGAGGCTGTTTTCTGAATCACATGTAATGGAAAGCAAGAGGTGAAAAAAGTGTGTCCATTTCCATGTTTCCCTCCTCTCTCTCTCCCCAAAGCGCCACAGCACAGATTCAATTTCAGCCAATACACTGCTGGTGTGAGTACATGGTTGTAATTGCCCACATTTCCTCAACTAATTGGGCCCAGTACTTCTGCTTGAACTTAAGAATGTGCGCAAGTTGCTCATCAAAACCTCCTTCACGCTTCTGATCAAAAAAGACTGTTGCCACTCTTGGGCTGTAAACCGGCAGAAATGGCAGCTTTGGGAAATGAAACACATTTGTGTCCTCATACCCTGAGAGGGTTCTACAGAGAGGAAAAAGTTGACACCGGACAGAAGCCAGACAGTACAGGCTATGATTTTTCACTTACGCCAAGCAACATCAAAAACAAAGGCATCATGAAATGAGAGCCTCATTTAATTGTTTTCCCTGGATGCACATTTTGATTCTGAGAATTTCAGCGAAGATGGTTTAAATTACAGCTAAGAACAAATGGCAGTGTTAAAAAGCCGATGCTCTAATAGAACACAAAAGTAAGTCAAACTACTCACAATTCAAGTGGAAGAAATGAAATGAGATCATGTATATAATGGTTAGTCATTTGATCACAATTTATTTTGGCCTTATCTCACAATGCAGATGGTATCAGTGTATGATTAATAAGAAGAATCTATAAAGGAAAGTCAAAGTCATCTATCAATGTGTCACGGCATGAATATATTAAACTAGCTTTTCAGTAGGTTATGCAAGGACATGTCACATTTTTCAAAAGTTCATAAAACAACAGTCTTGGATCCATAAATTCTGCAAATCCTGCATGTGTGATGGATGATCTCAGAGAAGGATGAGTCTAATGCTTCAAACTGACTTTTTTGATCGCAGGTGAACCTGACAAAGAACTGAACCCCAAAAAGAAGGTGTGGGAGCAGGTCCAGCCTGACCTACGCACAGACGACCAGTGTGTTGCAACCTACAAGGGAGCAGCCTTTGAAGTGGCAGGCAAGGGAGTGTGCAAAGCCCAAACCATGAGCAACAGTGGAATCAAGTAAAATAACAGAGCTGCTTGAAATAGCTCAGTGTTTACTCTGCAATCATCTGCAGTGATGACCACGATGCTGTTGAGAAACAGGATGGTGCTGAATGGAAGGAAATGCTTTGAAGATGTTCAATAAAGGGATTTAAAATGAAACTTGTCACTTATGTCCTACAGATTTCTCAGTGACAATTTGTTCTTACTTGAGCTCTAAATGATACACAGCCCTGGTTTGTAGATTGAAGTTAATCAATACAAGTGTGTTTCTGCTCTCATTTCCCAGAGGTACACTAAGTTTGCTTGATTGTGAATTGATTTTAAGGCCATAATTTAAAAGGACATCCTGTACTAGAATGCTTTCTGCTTCATATAGCCTAGAACATTTTAATTAGCAGGAGATCAAACAGGGATGTAATACTTAAAAGGCCAACATAAACAGATCAGGTTTCCAAGCACTTTAGAGAGGCTATTTCGATGATACTCACTTCTCTCCAATCGTCTGGCTCACACTATGTATCTTAATCTTCTTGTCTCTGTGATGGCAGTGCCATGTGCTTTGTTTTATTGTCCTCTTGAAAGAAAAGGTATACCCACCTACGGAAGTATCAAACTACACAAAAGAAACAGATAGAGCTGTTCACCAGAGCCTCTAATGTTACATCAACAATAATTGAGGCCATCCTGTCTACAAAAACATCTGTCATGGGTCAAAGCCATTGCACAGAACTTCTGCTCACTGTTTCTTAAAAGTATGAAGTACTTTAAGACGTGCCTCTGAGCATCACAACTGTCAAATTAAGCGTCGGCATTTAACTGGTTACACAGTCTTAAGATAAGATATCCTTTATTCGTCCCACAACAGGGAAATTTAAGTGTTACAGTAGCAAAGTAGACAGTGCAAAACAGTATAAAACAACTAAGAGCATATAAAATAGCAATTATTAAAAAGTTATTAGCAATTAAAATTAAAGTTAAAGAGTAAAATTAAGCATATCTTACAGCGTATATACACAACTAAATAAGTACATTTACAAATATTTACAAACCAGTGACGCAGTGAAAAATGTGCAGACTTGTAGCATAGTATAAAACAATGAACAGCTGGTTAATGCTACCTATAGAAAGGTGAAGCAGCAGAATCTACTATACAACACCTGTAAGCAAATAAAAGTAACAAGAAAATCGTTGTGACAAAAACAAATTTCCTTCACAAATTAAATTATTACAAAAAGAGCAAATAGTTGTGTGAAACTTTGAGTCAATAAGTGATTGTAGCGTGTTAAGAACAACATATTGTATCAGTATACAACAAACAGCAGCTGGGATTAGCTCAGCTCTAAATGTTATGCTTTTATGATGAGATAAACAACAATGAAGATCAAAAAGATAGTGGTGTTATCAAGTGAACTCATGATAGCACATAGAGGTTGGTTTTGTTGTAGCATAGTTTAATAATCATAAACTAGTGTTTAACATGCCATGTTGTTTATCCAACATATTTTCACGGTAGCATGGAAGCTCTTTTCTCACACTGCTGTCTTCAAGGTTTTAAACAAAGTAAACGTGTCCATTTTTCCATCATTTCACTGCCGTCTGTTTGTTCAGCTACCAAAGGACACTGAAAGTCTGAGGGGTCTCCGTCTGTCTATCAAGGTAATAAAACATTTAATAGCTAATTGGCTAATGCTACAAAACCAGTAACATGAGCATTCAAACCACTTCGTTGCTAACATGTTTATACTCAAACTGTGAGGCTCAAATGCTATTATTACATGCTTAAGTGTTAAATATTTAAATTGCATATATTCAGGAATGAAACATATCAGACGAGTCAATAAATATACTGATTAACTTCCTACCATCAGACATGTTAGCAGCCAACCACTGACTAGCTAACATTAGGGCCTTCATAAGTAGTCATAAGGTAGCATGATGGGTCAAATTAAAGGGAAATTTGTGTAGAGTGCCTTGTTACTCGTAGATTAAAACAATATATATTGATATTTGCTGGGAGAAACATGATGACTTTATTGCTTGAGTGAGGAGGAGGATATACTGCAGTATTGCTGATTTGTCAGCCACCCCTCTCTGGTGGTTGCATTCTTTTAAATGCCTAAAAGTTTCCATTTTAGCACCTGTGTACAGCTGGGGTGAAAATAACAGCGTATGGTTCTTTTAAAAAGGAAAACCTCTCATTTTGGTTAAGAAGACTTAGACAGTCTTAGAAAATGACCTGAAGCACATTCACACTTAAACCACATTGTTCTTTCTAGGTTTTATAGGACCACAAGGAGTGTTGCAACCTGAGAGAGAGCTCATTCCAGGATATTTTTAGTCAGACATTTGCTGACAGCATGTTTCCTAATTGAATTTTCAGCTGCAGCCATTGTGCGTTACTTGAAGCAGTTTACTATTAAGGCTTGACAGGATATTTTAGCCTTCTGTGTGTCATCTTTGTAAGATTCTAGGGTCCTGATCAGTACATCTTTATTTCTGTAGCTTATTTTCTTCTTCATTTCTAAGCTTGCTAAGTGTTGACTCTACACTGGGTGTGGTGGTAATGTGAGAGTTGATGATTTTACAAATGGCTGCTTTGGACTTTGCATATGCTCTGTGTTAAGCCTTGAATCAAAAAATATCTACTTCTCATGTCCAAGAGCAACTCCAGCGTTGCTCCAAGATATTTTGATGATGTCTCGTTTGCACTGCCAAAAACTAAAATAAGGAAGACCTGTAGGTGTTTCTGCTTTATTATTCCCACCTCATTCTTTATCCCCGAGGTTATTATGTACGCAATGTGACCTCAGCATAGAAAAACAGTTCTCCCTGGAGGGCTTTATTGAGGTGTACACACACAAATGTAACACCTCTTGATATGACTGAACATATGGGAGAAGGAAAATGAAATTCTGGAAGAACCCAAACAAATCTTTTGATGTGATGGAGCTTAACTCACCCATCTGAAAACAGGATTTGGTGTGTTAGTAACTATGACTAACGGGAACATTTGATAGTACTTTACTCTTAACGTTTGATTCAAATTTCCCAAAGTGTGACCCAATAGCCAGAACATCAGGAAACAGCAGGGACCATGAGAAATACGTTTCTTATTTCTAAGGCCAAGTAGTCAGTTTGCGTCAAGGCGTTACAGTCAAACTATGACAGGTCTTTATGAAAGAATCTTAACCTCTGGCATCAAAGTTACGGTTTATATTGGATTAAAGGCAAGGGCAAGGCAAGGCAGCTTTATTTGTATAGCGCATTTCATACACGAGGGCAACTCAATGTGCTTTACATTAACACATTAAAAGCATTGGAGACATTCAGACAAGCATAAAAGAACATAATTAAAATGACAAATATGATAAAACAGAAAAGAAAAGGAAAATTAGAAATATATTAAAGATTACATTAAAATTTTAATTTAAAGTGGGTTAAAATAATCTAAGATAGGAAGGCAGAGGTAAATAAAAAAGTCTTAATCTTTGATTTAAAAGAGGTGAGAGTTTGAGCAGACCTACAGCTTTCAGGGAGCTTGTTCCAGATATGTGGTGCATAATGACTAAACGCTGCTTCACCATGTTTCGTTCTGACTCTAGGAACTGAAAGCAGACCAGTACCTGATGACCTCAGAGGTCGAGGTGGTTCATAAAGTAGTAGCAGATCAGCAATGTATTTTGGGCCTAACCCATTCAGTGCTTTATAAACCATCAGCAGGATTTTAAAGTCTATTCTCTGACAGACAGGAAGCCAGTGTAGAGATCTAAGAACTGGAGTGATGTGGTCTACTTTTTTGGTCCTTGTTAGGACTCGAGCAGCAGCATTCTGTATGAGCTGCAGCCGTCTGATGGACTTTTTAGGGAGTCCTGTAAAGACCCCGTTACAGTAGTCTAGTCTGCTAAAGATAAATGCATGGACGAGTTTTTCTGCATCCTGCTGAGACATAAGTCCTTTAATCCTTGATATATTCTTAAGGTGATAGTAGGCTGACTTTGTAATTGTCTTAATGTGGCTGCTGAAATTAAGGTCTGAGTCTATGACTACACCAAGGTTTCTGGCTTGGTTTGAACATTTCATCATTGCAGATTGGAGCTGAGCAGTAACCTTTAACCTTTCTTCCTTGGCTCCAAAAACAATCATTTCAGTTTTTTCTTTGTTTAACTGAAGAAAGTTTTGGCTCGTCCAGTCATTGATTTGTTCAATGCATTTACTCAGTGTTTGTATGGGACTATAATCCCCTGGTGATATGGTGATGTAAATGTGTGTGTCATCTGCATAGCTATGGTATTTTATTTGGTTGTTTCTTATTATCGGACCTAAGGGGAGCATGTAGATGTTGAATAGTAGAGGCCCCAGAATGGATCCTTGAGGTACTCCACATACGATTTTCATCCGCTCAGATGTGTATTTACCTATAGACACAAAATAGTCCCGGTCATTTAAATAGGACTTAAGCCAATTTAGTACTGCACCAGAGATTCCCACCCAGTTTTCAAGTCTGTCCAGTAGTATCTTGTGGTCAACTGTGTCAAAAGCAGCACTGAGATCAAGTGATACCAAAACTGAGATTTTGCCGTTGTCTGTGTTTAAATGAATATCATTGAGGACCTTGACTAGAGCGGTCTCTGTGCTGTGATGTGATCGGAATCCTGATTGGAAGACATCAAAACAGTCATTTATCATTAGATAATTGTTCAGTTGTTGAAAAACAGCTTTTTCAATAATTTTACTTAAAAAAGGGAGGTTTGATATCGGCCTATAGTTGTTCATTTCTGATGCATCTAAATTGTTCTTCTTCAGGAGGGGTTTAATTACTGCTGTTTTCATGGCCTGGGGGAAGACACCTGTAAGAAGAGACATGTTGACAATTTGAAGCAGATCCGAGGTCATGCAGTCTGAAACCTTTTTGAAAAATGGTGATGGTAGAATGTCAAGGCAGCAGGATGAGGATTTCAAATGCTGTATTATATCTTGTAGGTTTTTGTAATTTATTGGATTAAATTGTGTCATAGTGATTGAGTTGTTTTTTGGTGGACACACAGATAACACATTCCCAGTACCTCGTACAGTAGTGCTGACTGCTTGTCTGATTTTCTGAATTTTGGCGGTGAAGAAGAATGCAAATTCATTGCAGGCCTTGGTAGATAAGTGTTCAGAGGCCACTGGCACAGGGGGGTTTGTTAGCCTGTCGACTGTAGCAAACAGGGCGCGTGCATTATCTTTGTTTTTGGAGATAATGTCTGAGAAGAAGGTCTGCCTTGACTTTTTCAGTTCTAGATTAAACATGTGAAGTCTTTCTTTATAAATGTCATAATGAACCTGAAGCTTTGTTTTACGCCACCTGCGCTCAGCTTTTCGACATTCCTTTTTTTCATGTTTGACCTGCATGGTATTCCTCCAAGGCGATTTTTTCTTATTGGAGACCACTTTTAATTTAGTTGGTGCAATGGAATCAATAATGTTTGTAATTTTTAAAGTGAAATCTTCTACAAGTTCATTTGCAGAGAACCTAGAGAGGGGGGTTATGGAAGAGAAAGCCTGAATAAATATATCACTGGTACTTTCAGTAATGTAACGTTTTGAGATAACCTCAGTTTGAACATTAGTGTTCACAGATAAATCACTTTCAAAGAAAACACAGCAGTGATCAGAGAGAGCAACATCAGATACCAGAACCTTGGAAATGTTTAGACCCTTGGAGATAACCAAGTCTAGGATGTGGCCCCTGTTGTGTGTGGGCTGCATCACATGCTGAGTGAGTCCAAAGTTGTCAAGGACATAACACAGTTCTTCAGTCACTCTGTCCTCAGGTTTGTCAACATGGATGTTAAAATCACCAACAATTAAAACAGAATCAAAGTCAGTGCAGATAAGAGACAGTAGTTCAACAAGGTTATCAAAGAAATCAGTACAGTATTTAGGTGGTCTGTAAATATTAAGAAATATAGACCGAGAGGATGTATTTAACTGAAGAGCCACATATTCAAAAGAAGTGAAATTTCCATAAAACACCTGCTTGCATTTGAATAACTCATTAAAAATTATACTAACACCTCCTCCTTTTTTATGCGTTCTAGTCTCACTCACAAAAGAGAAGTTTGGAGGGCATGATTCAATGTGTACAGCTGCACTGTTATCTTGGTCTAACCAAGTCTCTGTTAAAAACATAAAATTAAGATTGTGTTTAATAATAAAATCATTTATTAAAAAAGATTTGCCTCCCAGAGACCTGATATTTAATAAAGCTAAGTTTAGTGAGTTAAAACCAGTTGTGTTATTTTTTACAGCTGTTTGTGGCTGACGAGGAAGTGGAGCTAAATTTAATAAGTTGGCAGATTTAGTCGAGTATCTTCTGTTTCTTAGCAGATTTACCCTTTTTCTATTTCCTGCCAACAGAGGAATTGAGGAGGCTACCTGAATTCCACAGGGCCCCGGCTTTTCCTGGTTGAAAACATTAATGATATCAGCTTTGAAGCCTGGACCCGGCCCATATCAGTTAGAATTGTTATGATGATGATGATTCTGAGGAGGTGAAGGGCTTTGTGAAGTTTCTGTGATGGTGGTTTCGGGCAAGGTGGTGGGCTGGGGGCTGGGCGATGGGGTAGATTTAGGGGAGAGAATATGGGATTTGGACGGGGTGTAAGCTTGATTCCAACATTGACAAGCTTTTTCATCTCATCCGTAAAATCCAGGAGGGGGGAGGAGGGAGAGAGAGTGACTGGAGAGGGCGGGGAGTTGGCTGGTGTTTGGGGTGGTGAAGAATAGAAATCTCCTCCTGTTGGGAGTGGAGGCCACTCCTCTTGTTGGGGGGTGGAAGATGGCCGCAGTGGAGGCCACTCCTCTTGTTGGGGGGGTGAAGATGGCCGCAGTGGAGGCCACTCCTCTTGTTGGGGGGTGGAAGATGGCCGCAGTGGAGGCCACTCCTCTTGTTGGGGGGGTGAAGATGGCCGCAATCTAGGACGCTCCTCTCGTTGGGGGGTTGAAGTTGGCGGCACTGGAGGACGCTCCTCTTGGGGGGGTGAAGGTGGCGGCGATGAAGACTCCTCCTGGCTCAGCGATCTCAGTCGTTTTCCTCCAGAATGTGGTCTTATCTTCTGTTTTGTTTTGTCTTGTCTCTTGTCCTTGTGTGATTTGCATTGCAGTATTGCAAGATAATTTTTTGGTGTGAATCAAAACGTGATGTGTTTCCTGATTACTTCAAGACGGTTGGATATGTGTACAGCCCTGTCAAATTGATAAATGTGTTATTGTTTTGATTTTTTTCCTCCATTTTCCCCTCTTTTTAATGATGTATTAGCTGCTGAGCCATTTCATCATGTTTGTTATGTAGCAATAAAATCCCCCAACGCAAGATGGTTTGAACTGCTAGATCAACAGTAGTGTCATGTCTTTAGTATTTGCAAAACAATAAAGAAAACAGAGTTATAGTTTAAATGTACTGTTTTACAGTAGCTGTTTACTGATACTCTGTTGAAGAGCGCTTATAATGCTTATGTTCCTTGAATTCAGTATGTGGAATTAAGAGTGAACATAATCTTTATACTTTTGTAAAACCAGGCTTAAACCCCATAAGTCTTGAGGTTTTACAGTTTATCACAGACATTTATCAGCTCTATATTTAGAATTGGCCTTGATGTCCAGTCTCATCATTATTTGATTTATCATCATGACTGTTTGTGTTTAAAAACGTTTACAACAGTGAGCCAAACCAGATTTTATTCTTACTTGGCGTAGATATTGTGCGATGATGCACAAACGAAAGGGATCCAATATGACAGAGTTATGGACTAATGTTTTTTCCAAACCCTTAAAAATATTCTATGAGCCAAGGTAAAGGCTACTATCACATTTTTTAAATATATATAGACATTTCTTTTCCCCTCTATAAGTAACTTTTAGTCACAAAAGCTGCGTTCTCTAAATGATTTTATTTTTTGGGCTTCTAGAAAATTTGTGACAATTCTGACGAACACATAGCCCTGAAAAATTCTGACTTTGCAACAATAAAGTTCCTTATAAGGAGAGGTTTGAGTTTCCATCCAGCCCAACTAACCAATTATCTCCACACCAGTCTCAGGTGCTGAGGGGGGGCAAATGTGCCTGTGGTCCAAAGAAATGTGAGTGTGCTCTGCATGATGTCAGCGCTTTGCATCTTCCTCTGCCTCCAGATGGGTGTCTCATTGAACCTGAGGTATGACAAAAGCAGAGGTCTTGCCATCCAAGAGGTTTTGGCGACATCAGGTACCAAGCAAATCTTTTCCTCAGGCTGTGAAAAGCCACATCGTAATTTTATCATCCAACAGTGTCTGGTGACCTGTTTAATATTACTCTGTAATTCTCTGTATCTAGTTTGGTATTAGTGCTTTGAGGTAACATACAGTAGGTTTGACTGGTCTTTTCTTTTTAGCTGAAAATGACAAGTATGAACAGGGGAGACTGACATTAACAGAAGGTTTTCAGGTAGTAAAACCAAAGTTATGAGCTGAGGTTGAAAAGCCAAAGAGAGCTCTAGCCCAACATCTCGCATATACACATTACTTTGGAAACCCTCGTTACATAATTGCTTTTCAAGGGGCATTCACAACTGGCCACTTTAGTTGTTTGCTAAAATGCCTCAATAGCAATCTTTTTACATTCATCATATTAAACCTGCTCCATGTAAAGTAAACTGTTGTGATTGGCCTGACCAGGTGGGCTGGATATCTGTCTGAATGGGCCGAGGACCAGATGCAGCTGCCAGAGCAAATAAAACATGAACTCACAGATTCAGCTGGTTCCCAGGCTGGAGGAGCTGCAGATTCAGGTGATGGTTTTCTAAAGCAGGGCCCAACTTTTAGAACATAACACATTTATTGTTTTCTAATTCATATAAGAAGATACAGATTAGTGGATCCATACGCATTTAAAATACAGTCTTTACTGTGCTAGTCAACCTGCTAGTGTCCAGTGTGCTCAGTGATTTTCGCATCAAACCTGGGGGAATGTGTAAGCAACTCTACAATTCTCTGGTGCAGGTGGTTATTGTATAACGGAGGATTTGTTCAATATAAAAACTTTTGGATCAAGTCACTCATTAATGGGCAACATACAAATTAAAATAATCAGCATCTGCTTTCAGAAATAGAAGTAAATGCAGAGGAATATGATTAGTGAGAAAAGAGACTGTTGAGAGAGAGAGAGAGAGAGAGAGAGAGAGAGAGAGAGAGAACCCTCCTCGGACGTATTTTGGCTGCAGTTGAAAGTGAATCTCTTGCATGCTCCTCTATGTGTGGTTTTATGCTTCACCAGTGTTCACAATGAACCTAATTATCCAAGCTTCTCTTTCAGCTGCAGGAAATCTATTATCCATATTATGAGCCCTGCTGGACACTTAAAAGCCATGCTTACACTGAAATTAACATGGTCTTGGTGAAGTGCGTGTTTTGATAGGAATTTGAAGAGCCATGGTAATTCCAGCTGGTAGCATTAGTGAACAAACTCCTGCTCAGTGTCTTCACTTGTTATTTAATTGCTGTGACTTTTTTTTGTTATCAAGGGCAACAATGAGACAACCACAGAAATCAAAGGATATATTAATACCCAGGAAGCAAAGACTAATAAAACACCTTTTTCTAGAGGAAGCAGCTGTAGACTATCATGAGTCCCATTTATATTGTATGACAGGTCAAACTTGAAGTAGGAAATCTATACCACTTGTTCTGTATACATGGCAAAAAAATAAAGGGAAAATATTTTGGCATAAAAAATATTTGTGATGAAAGGGACACAATATTTTTCAAATATTGTATTTTCTCAAGTGTTGCATTGGTTTTATGGTAGAACTCTTAAAGCCAAATACAGTCCAAGTCTGCTCCCACCTCTGACAAGTATTTCAGGATATATTCAAATAAAACTTATGATACCAGCTTTTTACAGATGTAAACATTTCAACTCTCACTATAACTCTTTATTTTCTCTTGATTTAAAAAAAAAAAATGAATGTTGTGCAAAAGTTTAGAATAAATTAAAGGAGAACATGGAATCAGTCTTGTCAGTCACAGTTGTTGGCACTTAACTCTTCCATGTTAACTTGTATAGCAATTCCAAACAGGCTACTTTTCTTAGCTAACTTCAATATATGCCTCTCTTTCAACAAATCTTTTCGTCTTGTCATTGTAGGATAGGCCTGGGTTTAGCTTTTAAACATTAAGGCTGGCTCTTTTCACAACACCATCATGCTGGAATTTAAGCATTTAAATGGAGGGAAGTAAATTAGTAAATAAGATTTATTTATAGAGCACCTCTCAAGAACAGAGGTCACAAGGTGCTTTACAACAACAACAATAGAAAAACATTAAAAGGCAAAACAGAGATTACAAATACATTCACAAACATGACATAAAATCAGACAGATTAAATAAAGGCAAGTCTAAACAGATCAATTCAATTGCTCATCATTAACTACAGCTTTTGCTTTTTCTCCCATGGAAATTCACTGCCTCTGTGAAAGGTCTTATATATTTGTGCTAAAAAACTGAATAATTTGATACCAAGGGGAAATATTATGCAACTAAAGACTCTTTGTCTCTATAAGAAGAGAAACCACAGTTGGGGGATAATTTATTGTACTTCTGACACCTTGAGAGTTGCTGTGCTGACCACAGGAGGGCAGAGCCCCACCACTAAATTACCATCCCCAGTGTACAAAGAGAATGGGCTTTGTGTGTCTCATTGTAGACTTAAATGAGCTTGATTGAACTGACCTTTAGTATTGAGAACTGCCTTTATTCCCTTTGTTGACATTTAAGCCAACCTGAAGTGGCAGAAGGAAAGTCCTGCTCATGCAGAGTCATTCATTGCAGCAGAATGTGTAAGAGGATGCAGAGCAGGAGGAAGTATTAGATGACTGTATAATTATCCATAAGAGCAAAAACCCTTTGTTTGTGCTTATCTGATCCAGTTTTGTGATAGTGATCCATACAGGGCTGGTACATCTTGACATTCATTTCTTATCAAGGCTCAAAGTGATGAAAGGCTATATTGAAAACAGAAATTGGAGTTTTAAAAAATCTATCAGAGCGGAGTAAATAAGGATGTGGTTAGCCGCGCTAATTACGCGACCTGTTGCCAAAGAATGGAAAAGGAAAAGGCTGCTGGGACATGTGTTTTGAGTTGCACCCTTCGCTCCTATAACCTCATTTGTCTTATTTGAGGACTGAGAAACAGTTTAATTCAAAACAGTTTTACAGGCTATATTTGTAAGCACAGATCATGGATCAGCTTTGAAATCAATTCTATTCTAAAAATAAAACATTCCACACAAAACTGACCTTTGGCTAATGTCTGGAGAAGCTACACTGAAACTCTGCGCTGGGTCTCGTCGGTGCCTTGATGAGCTCACTCATCAGTCAGCAGGCCTGCGGAGACACTTCTGCTTGCCAGAGAAGATAAGACAATTGACAGAGAGAGTCTCCAGCAGAAACTCTGGCCTCTCAGACGGCTCTGTCTTGTCTTAATTTTCCTCCACACTTAATGAGTCAGTGTGAGTGTCTTCATGCCCGTGGAGTGGGAGGAGGGGAGTTCCCAGGGGGGAACTTTTGAGGTGAGGACCGTGATTAGAATCAAACAAGGACAGCACTGTCCCCTGCACCTTCAGATGAAACCCAAGAAAACAAGGAAAAGAAATGTGAATGAGAGCTTCTTCTTTTAGATAAATTAAGGCTTGAAGTTGAGACCCTTTGCTGTTTTGGGTTATGGTTTCTCTCCTGTTAAATTGCCTACTTATAACACCATGACTTATTTGTATGCCACCAGTTAGGGTGATGGGTTTTGGGTATGATGTTGGATGACAGTCAGAAGTGTAAGGTAAGGGTAATTTTATACCTGGTGAGCTGGGGAACACAATAATTTGATTTACAGAGTGAGAGTTGGACAAGGAGCTCTTGTTTCGCTGTGGTTGTTGTCTTATAATGCATTATTATTTAGAGAATGAGATCGGTTTACCTTTGTAAGCTTCGTCAGGGGTTTTGTTTGAGGACAAAATCCAACTTACATGAAAGCAGATGGAGCCAACATGCAGTCAATTATCATAGGCGGACAAATGATATAGTGATATTAGTGAAAAGCAGCATGTAATCCAGCTTTGTCTTGAATAACATGCTGTGCACTCAGCAGAGCAGCTGGTTTAGGTATAAACAACAAGGACAGGCATTATTGGTGCCCACAGTTTGTACTTTTGGTTGCCACATTGGATATAATGTTCCTGTTTTAATGTTTGTTGATTCGCTTTATTTGTCCATAGCATTTGGAGGGAAACTCCTTGTTCGTGAACAGGAGGGGAAATGCTGATGTAGGGGTTTGACATCCTGGCACTGAATCACTAAATAACCACACATGCACGCAATCAGACTAAGACTGAGCTAACCCTTAAGATCATAGGGATAAGCTTGCATGTTTGAAAAGGTAGATTTCTCTGACTTCAAGAAGGGCCCCATATTTTCATCTAGAAAGAATTTAAATTTGTTATAGTCACTCATGAACATAACATCATTAACCTGTTACAATGTGGAGCAGGTGATTCCATCTCAAATCTCATACAGCCAAGCAGCTGTGACTAAAGCGAATGAGTTTCCCCAAAGTATTCAAGCTCTGTATCACTCCAGTAACACAACATCAGACACTGGAAACACTGAGTGGAATGACTTCAGTGTCTCCTAATAGCCAGACCAAAGGGCTGAACTCCAGACCCCCCAAAAAAACACCTGAGCCATGCTGCTGACTCACTGCTCTGCGTGTGCAAGTCCTGGTTACAAACGCCACTCAGCAGCCAAGAGGGGCACGGTGGGCTCTGATGATACCCCTCAGTGGAAAAACACATAAGCTATGACTGTGCCTGACAGGCCTCTTGCTCAATCATGAAGCAATACTCTCTTTTTAGGAATAATCGCATCACTTACTGCCTTGAAGGTCTTTTAAATAGACAGTTACATCTGTTGTATGTTCAGTTCCATGACTGTCTTTAGTTTGTTTAAAGTCACGCCAGCGAGGTGGGATGGCAGCAACATCTAGTCTGTCAGCTTGTCCGCCACTTTCTGGCTCAAGTATTCCAACTGTTTAATGGATTGCCATTAAAATTCATACAAGCATTTATGTTTCCCAGGCGACAATCCTCAGGCTTTTTGTGATCCCCTGACTTTTCTCTATGACCACCATGAGGTTGATACTCATGTTTTTCAGTAAAGTCTAAGTACTGCCATGCTTTAAAATGCATACTTTGCATTTATGTCACCTTAATATGAATTGTGGTAATACATTTAATACCACCAACACAGCACACCACACGCTGACAGATTCCATACACCAACAACCACAGTCCTGACTCTCAAAGCTAGGAGTCTCAGAAAAATCTATTGCGGCCAAACTGGATTTTAGAGTACTCAAACATTGACAACGGACAGGAAGCTATGGCGGATGTCAGGCGAAATGTTATAAGCTACTTACCGGAGCAATTTCTGTCCAACTCTTCTCCTTGACAGTTGAATTGTGGTGTGCTTTACAGGACACATTGTGTAGACACTCAAGTTGCTGCCACTAATCAACAAGTTGGTCCTCCACTTTTGATGCCCATTACACTTTATGCTTCCTGTTTTCCAATATTGCCATGGCTGCATTTGTTGTGCTTCCCTCTTTAGTCAGCTTGCTTCCTGATTGGCTATTCAGGTGACAATCCAATACGGTGTGTGCTAGGCTGCCCTCGGGGTTCCCTCCACACAACAGGTTATCTGATTGTAAATATTGAACATGTGCAACATTTACAGTTTCAAATCAGAGTGGTTGTGACTTTCTTCCGAGCAGATCGGGGGAAGTGAAATCACCGTCAGCATACTTCACACCACAGGAGACTCTGGCAGGATCATCTGATGATAGCTAAACCACAGGGGAAACTGTAAAACAGGCAGTCCTGAAGTAGTTAAATTAACCCAACAGCAAGTCTGATTTTGGTCTAATATTGGCATGAAAAAGTATCCAAAAAACAGAACCAAAATCATAAACACAACCAAGATGTCCAGACCAATGAGCAGAGTTAGCTTAAGTGACACCTAATCATATAGACAAGTGTCACTCAAATCACCTAGCACCTTGATTTCACCTACCTTTTAACCTTTAAGAGAGACTTTGGTGTTTCTGAAATGGTGTTGTATGAAGTACTTGTCAATAGTAAGTGTATTACCCTCAGTGGATCCTGGTCATCATGGCGTCTTGGTTGAGAAACTATACTGGCACAGAAGCTTGGCCATCAACCGCAGCAAGCAAGCCCAATTTTACCAAATGATGTAGCTCGTTTTAAGAAAGTCCAACTCAAACATTAATATGAGTGGAAGTGGAAGTGTAATGTCTGTGTTTAGACATTTTAAGTGCTTTACTTAATCCTCAGAAAGCTACTTTGTTTGAGCACTACTTTCGGTCGCAACGTGTTCCTACGCCCGTTGTGTTACCTGTGTCTGACCAGAAACTTACAAAATTCATACCTTCCCATTATCCTCACTGAATAAGCAAATAATTAGCCAAGTATGATAATCAGCCAATTTTAAAGTAATATAGTAAACATAATTAACATTTTGCTAATCATAAGCAAGTAGCATTGTCATTAAAAGCACAATAGCATGGTGTTAGCATTGGGCTCAAAGCACAACTGTGCTCCTAGCAGGGCTGTATAGTCTTGTTTCTCCACAGTGAAACCCACAAGTTGCATGCCAAACTATCACCATGCCTCAGTCAACCTCAACAGTCTGAAGTGCAAACATGTAATTTAGGGTTTACCATGAGAAAACTCAGGCCCTGACTCCAGCAGTTTAAACCCTGTCAGTCAGATCTGCCTTATCATCCAGCAGTTGATGGAGAGATACGCTCAGTGTCACGTAGGAGGATAAAGCCGTCTCTTCCACTGATCTTATCTCACAGGAGGCCTCAGATTATGTTACAGCAGTAAACAAAAAAAGTCACAAAGATAAATGGAGCCCCATACAGGCTCACTACCCAACATAATGACAAAGACATGCAAATAATTTATTCTGATAAACAGCCTATTACTGACTTCTACCGACAAAGGTAGATAAAATATGCTTCAAAAATCAATTCTGAACCACTAACACGATGGTTAAATTGTTTCTTATGATCTGGAGAGAGAATATCTAACAGTTTTTATCTTTAAAGGGATCTTTCAAGACGAGAATTTTTGCCACTTTAAAAGGACTTATTTGCATATGATGTAAGGGCTGTGCATGTGTGGACAAATGTTTAGGATTACGGCACCAAGGCAAAGCCAGGCACTTAAAAACTGAGCTGTCCAATGTGCTGAATCCCAAGAGAAACATGATACAGGAGATAAAAATGAACAGAATAGTCATAGAACAACTTTTTATGATTATGTTTATTTTATATACTCTTCTCCTTTATATGGCTGTTGAATTGTAAGGGTTACAATCACAAATTTCAATGACCTATCAAATAAGTTAACACTCCTAAAAGAAATGTTGTAGAACTAGGTTGTATCTATACATTATTCCGCGTGAAATGTTTACTGCATGTGTAGAGGCCTGTTGTGGACTATGTGAGAATAATAGATTGCATGGGAGTCCTTTTTTTCTCTCAAAGGGGAACACTGAAAGGATGTCCACTAAAGAATCACATCAGCCTGTCCCGTGGAGACGCTTAGATAAACACACAGCTAAAATAGAAGAGGAGTCAGGTTGCACCATGAGGTATTGGTAATAGAAAGGAGAAGCAAAAAGCATTGTGAAAGCATTGTAGTCGCTCTATTTTCTATCCCAGGTAATTTTTTTTCTGCTCTTTGCAGACCGGACACCCATAATTTCTCAAACAAACACATGAAAACATCCTTCAAAGCCCGAAAACAAAAGCCTGGAGACCTGATATAATAATTGGAGTTGGGTGAGTAGAGTGGCTCTCAGTAGTCAGTCATGGCCTGAGGAGACAGCTGGACAGACAAGGCTTCTTTTGGCTGGGGCCTTTAGCCAAGTGTATCAGTTGATGGTCAATGGGGTCATGGCTTGAAACAGAAACTATGAAAAGTTAGGGGTCACTTACAACAACTGTCATCACTAAGCATTTCACCTGAGGACTCTGTGGACGGTGAGGCTGTCTCTGACTGATGCTTGAATTACAGTTCTGATCACTGAGCAGGTCAGCTTTGCAACATTTTTCATCTGGGCTCTGTCTTCTTTTTTTTTATATAGTCAAGTAACTGCCAAGCAAAACTTGATTTACCCTCAAATTTCCCAATGTGTTTCTGAGTGGTTAAGCAAGACTTAAGTAATCAGGAAGCAGAATGGTGCTGATTGGGCTCCACCTTATAAAAATGAAGGCCCCTTGAAAAACACCCAGGTCCAAAGGAAAATTCCCCTTATGAATCACTCACACGTATTTGGAAACTAGAATCAAGCTATCAATATCCTGAGTCAAAGAGCTTTGGTGGGGCTGACATGTACATCTTCAGGCTGTCGTTTAAGATTTATTTCTCCTTTGTCCTCGACCAGAGATGTTTAAAAAGTGAGTGATATCATTTTGGTAAGCAGAATAAGAGAGAGCCCAAATATAATCAAAGCAGTGATTCAATGAAAACATACAAGTGTGTGATTATGGGGGGTGGGGTGTGTTATGCAGATGTTTGTGCTCTCAATCAAGTAATGTGTGACACTGAGGCCACGAATGTGCCGAAGAACAACACTTTGATAGAAATAACTCATATGTGATGAGCACTGTGGAAAAACAATAAGCAAAGTATGGTGTTACTTAAGGCTATTGGGACCAGGAACATTTTTGCCTCAATCGAACAGTTTCCAAAAACACTAACACCCACTTTGATTTGTGAATGTCTTTGATTTTGAATTGTCGGCGGGCCCAGGGGTGTGCCATGAGAAGTGGACAACAGGGGTGGGGGGGTGTTAACGGGCACCCTTGAAATATGATGCTTTGTGAAAGCCAGAATCAACTGTTTAGGTTGTCTTGTAACAGGTTGCTCGTAGCTTTTTTTGCATTTCACTGTACCACTTTTATTTTATTGTGGTCACGCATTTTCCCTTTGAGTCCTTAAAAAATTAAATTCAGAAGATTAAAATGTTGCCAATCCTTTGTTTATTTTAAAAAGTTATACTGTATCTATAAATAAAACATCTTTAAGATACTACAGTCCAAGTAGTTAAAGTAGATATGGTTAGTGGAGACAGATATTGTACATAAACTCTATTCATTTGCAAGAGTGTGTGCACATGCTTCATGCAATCCCTGCATAGGTCATTTCCTAGTGCGGCCATCCCAAGTCTGGTTATGCCCCTGTGTCGGCCTCAAATTGCAACATTTTTCCCACAATTCAAATTGTATAATCATATGATCTTCAAATTGCACAACAAATATTTTTCTGTGATCCAGTTTCTAGAAAAATACCCAGTCAACACAAAATTGCAACCCAACCCAAACAGGGATTGTTAACTGATGAGCACTAAAGATGACAGTGAAGAGACCTCAAATTAGCAGACATCCTGACAGTCACTGTGTTATTTGTCAGGGTTAATTTTCTTTAAAGCGAACAAAGACAGTAATAAAGGCCAAGACATTTGTTGTACACCGGAGCTCTGTAACTGCACCAAACATAAATTCATTCAACATGAAGGCTGACTCGAAACCCCCATTAGGCCTTTATCAGGAGGCTGTGAAACAGATATGTACGGTATAATCTTACGACATCTTACTCAATGGTAATGAAGTGTGTCAGGTACACTGTGCCAAAGGAAAATAGAGCAATCACCCTGCATGGATCTGCATGGGTAGAGTTACTAGAGGAAAACACCAGAGCTCATCAATAATATGCAGAGATCCGTGCATATGAAAAGCACTTTATTGCAACTATTGTCCAAACAAAACATAGAGAGAGGACTTTATACAAATGGTTCATGTCTCATTAATTATTTACAGTGAGAAGTATAAAGCCTGTGAGGCTCTTTAATGTCACATATGAGGAGTTGGCCTAACCACTCAGCAGACACACACTTCTGCACATACATCCATTTACATTGTTTGCTTCAGTCACCATGGACTCTCAACATGATGTACCATTAACATTCATATATATCACATATTTCTTTTTAGTGTATACCATAAAATGACATAAGGGGAAAAACACTGTTAATCTATTATGACAGTTGAGGCTATAGTGTCTGATAAAAGATCAGTTCACCTGCCAAGGACTACATATCTGCAGCAGAACACAGACCTCCTGCTTGGCTGCGCTGGATAAACAAATTGTGTTATTTCTGGTTCTGTATCACAGTGTCAATAATACCTCTAAATGGACTTCTGTTTATTGTGGAACCAAAAAGGTGGATTTCCAATAGAGAGTAAACGACCCATTTAAACTCAAGAGTCATAACAAGCCCACTTACTGTCTCTCAATGTTTCCAATAGTATAAAAAAAAGTGAGAAGCTCTATTCTTAAAGTTTATGTGAGCGACTTCATTATGAATTTGCACTGTAGCTGATAGACGCAACATGTCAAACCATAAACGAAGCAAATATATTCCCAAAAGGCTTCCTTTGTGCAACCACTCAGGCATACCATGCGGCTAAACTGCATATTGTTCTGAGTTCAAACACTGGCGGAGTCTTGCTGGGAGAAGCATTTCAGATTATTATAAATCACTTTGTCTGACAAGTGCCGTGACCTCGGATGATACATGACGACACTTGCTGTGACTTCAGACAGAGAGAGAACAAAAGACGAAATATTGCACACACAAAAGAGTAAAAGAATAAACATAATGGTCCAAATCATAAAAAGTATAACGCCTTTGATACAGAAATATCTACAATATGTTCTGCCATCAATCTTCACCCCATGATACCTTTTATGCTTGAACTTTTCTGGCTGTTATAACCACTGTGGCCATGATATATAACCAACCAACCAAACATTAAGTAATTTAACATGGAAATAGTAACCTGACCGCTCTAGGTACAGTTTTCCATAAGTGAACGAGCCCACACAGGACCTTTCATATCAGTTTTGTTAAATGAATCTGGGTGGTAGTAGTTAATCAAGAAGCGAGTGCGATGTCACCTACAGTGTGTGTGTGAGAAAACCTCCCAGCAAGACGTTGATAAATGACGGGTGTGCAGCCGGTGCTGCGGTTGTGAGTCTGCGTGTACTACTTGTGCATGTGTTTGTGCATGAGAACAGGGAGAGGGTGATAGCAGCCTGTGCACACATGAGCATTGCTGTTAAAGAAAATAAGAAGTTGATTTAAAGGTGTGGGCACAGACAAAGATCTTATGTACGTGTGTAGGTTTGAATACATGTGTTGTCTATTCAACTGGATGGATGGGTGTGAGGAGGGAGCTGCCTTATAAATGGCCATGAAGAGGAATGATGTCTCCAGCCTTGACTCTGGCGTCCTTTTGTTGTTCCTGAAAACAAAAAGCGAGGAGGACAAGAGGAGAGAGAGAGAGGGAGGGGAAAAAAGCATGAGGGAGCGGAAGAGAGGCAGGAGGGAGGAATAGAGGTAGAGCAGAAAGTTAGAGCCAGCCACTGACAACAATGCAGTCTGCCCTGTGACAGAGACATGATGTCACGTTAGTGGAGTCCCTGGTGTGGGGGTGGGAGGATGAGCCGGCTGGGTGGGGCCATACCTCGGCTCTTTCCTCTCTCCCTCCCTATGTGTATGTGTCTCTTCTTCTTTCTCTTTTTTAGTGAATGAATGTTGGGAGGCATAATGGGCCCGGCTCGCAGCTCCACTTCCGCACACCTGTCATGTGAAACAGTGAGATTTCCAGGTCGTTCATTCATGGCCTGGTCCCTGCTGAGCACGCTGCTCAGAGAGAGTGAGGGAAGCCTGGTAAAGGATCGCCCTCAAGGGACAGTGTGTGACTTTTGTGTGTATGTGTGTGCGTGCGCATTGGGGGAGGCGGGAAGATTGCAGGTGGAAGGAAAAAGAGGAGGCGTGTGAAGTGATGGTGAAAATAAGCCATTAAATAAATGGCTCTGCAGTGCAATGCATTAACTAAACATGTGTCAGGTTAATTCTAATGTCTGCTGTCAATTTCCCATCACAACACAGCTTGAGTTTGGATCACACGTGGTCTACTGCTGCAGGTTTTTACACCACATGGTGGACAAAAGACTGAATGCAGATTTTATTTCCAATATAAAGGGTACTGTTTTCCCATCAATTTCACAACCGCAGTTTTAAACCCTGTTAAGTCGAAACCTCTCCAACAGTTTTACGAACCTAAAGAAGCTTTTTTTATCTGTTAAAGAGCACTATTACTTTCATAATGAATTCATAAATGCATTGTACTGTATTGTTGTGTGGCCTTGTCCTTTTGGTGCACTCTGTTCATGCTCTGCTATTTCCTACCACACAGCTTGCTGTTATTTAACAAGAAACCTCTTAGCTTGATTACCAATGCTGCCCAAATTTAAATTGAATCCAACCACATTCTCTCAATGTGCTGAAACACCTGAGTGGCAGCTCAAGTTCAAGAGAGAATAATTAGTTGGCAGGAGATTCTAGCTCTTTTAATACACTCATTACCCTGTAACACATGATCAAGCACAAATGTGGGTTTGAATCTCCCTGTGGTGAATTAAGTTGTGCTTTTTTTGAATAAATTTGGTCCTGCCAAGAACAGAGAGCAAAGATCTTTTTGGGGTCCAAACCACCCATGGAGTAACCTTCAGAGTAAGTGCAGTGCAGCCTTGGCCCGCTGTGGTCAAGCTCTCCAGGAGGGATCTGAAACAATTTAAGCAACACCCAGTAACATTTTCAGCTGTTGTCTAATTTGTTCAATAGAAATAGAGAGGCTTCAATGACTGGCGTGCTGCATAAAATAAAAAATGATGTCAACAGGCTGCTCAATTAGATGTATATGGCGTGAAGAACATGTGAAGCAAAGGCCAAGGTACCTCATGGTGTACACAAATAGCAAGATTGAGATTGCATGACTATGGGACTGAGCATATGCATATGCATGTTTCATTGCCTCCATTGCTCACAGAGTTGGTTGGATTTCACCTGTTGCAAAACTGTGGAGCTAAATCATAAAAAGTAGTGCTACTTGGAGTATTCCATTATCTGCACCATGGAGCAGAAGGAGCGGGCTAAAGATTGATTTCTTAAGGTTTTGAATAATAGATAGGTAGATGGACAGGGAACCAAGATATCAAGAACAGAAGGATGGACAAATAGAGAAAAGATCCATGGGTCCACCATGGGAAGCTTCCAGTAATTGTTGGAGTTTATTATCTAGCCAGAGGAAATTGTACCCTTTGCCACCCACAAGCACTCAATGGTAACTATCAAGTTAAACTGCCAAAGTGAGACATTGTGACAAAGCCTCCTTTTAGAGATGAGGGATGACAGTGAGGTGGGGACGGGATGGGGGTTAAAGCTCATCCTTTGGGAGTAGGAGGGGCAGTGTCACCGTTTGGGGCTGTTGAAAGGAGCACAATGACACCAGGTATCAGGTTAGTCTGTTTGACAAATGGATCTCCTGCTGTGATCGTGGCGAGTGTAAGAGCTTTATCTCTTAGAAACAATAGAGGATGGAAATGAAAATGAAGCTTTTTTGATAAAAATGTGTAGCAAACATGCAAACAAGTATTCTGATAGCAGGAAGGTAGTGAAGAAAAAAAACAACACTGTTACTCAAGTAATAGTAAGCTCTGAATGTGATCCTCTGCGCAAAATTCAACAGTTGTTTCTCATAATACTGTGAGATCTTCAGTGTCAGTCAGTGATTGAATGTTTAGATGGACAAAGGTGCTACCACATATACCAATCACTCCTCTGTTTTAATAATGATTTAGCAACATAACAACTCACCCTCCAAAAAAATAAATCCTTGTAACTGGTGACTTCCAAGAGGCCATTGCAAAATAAACACAGGCTGTGTTTGTTGGTCACACTCATTGTCAAACAAAATAGAAACAGGATTGTCGTGCGAATGGATGGCTCATGGCTATCACCATAGCTGTTTGAAACCAATGAGTCTTTTTTTTATGTAAACTGCAGGTTCCTGGCCAAAATTTAGAAGAAAGTAAGAAAGAAACAATACTTTCCCAATTATTTACCAAAACAAGTAAATCCAGAAATACCCTTGAAAGTGTTGGCTTTCAAATGAGACTGCACACATACACTTTGACATTACAGCTCTATATTGCCTTTGTTGAAATATGCAAAATGGGGGAGAATTCACTTTTTTTTTTTAATGAATGTTTTACCATTCTTGCCTGATAAAGGATTTTAGTTGCTCAACAGTTCTGGGTCTCCTTTGTCGTATTCTTCTTTTCATAATGCGCCAATTGTTTTCAATTAAGTGGCCAGCCTAGCACCCAAGCTCTTCCATGAATCCATGCAGTTGTAATACATACAGAGTGTGATTTTACCCTGCCTTGTTGAAATGTGCATAGTCTACCCTGGAAGAGGCTTTTCTGGAGGGCAGTATATGTTGCACCAGAACCTATGTATATTTTTCTGCATTAATGGTGCCTTCCGAGATTTGTAAACTACCCATGCCATGTGCAAGTATGCATCTCTATACCATCACAGATGTTGGCTTTTGAAATGTGCACTGAGGAGAATGGAGGGTGCTGCATCCATGATTTCCAAAAAGAATGTAAGATTTTGATTCATCATACCAAAGGATGGCTTTCCACTTTGCCTCAGTACATCTCAGCTATATGGCCCCAAGAAGTCACTGGAGTTTCTGGAAAATGTTTTACATGGTTTCCTATTTGAAGGGAATCATTTCAGACTATATTTGTAGATGCAGTGGCAAACTATGTTCACAGACTGTTTTTGGATGTGATTTTGAGCCCATGCAGTGATTGTCACTACACAGTCATGATTGTTTTTAATACAGTGAGGATCACAGCCACCCAGTATTTGTTTTTGGAATTGTCCCTTTTGTCCACTTTCTTTGCGTCTTCACGTTGAGGAACATTATTCTGAAATAGCTGAAGTAAATGCACACTCAGTCTTTCGTAGAGGGGTGAACCTCTTCTCATCTTTACTTCCAAGTGACTCTCTGGAATGCTCTTTGTATACCCAGACAGACCATTAACCTGTTGCAAATTAACCTAGTTGGTAGGTGTTCCACCAGGTGATTTTTTTAGCTTTTATTTTTAGAATGTTACTGGTTTTACATTTAAAATTAGCATATATTTTCCATAAAACAGTAAAATATTTCTGTTTCAACAGCTGATTTGTTGTTTCTGCACTATTTTCATTTATGCATAGGGTTTAAATTATATGCAGAACATCATATCTGTTTTTATTAACATAGTTGGGACAGTGTCCCAATTTTGGGGGAATGGGGGTTGTATGTGAATTTAACATAGATGTTAAAAAATGTTCAGTTTCTTAACCACTTTATCAACATAGACAAATTAGTACCCACATGTAACCAAAACCTTGCTAACAGGGATGGGACACACACTCCAGCACACTGGACCTCACATTGTGATTCCTTCAGCTTTTACTGTAGCAATTGATAAGAAACACACGCAAGCACTAAAGAGTGATTTAAGAGGGTCAACATCAACAAACTGTTTCTGAGCACGAGTACAAGACACAAAGACAGCCCTTCACCCCACACAGACACACATTTTCGTACCTAATACCTAAGCTGTTTTGACATACCTGCCCATAAAGTCAATATAGCCCTCACCTATGTACAGAAGACAAACCTTTGATCTCACAGGCTGCCATCCTTGACTTTCTCTTGCCAATAAAACCGCACACGAATCCTCAATCTAGGCCCTGTAAATCAGGGTGAGCGCTGATCAAAGTGGGGTTGTGAATCTTACATGGCATATCCTGCATTCCACTCTAAACACATTCACATGCTGCACTAAAAAGCGTAGCACTTGTTGTTTTTTTTACCCTGAATCCACTTCAAGCACTGAATGTTCACTTTGTATGAGGTGACATACATCTTACTTTACCTATGAGTAGGGTTAAGATGTCAAACAGCATGTAGTTGGTTGTCTGAAAGTTTCACCTTGTTTTTTTTTTCAACTTGGGCTCAAGTAAAACAACTACTGTACTGTCCATTTCTGGTTATTACCATGTTGTAATTTCCTCAATAAGAGCATATGAATTTGTTTTTAGCTAGAGATCTTGTGCTTTTTTAACAGAATTTGGTTTGTTGAGTCGTAATCTCCACCTGTCAGGTAATCCGGACTCACCCATAGTACTTCTGGTTTTACATTCATAAAGGCAATGTGGAAAGCAATCCACACACCATATCAGTAGAGATGAGCACAAGTTAGTTGACGGAATACCTGTGATGGCAATGTTACACAGCTTGCTGTCAAAGTAAGATAACTGTATCCACAAATATAAAACAGATTGTTACAAAGTTCCTTCTGAAACGGCAAAAACAAAATAGTCACCACTGATATTTGTGGAACGCACATCAGCATGGAATTTACTCTGGCAGCTAACCATTAAGCAGTATGACAGAATCTAGTGTATGTGCTGCTGAGAGTAAGTTAGCATCAATATTGGAAGCCGAGATCATCCCCTACTACACCACCAGAAACTCAAATTAGCGACCATTGCATAAACCCTTTCCCTGAATAGCAGCCCTCTGGCAGTCCTCAAGGCTAAGCAACATAACTCGATATTTATACTGCTGTGTTCAATAAACTCCTCTTGTTTTTGAGCTCAGCCTCACAGCTCTACAGAAGTGTAGAGTCAAACTAAGTTAGGAGTTGTACTTTATCGTCAGTTGGCTTTTCAGGTAGCAGCACATTAGAGTACAGTGTCATATTATATCAACTTTTTATTTTCTTTTGTGTGCATTTTTTCTTCACATGTACTTAAGCTAACATGAAAAAGATGGAGAGCTGTTTTTAGCATTAGTCTTGGACTTCAATTCACAGGTGCAGAAGATACAAGGAAGGCTGAGATACAACTGAAGACACCTTACAATTTCAAGACTTGGTAAGTCTTCAAGTTTCTGTTTGTACTACAACTATTATTGTCCACTAGTATTTCAAATGACATTGGCATTTGCAAGAAAACTTTCTGTGAAGAGGGCAAAAGAGGCAGAACGCGTAAACTGCAATGCAAGCCTGTAAGCTATCCCTTTGGCTATCTTCCACGTATTGCACATAAATGTAGCCAATCGTCCTTTAGACGTCATCTCACAAATCCAACTCCATTTTCCCCTCTCAATTTCATTGGTCAGCTCAAGTATTTTCCGTAAGTTCTTTATCACTTACTACGCTTCATTGAAAGCCCTGAAAAAGTTGTCTGTATCGTTTTCAGATGATAGTTCATAGGTTTTGAGATTGACAGGAAGCCCAGGGTAAGGTGAGAATAAGATGAAGAGAAACTTAAGTTTAAGACTGTAATTCAGTCTTTTGTTAGCTCATAAATGCTTGTTGTGCTTTGTTGCAAAATGTATCAGAAACCTAATTGGTCATGCATAAAGACATGTTGAGCATATAAAATTAGCCATGATTACTAACTAACAACAGACATCAAGCTAGGAAAAACTTGTTAATGCTAATTTTGTTGTACCTAAATCAAACTGACCTGCCATGATTTTTTCTCTCTTGTCTCACAACTTTTAGTGCTCAGATCTGCACTCTCGCCAGGGTGGCCTTTCTCCCGTAATAACTCATTCTTTCAATTGGCTTGATTCCCCATGCTGTTTCCTGAAGAGAAAATCAATGTGTGTACCAACAAACAACTAGTTCCCTCTGGGCTGCTCATAAATTTTAACACTCTGCAGTCTGGCAGAGGCAAAGCCACAGGAAGCCAAAACAGATGTTCCAAGACTAAGAGAAAGAAAAGAGTCATGACCCTGAAAAATAGTTGGAAATCAGCCTTGAGCAGGTGTAAATGGGGAAATAATGGAAATGCTGTTAGGAGGCAGGGTGAACTCAAAAATTAAGTCTCTGTGCTAAGGTAATGTTAGGTAAATAGCACCTGAACAATAACCGAGTAAATCACCTCATGTTAACCTCATTTGAAAAAAATGAGAAATAGAATCAAGACACTTCGGCAATGAATGCGTCTTGTTTTTAATTAGGTTCGCAAACAAATAGGCAAGAGGTTATGTATAAATTAATATATACAGACATCACTCGCCAGATGTCATGTGGGCTGTTATGCAGATGTGAGGCCTTGGAAAACAGATAGTTTAAGCATGTGCTGTCTGATTCATAACTTTTGCATTAAGGGATCTATCACTTGGATGTCCACACAATGTCCTGCTTATTGTCCATCTGAAAGTTTCAGGAGAAGTACACGGACAAAACCTTCTCTGTTGGTGAAAAAGGTAAGTTCAAAGAAACATATAATAAAAAAAGAAAATTGAATTATTACAGCAGTTTATATATAAAAAATGTATGGACAGAAAGAACATGTTTAAGGTTGGATACGTCAACCAGCATTCCTTGTTAAGCTTCATCTCAACCTTTCAATGATGGAAAACTTGTTGTAATTTCTCTTTGTCATGTTGACCAGTAACTGACATGATCCTGATATCCATGATCTGAGAAACAAAATAGTGTCGAAATAAAGTAACTTTGAAGCTACTTTTTAAAGATTACAAATACGGCATCAAAGTTAGGTAATTTGAAGTTGAATGTAACTGGACAGCATTTTTAACCACAAAATCTGTCAATGAGAACTTTATTGAAATTATTTTCAAAATATATTGAAACAAACAACAGAGCTTCAAAGATGTTCAGTTGAGTGTGACCAAATTCCAAATTTACTTGGTAATCCATTGGGAACTGTGTGGAGAATTAAGAGGACATGTGTCACATGTGTCGTATACAAAAACAAGGCAGACTAAATCAGCAGAACAGCAGCGATCATAAACCTAGAGCATGAATAAAACCCAGTTAACTGGAAGCTGACATGAGTCTTCTTATCCCTCCATTCCTGGGGAAAGCACAGAGCGGGTGCTTTGTCTCCTTTAAATGACGTTGCAAGACTCAGGTGAATGGCAGTAGCTGAGATGACGTGTGGACGTCAACTATTTTGTCAGATCCAGCCTCGTAGAAGAACCTCACAAACTCGTAGAAAAAGCCTGGCGTTGCTCACAAGAACGGAGCTAATCGTGAACTAACAAGAACGGCGTCCTGTCAAACTTGTGAGCAGGTGAGCTTACCCAGCTTTGTGTTTCCATTCATGAAAACCAGCCTCTAATGTCAGCCTCTTTTCATTCATTCAAACTTCCATTTAGTGCTGCATTATCATTATTTATAACCCTAGTTGGGCTAGCTCGAGCTATTATGCATTCATTTTGCCTAACACTCAGATATCACAACGAAACCGGTTTAAAAAATTTTCCAATGTCCAAGTTACAAAAGTATGATGTGGAAACTTGAAACATCAGTTGTGCCCAAGCTGTGAATATACTTTATAATGGCAGTTAAACTTTTAACATGAAACACAACTACATAATTATACATTGCGTGAGTTTTATTAAGGGAATAGGGGAATATGAAACTCATTTTTGAAGCCCTTTTTTAATAAAGTCAGATTGGAATCAAAAGCCCTTTTTAATTAAATGTTATCTTAGACAATAAATGAGTGTAACGTTTCTATAATCAGCTTCTCGTACTTACTTTGGTAGTAATTCAAAGGATTGAGTGTGTAAAAAAAAGATGGACTCAAACAAATGATTTCATTTGTAACCCTGCCCGTAGTTAAAGCATCCCGGCACCGTCATGTGCTTTGGTGACTCATTGACCAAACAAACTAATGTCAGTGTCGTAACATCTGATAGACAAGAAACAAATGTTCCTCTGACTAATAGTATTAAGATAAGATGTATAACTGACGGAGAAAGAAACCTACAGCTGTGATTTGGAGGATTTAAAAGTCAAAATGATAAATTAGGTGATGCATGAGTGGAAGAAACACCATGTCTCTGAAAACAAGACAATGACTTATCAATGAATTGTACTCCTTTATGACATGTTCATACATTTCTCAATAGCACTGCCACTCTGGGTTATTGGTCCTCTGTTCCTCACTGTGGTATTTCCATCAGGACTAATGCAACTGTTTAATAACAGGGGAGCAAAGATATTGAGAACTGACAAAAAGCAGTGGTTGAGCAGGCAGGGGTCCAGGGATTGAGTGTTGGCAGAGAGATTTCATCTATTTGAACAACCTCTGATTTTGAAATGGTTCTTTTCTTGGATCACATGCTGCTGTAAAGAGGTCATGGAAAATATTAAACCTTGAACCTCTCTGTAATGATAAACTCAAAACCTTGCCAATTGTAATGATTGCTTCAATCAGAGCAGACTTTAGATTTAGATATAATAGATAAGCATGGGACTGAGGCCTCTAGCTTGAGATATTTTTCTATCTGGGAGATACTTTTGGCTGATTATGTAAATCTATAACAGCACTCAGTACATGTATGCACTCTATGGATGATAACACTGGATCATAAGCCAATATGGATTCATATAAAGAAGCATGGATATTTATCTAACTCAATAACTAGTTGTACTAAAACACTTCTATTTCAAGTCAGACTTTTGCCAACAATATTTCATAACATTTCTTACCAGAAACTTTGTTTCATTTTATATTCAAAGGAAAAGTATTATACTTTACTGCTTTTATTTGGGTGGTATAGTTACTTTTGGGATGAGGATTTTTCATAAAACAGTAATAAAACTTTTCGATATGGTTTAAAATTAAATAGTTGCTTGCTAGTTATATTGGTCTGTGAACTCAGATAAAGGAACTTTGTGTCGTCGTTTTCACTAATCACTCCCTGACAGCTCTCAGATGGTTTTAATCATATTTTGAGGCTCAAGAGAAAAAGGCAATTCATTATTTTGCAAGACAGCAAATGCAAGAGAAGACCACAAAACAAAGTTGTCCTATTGCAGAACTTAGGTTTTTTCCCTCCGTATTGCATTAATCATTCCTCTGATCATTTTTCAGGGCTGATCCCAAGGTTAGGAACTCCTTGGATGAACCAGCAAACAATACAGTGATGCATTCGTTTTAACAATGGTATTGTAGTATTAAAGAAAAAACATATTACAGCCAACCCTCAAAGAAATGCAACCTTAATATGGTGGGATAATTTGCAAGTTCACTGTGATCCTGGGAGTTAACTGCATGTTGGTTCCATGAGAGGGTCCAGGCAAAGATTGATTCACAACACAGGCCATGAGTCAGCAAAGAAGAAGCTGCAGCACCTCACTGGAAAGTAGAGCCTGGAGTTCCCCTCTGTAACCAGCTGGGAGGAGAGCTGACCAGTAAGTGTCTGGTGTTGACCTATCCCTGACCTATGAGGCACAGAACAAAAAATTACATTGAGCTGCCACACCTGCTGAAGGGACAAGCAATAGGATCAATATAGTGAATGCTAGGGAGAAGGCAAAGGTGGAGTTGTTGGCCAAAACTGTTTCAGGAAAAGTGGAAAATCTACTCTCTGGCAGAGAAGGAACCTAGGCTAATGTTTGAGGTAGAGCTATAGCAGTTAGTTACAGTTGACTTACATCCAAGCACAACACCAGATTTTGGACCAAAGTTTTGAAAAGTTGCGCTAAGCGTACTGCGCTTGTGTTCTCCAAGGAGAACATTAGTGTTGCCTCATTGTGACTTCAGGTAGCAAAAATAAAGTCTCTGAATCCTAGCTTATACTTGTTCATTAACTACACTGTAGCTGTACCTGGCAAATTATGTGGTGAGCACTACATACTTCTGTATTGGATTGTCTGCATTGATCTGCAGTACTCTACCTAAGTGCTAGTTGGCAGTGCAATTCTATTCTTGTCTTATCGCCAGTCTTTGGTTGCATTACATTCATTCCCTTGGTGAGTTGGTGACTGAATCCAAGCATATTATGTTAGAGCTGGAGCTGATAAATGTTTAGCAGCAGTTGATCGTACTGCAATTGTTACTAAGTAAAGAGAGGAGATGGAATGTACGGCCGCTGAATCAGTGTAGGCGCCAAATATGGATATGTTTTGAATCCAGGAGATACAATACAGTGCTACCTGGCAGACCAATCACTTGTGGCCTTTGTTGTTCCGATGCCTAATTGCATTCAAGAAGGTGCACATCAGGCTATGTACATAGCCATAGGTACATGCCTACAGGAAGCCACAGTGTATGCTACCATATACTTTCAGATTAAGGAAGGATTTCTTTCAGGCCTGGTTGGCCTAGGAGGACAGCTAAAGCAGCAGACAGGTACAAGGCTAGGAGGACTGAGAGAAGTCAGGGAAGTCAAAACCTTGGTGTATGGGGAGGTCAATAAGGCTATGAAAAAGAACAGGAACATTGTTCTTTAATAAAAACCTTGCCCCAAACATCATGTCTTCTGAAACAAACTGAGAGCTCAAAGTTACAGAAGTTGCTAAGACAGTCAAGGACCTTCTCAATGGCAGGTCACCAGGTGTGGATGAGATTGTCCCTTTAGTCCTAAATGGCTCTCAGAAACAGCAGGAATATGTGAATGTAGTTCTGGCTTTGGAATAGTGAACCAGATCTTTACCCTTCCAGTGTAACTGGGGGGGTCTTCACATGTTTTGTGGACTTTGAGAATTTGTTCATGTCCCTTTGGGAGTCCTTTGGGGGGACTGCATCAGTTTAGGGTTTTGGGAACTGTTGTTACAAGTCATCCATATCCCAGTCACAAAGCCACAAAAGCATGCAATGGGTACTCCACAAGGTTCATCCTTTCACAGACATGATCTCAAGGCGCCGTCAGAGTAAAGAATGGGATATCTGCATTTTGCAGATGATGTGGTTCTGTTGGCTTTGTTAAACTGTGAACTTAAGTAGCATAGATGCAGTTTGCAGCACCTGAAGTATGAGACTATGGTTCTTTGCTGGAAAACAGAGGAATTCTCTCTACCTCTTTTGATCCTTTACTCTTTACTGACACCACTTTTCTTTTACTTGATGAATTCAGGCCCTTAATTATTAAGGAGGTCCTTTTGCACTGTTGTACTGGTACTTTTACATTCATTGATGAGCTGTGTATCTTCTTCAACGTTTACCAAAGAAAAAAATGAAATGCAACTAATACAGTAGGTTTTTGCAATCAGATGCAGTGTAGTGGTGTACAGTGATTCTACTTTTCTTTTGACTATAGAACATGATTGCTGCTTTTGATAATGATTATGTTCAAAGTACATTCCTGAACTCTTCATCCAGTGCAAGCAGATGAAATATTCGAAAATGACCAAAAGACCCTTTGACAGACGGGTAAAATGTTGTCAGGCATCAAACATTGTATTTCCTGTGGTCAACCTTCCCCATATGTAAATTTTTTTTTTTCCTCAGGGCTCAGTATTCATCTGGCTCTTCTCAGGCAGAGTATTTGCATTCTTGCTCAATACAGGCCTAAATATTGATGAAAATATGTGAAAGTAAAAGTTACATTTGCTTAATAAAAAGAACACAGTAAAACTGAAGACCATCTTTTTCATTAGCTTCCATAAGTTTAAGTGTAATGCCACTCAGAGACAGAAATCCATGTGATTAAGTCATGAAGTCTATTTGCTTGACAAGACTTTCCTTCTCTGCCACAGCAAATGATATGAGCCATACAAACCCAAATTACATTTATGATTTTAACTGTGCCAACACGGGCACGAAATCAAAGCCTTCCACTGAATCATTTAGCATATTTATTTAGCTGGCAACTTCACGGGCAGTCAAACCTGTCTGTGTAAACTCCTTCATTTGTATTTTCTGCTGACACACGCTGGAAAGTGCAGAGCCAGTGACAGTCACTCTCTCATTAGCAGGTTCTTGGTGGAGACTCCAAAGCCTGTGGGTGGCCTGGAGCGGCAGAGTAGTGCTTTTTGTCTGTATCTACCTCTTCTTTCCATGGAGACCTTCAGTCTCCAGTCACCCTGAATGTACCCTTTCCAGTGTCTGTGGAGATAAAAAGGCATCCAATATTTTAGTAAACAGAAACCTTATCCAAACAAAGGTAGGGTAGAGTCATTATTTCAATCAAAAGCATATGCAAGGAAAAATCCTGACTGGATGGACACTTGGATTGAAAACACAACCTAGTAAAATGCAAAGCACAGAGTTAAGTGCTGAATAATCACTGCAGGTTTTTTTTTCTTTTTTAAGTTCAGCAATGTGAGAAAATGATTTATTGAGCCTCTGAGTGCATTTGATTGGAAAAGAGATGACATAACTTAGACTGCTTATTGAAATGTATAATTTATTCAAAAGGGTATTGTGAAATTAATATAAATAGAGGAAACAAAAGAAGAAGAATCTCATTTACCTTTAGGAGTTTGCACCTTTTTCCTACCTTTTTTGAAATACAAGTATTGAACATCTGGTGAACACATTTACATAAGAGGTCACTCCCAGACTTTTCCACAGAGTCCGTAAAATAAGCTAATGACTGAAGGAGAAATGGAATATGTATTATTTAATAATTATAGATGATTAGAGAGAAAACAAACTCAGCTCAGCAACTTTAGTGAAAAAAAACATAAAAAATGATTGAAAATATCTTACAAAGCGTCTGTACTCGCTTTACACCAGCACCAGATGTACAAACTAAAGAATTTTTACTTACTGGTTGCAATGCTTCTAGCTTCTTTTGGCATGCTAGCTATATAGCAATTTAAACGTACACTGGCATTAAAGCTGTAAAGTCCACTTCACAATGCTACTAAATCACAATAATATTCTAGTAGATATATTGTGGCACTGTAGCAGTTTCAAGAGCCACGTAACCCAACATCTGGTTCAAACTGCATGTATAAAACCCTGAACAAAAGCCTGCCAGTGGGGGCATGACATTTCTGCTAAGACAGTTTTCAACAGCTTTTGTTTTATTGGAGATTTTTGTTATTTGCGGCAGGGGCATGAAAAGTTAAACTACAATATGAAAAGAAGAACTGCCGTGGCCAAAAAGTTCACACTGAGAAGAACAATGGAAGCCCATCAATGAAGCTGCTGCATTTGATGTTTGTGCAAATTGTACTTCTCCTGTTAAAGATTAGATAAAAATGACACACTCTGGGGATTGGTTTAAAGAGGAGCCAGTGACATTGGACAAAATGTTCTGCAAATTGTGAGTTTGGTTACAAAGAGGCCTCTTGAAGAGAAGTAAGCTCATTGTTGTCAATGGAAGCACGGCGATGACATGTAGATATGTCTTTGAGATTCCCTGATTTTTACTGAGTAATATTCTGTGTATTAAATGAAATGAAAAGAATCAGTGATCTTCACCTCACTGAACATATTCTGCACATTTTTTACTAAAGGAGGACCGTATGAAAGCATATTGTCTATAGATCACATCTGCTAAGCATCACCCTGTAATGACTCTTAAGAAGTCTTATTTGTACTCATGAAAAGATCTCAAATGCAGACACAGTTGGTTTGGTGGTTTTAGTGACCCTTACCACATCAGTCTTTCTCCAAATGCATTTTAAATTATGATCATTTCAGCTCAGATTATATGGCCAGTCGACATGGCAGCGTATAACCAAACTAATATATTTACTTTTTAAAGCCCTGTTGATCATGCTCAAGTACCTCAAGCAACTTGTAATGATTTATGCATTCGGTTTAGTTTAAATTTTTCCTTATATTGTATTCATGATTTAAATCTATGCTGAAGGTATAATTACTCTAGCCACTCTAAAACAATCCAACAGTACTGATAATATCTATTGAAGGTGTTGAACTGTTTTTAAAGGTGATATACAAACATTATTAAAATTACTAATAAGAGGCCTCATATCATTTCACGATTTTCTTCTTACAGCAGTTAAGCAGATTGGAAAGTTTTGTAAATCAACACACCAGATTTTTTTTTTTAATCTGTTGTTGATTTTGTTGTTGTTGTGAAAAAATCTTATTCAAGTTTGACAATTTGGGCTTATGTTGCTGGCCATTGTCAATTAATTGACAAAAAGCTGAGAGACAAGATAAGATGTTTTAACTTAAGCTTTCTCTATTTCATTGAGCATATTTCATATACAAGTTACATAGAAAAACTGAAAGGTACCTTGTGCAGTTTTTGACCAAAGTTTGCAAAAAAAAACAAAAAACATGGATTTAGACATACATTCTGAAAATCGACTTTTAAAATGTCTAAAACAAATTGCCAAATTAGAAATTAAATTTAAAAATGCAGCAAAATGCATTTTTGTTATTAACCCTGATTATATACTTAACTTCATTTAAAAAAAGGTTACAGGATACCTTTTTGATCTGTAACAAAATCTGTAGGTTGTTCATTATTGCATGTTAAGACAGAGGACAGTGGGCAAACCAGCATTGGGTCTGTGTCCACTAACATCTTCTGCTCTTGGCAGTGCCCATGACCTCAATTTCAAAACACTTTATAATGCTTATTATGCTGCATGTTTGCTTTTATTCAATTTAATTTTTTAAAGAAAACATAAAAACAATTGATGGAATTCGTGTTGCGTTATTCACAGAAGCTCTAGACCCAGAGATTGTACACTTGCAAAAATAAATTTGGTTGGTTTCTCCTCTGTTGTTGACAGAGTTGAAATCAGAAGTCTCACCCATTCATGGTTATGATTGGCCAGTAATAGAGAGGTGACATTGACTGCAGTGTTCCAACAGGATGAGAGTATTTTCATTCTTAGTAAGCTGAGCATTGGTTTTGTGTGTGCAAAGAAGTCGCTGCCATCACAAAAAACAACTCTGTTAGTGGACACAGGCCCTAATACTTGTCAAATATAAAACTGTGGCATTGTTGTGCATGTCTTAAACAGGCCATACTGTCCACTTCTACATTGTACTTAATCAGTTTATAAATGAATCCCATCATAATGGGTAGTGTGTCCATTTTCATCTTATTTTGGATTATCTGTTTTACACATAGACTGTATAAATAATGGACGTAGTATCCATATTTGGGCAAAACTTGTAACCTTAATATCTTCTGAAGCGCTGCATTAGAAAAAAGTTCACCCCCTGTACAGTGTGTGCAGAGAGAGAAATTAGCTGTGTAGAGCCAAGCTGTTTTTTCAACCAGGATGTAAACATGTTTATAAATGCTGCAAAGATCATCCTTTCTGAATTGGTGTGTATGTGGTTTCCAGTGTTTCTGCAGCCAGCCTCTAGCGGATTCTCGATGAATTGCAGTTTATAACACTTCCACATGGGCTTCATATTTTGAGACCGGAGGTTGCCGCTTTGTTTTACATCATAAAAATTGCACATAAGATGTCAAGCAAAAGAATAAGTAATAACCAATCCTGCTAGACAAACTGATACAAAATACATTCTTTATTCATTCATCATAGTAAATAAACAAAACAAATCAATGCAATGTATAAACAAAAACATATCTAGTGGGATATAAATCTTGACACCATTTACACACCATTTACACAAACTGTTTTGGAAAGTAATGTGCTTGTCTCTCCTTTTGGCATTCCCTTTCGATGTATCCAGTCTGCTATATCAGTCAAAGCTATCTATGCCTACACCTTTTTGCCTACACGCAGCTTTTACCATTTTCACTACAATGTTCTGAATTTCACCCCTCATTACTCTTCTCACCTAAATCATTTAACGGTAATGTTTAAGATTCATATTTTTTATTATATGTACATGATATACATTGACTCTTAAATACATTTTCATTGCTTCCAATCTATTTACAATATAAGAGCTTATTGATGTTTTGAATGGGTACAAAATATGTGTATTTGATGCTTTAAAAACATTAAAGCAAAGAGAGGAAACCGCGTTATTATATTGGCTATGTTTAAAGATGAACTGAAATAAAGCATTGCTGCACCTCGAGTAAAATTGCATATTGTTTTACAAAAGGGGAGTATGCAGTCATTTCTAACAGGAAAAAAAAAGTGATTCAAAGTAGAAGTCTCTTTGAAAACTTGAGGTTTATGGAGTGTTTCAGCAACTCTCATCCATCTTCCTGCGTTTCCATTCCTACTGGAGTTGTAAATAGAACACAATTTGCACTTTCAACCTTGCAGAACTTCCAAGCAGAACCTTTCTAAGTCTGGTATCAGAACCACGAAGTCTGGAGTGAAGCACCACCTCAGCTCCAACTGTTTGAACCCACACAGTTGTATCACAATAGACTGCAGCTGTATCTGACAGATCAAACGAGGTTTCCACAACGGACACAGTGCTTTATCTCTTCTCTTGTGGCTAAAAATCAACCGAGGAGCTAATGTCCCAGATGAAACTCATCACTCTGATCTAAATGTTCTTTCATTCTTTGGTTTAAGAGAATTTTTTGAACTCTCAGGATGCTGCTGCAGTACACAAGCTGAGCTCTGGAGTAAACTGTATATGCAATTAGTTCCTCGTATAATATAGCTGGTATGTGATAGGTCTGGACGTTGTTACTGGTTGTAAATGTCTGGCATAACAACTAAATTCTTTAAGACTTATGACAAACACCAAGAAGAGTGAGATATTGAAATTTAACAAATCAGACAACAACAACATGGCAGAAAAAAGATCCAGTAATGAAAGACAGAGAATCACACAACTGATTTTCCTATGGAATTTGGTAAAGAAAGCTCTGTGCAGTAAATAGAAATATGGCTTGTTTGTAAATAGTCATGTTACCATAAGCTATAGCTTGATGAAAGAGTGCTACTTCCATTATCTCCATCTAGAGAAAAAGCTCCACACCTATCACAACATCTATCGTCTAACTTTGTGGCTCCCTGAATGTCATGAGAAACTGTAAAAAGTTTTTCGCAATCGTGAGTAAGGAAACCATAGGATCATTGCCTTTCACAAACTCATGAGGTGCGTGTGTGTGCTTGTGTGTTGGGGGTACATGTTTGTATGTTGGTGCAAGGATGGACCACGCACAGCAGGCACATAAAAGCAATCCCGTTTGTTCGCCACTTGCCGGAATGCGAGCTTGAACCCACGCAGTCTGTTCTGTCTCTTGTTAGTCTCTGTCTTTTACTCCTTTCAATACAGCCACAACCCATCCTTTATAAAAAAAAAAACTTTCCCTGGCAGATGGAGACAGAGGCCTGGACGCCGACAGCAGCTGCCTCTGCTTCAGATCTTCTGGCACATGTGGAGCCTGGACTTGGACGATGAGGTGGCGTCTTTCCACACCTTGCAGGATAGGCCCTTGGCACAGTCGCAGCGCTGGAAGATTTCCAAACCGTGAGAGCCTTTCTTCCTCTGCTTGGTGCACACCTCACCCTGCCGAAGCACTGGCTTGCAGATTTTGGTCCAGAAATGGCGAGCACAGCAGTAGCCCTCCGAGCAGTCTGATGAGCGGAGGCAAGGGTCGCCTTCATGTCCTTATAGAGAAAGAGGAGAAACATTCTGATCAAGGGTGAGCCATACCTCAATACATCTCCTAACAGTACATTAAGTGGGCATTTCTTTTTAGAAAAGCAGAAATAAATACATCATCATGAACATTAAAAAGCTGCTTGACTTTATAAACCATCCAGCATTTCAGAGTAAAAGTTAGAGTAAGTTCCTCAGCAAAATAAAGCAAAGGAAATGTATTATTAGAGTTCATTAAGCTGTTATGTTTTCCATACGTTCAACTTAATGCAAACCATTCTTCATGTTTCCGTTCAGACCGCATTATATGCAGCCCTTAGAGACAAGAAATGCATGGAGCGTTCAACGTAAATCAAACTAACAATTTGCTAATTCTGTGTGTTAACAGAATCGTCCCATCTGGTCTGAGACTGATAGTCTTTGGCAGGAAGTTAGCATTGCTCTCATGAACACATAATTAATACGATATACTTGTGCAGGGTTTGTTTCTCTGAAAACTTTAAATGTGCGTCACCACTTGTCAAATGTGGCTTCTCCATTCAAAAACCATCCTGTATGAACGGCTTTATGAGATAAAGTTCCAACTATCAGCATGATGGGCTGCTTAGAGAGACGGCTTATGCATCTGTTAAACAACACTGATTCTTATGAAGTATCTTTCCCATCAGTAACCTGCATGGTGACATTATAATGCATAAGCTTTAAGGAGAGGGAGTAAGTCAAACACACATTAAAATAAATTGACTTATTTATAGCATCTCAAAGCAGTGCTGCTATTTTCACATTATTTTAGTATCGCAGCCTGCCGTCTTAGTGCATTTACAGTTCAGTAATTTAAGTGTCTCATTAAATGCCTTGCTTTATATAGAGGCCTTTACACTGACTTTAAATCAGGTGACATGAACGCTAAGCAGGGGGGGCTCCGACAGTCACCAGCCATAATGGTGCCAAACCTGCATTCTGTGGTTTTCATTTGTGTATCGTATAATGTGTGCTGTCAATGAGAGTGTTTGTACGGCTTTATGTAGGTGCAGAAACAGCACAGGCATTGTGGTTCCCCATGCTGTGATTTTGGGCCCACAGACACTGACATATGAGAAGAGGGATAATTATCAACATAGTTTGTGGATTGGTGTTGCCCATGAACTCAGTGGGACTTGCACAGAGTGAACAACGGAGAGACTGAGCTACCCAGACCAGATTCAAAGAGGATGACAGGAGAGAAGGTGAAAGAAAAACAAACGTGACAGCTTCTTGTGATCTAGTGAGCATGTTTTATACATAACTTAAGGGAGGTGAGATCAAATTTTACCTTTAAGAGTATGTTTGGCATGTGCTTTCCCACTCTTCCTCCAGTTGTGCTCTTTGGTGGAGAGTTTGTTGTGCTCGTCTATAGCTGTGAGATGAGGCGAGAGCACACTCTCAGAGATAGGGACGCAAATATCTGCAGACAGGAGAAGTAGAGACAAACTTGAAGATCAAACATGACAGAAAAGATGGCCAATCCTGCATAAAAAAAGTTTTTAAAAAGTGCACAATCAAGTACTCAAACAGACAGTCAAATTCTAGTGTAATTGTCAGAATATCTGAATCCGTCTACACAGTATAAATAAAAGTGAAAGTTTGATGTTTGTGTCTGAAGTACGTACAGTTGCTGCAGCGGTTCCCAGGACAGCACATGGCGTCTCGATGGCAGCGCCTCTTCCTCCTGCGACAGGTTAGGCAGCGAGACGGAGCCTGTTGAGGGCTGTGGCAGTAGCTTCCTAAACTGCACTCCTTATCACTGCTGCACGGATACACCTGCTGAAGAAAGAGATGCATTCACTCTTTCTGAAAACATTCACTGTTTTTTACAAAAGATTCTTAAACAAAATAAAATATCAGTTCTTAAACAGAACAAAGTTTTTGGAAAATCTAGAAAGCTTTTTCTTAAGTTGGAGTCTCTAGGAACATATGGGGCATTACATGACTTTGCATTGATATGATTCAAGTTTTAATGGGCTGTGAATGAATGTGTTTTCCCCTCCACATGAATTTAACTACCTTCAGCATTTATTTTATTGTTGTAATTCTGTGTCAGCCACACAGGAACATACCGTAAGCTATGAAAATTTCATAACCTTCTCACCAGACCTCACACAATGACTGTAATCTTTTTAATTCAATCCAATGGACCACATTTGCACCATGCACCTGAGGCTGCAAAATTTAAATGGTTGCAGTTAACAAGCCAAATAAAACCTGTGTTATGTTGAGGGTAGGAATCCTTTCAGACCAGAAAATGAGAGGGCAGAGCCCAACATAACCAAAGCTTCTCATCCAAATGAGTTCTTGAATAACTATAAGATATAATGTAGCAGTTTAACTGCTGTGCAAAACTTGAGATGAAGCAAAAATAAACCTGAGGGAGATTCGGCTATAGCCAATCTAAACTTTAAGTTAATGTGGCAGAAAATGAGGCATTCAAACCGAGAATATCTAATGTTGGGATTTGGCATCTGCATTTGTGTGAAATTAATTTGCATCAAGGTGAAATAAAATTTAAAATAAATGCAGCTGTTTCAAAAGATAAAGGTCAGATAATTTACTATAGGAACCAGATGATGCAAGCTTTGAACATTTAGGTTACTTAGAGTGTTACTTGTATGCATTCAAAAATTTACTGGCATCTCATTGTGCACAGTTTGAAATTTACAAGCATCATTAATTTTTAAAAGGCAAATCATTATTGAGTTTTCTTAATGCAAGTGTAATTATTTTGGATATAAAACCAAATCTCATCTATCAAGACAGTTTTTAAAAAGTCTTGGCAGCACGTACACTTACAAAATCTTTGAAATGAAGGGTGAATTTTTTTTAAGGCCAGATACCTTTGGTTTAACGTGAGGGGTATTAACGAGTCAATCGTGATGCGTTTCAGTCAGTTTTGCATCACTTTTGCTTGAGCATAGTTTGATACAGTACACTGAAGGTTGGGACATTTTGTCCTGATGTCCTGCAAAGCACACCTAGAACCTTAAAGTCTTTTCCAGAAGCAGATAAAATGACCACTCGAGAAAAACCACCACCTCAACAAACATTACATCCTCAGTCCACAGCAGTGAGAAGTACAATTAAGGCCAAGTTTACTTTTTCCATAACAAGTGTGTGCAGCAATGGGAAGTTTTACTGGAACCGCTGTCTTGATATAATTCCTTACACATGCAAGTCCTGCTGCTGTTAGACTTGGAGCAGGAGCAAAGAATTTCTACATAAATTGTTTCTCAAAATCAAATGAGCTCCTCTAACAATTGAAATAATGTCACAAATGTGCACAGACCTCATCAAGAGAGAGAGAGCGGACATTTTAAACAGCTGCAGGAAAGCTTCAATTCTCCATCACAAGCCCACATCCGCCGGGCGAGATGCAACAAAAGGTCAGACCAGTGTCTTTCCAATCTTTCACATCTTTATCTTGTTTTAAGCCCTTCAGTGTGATGATAGGATGTTGCTATTACCAGATTGCACAACACAACGCCTATCTGAATATATAGGAAAATAAGCCGAAGATGAAGTCTGACTGAGTAAATTATGTCCAGTGAAGACTGACATTAGAACAACATGTTTGGCTGGCACACCACCACCCGCACCACAACCACATTGAGCTGGCACTGCTCTGACAGATCTGATTTAGTGTGGCTTACCACTGACAAACATGGAACAATAAACATTACAATGAACAAGAAAGAGGTTCAAACAAAGTAAAATCATTATAGCCATAATAAATAGCAAACTCCATCTGGGGTACAAAGGTCAGCTGAGAGGGGCTGCCACACTCACGAGAACAGGCATATCTGAATGTACGCCACATGTTCAAATCAACTTCCAGCAGCATCAGTATTTCAGCACATTAGACGGTGTTTCTTGATGTTCTAGTGCTTCAGAAAGTGGACAAGATTTGACATGTTGGACTGATGCCATGCAGACATTCTCAGGCTGGAAACACATGGAGATAATGATACACACATAGAAAAATGAACAGGAATATTCAACTGAATACTCATTAATCATCATGACAAACCCTCAAAGTGCAGATGCTTAATGTGTTGATGAATGTAACAAAGCCCTCATGTTTGATGAATTCTAAATATTCTTTAATTTTGAGTGTGTTCAGAAGTGTTCCCAAAATATTCAAAGGCAATTTTCAAAGGCACAAACCTCCAACTGTACACAACAAGACCAGTTTACATGTAGTGGAGACTAGTACTAAACAAGCCATGTTACACAGCTGTTGTTTTTTTAACACTCTCCAAGTCCCATAACTTTTTAGAACCCTTCAGAAATGAACTACCTTTTTAAAAAAACATTACTCATTTTAAATTTAAGAGAAAGAAATATCACTATATCCTTGAAAGAATAGCTTCTATTTTTTTTTTTATTGTGATAAGAAAAATAGTTGTGCATTAATTATAGAGGAAGAGCCAGAAAGCTGTTGGCCTTCCTTAGCATAATGACTGAAGAAGGAGGAACTTTCTACCCTGGCATGTCTATTAAAAAAATGTCATCAGCACCAGTAGAGTTTATCGACATGATCTTTTTCCTTCTTTGATGAATAAAAGACGTGAAATTGCACCAACAATCTCTCTATCTATTTCTTGACCATTGAAAAGCATTTGATAAATAAGAAAAGATGGATGTGTGTCTATGATGGGTGTGCATCATAGATAGAGTAACACATGGACTGGTCTCAATGACATCACTCACTGTTTTTGGTAGAGGTTTTGTAAAACCCAAAATGGCAGGCGCCATGGTACCTCCAACTAACTTTCAACCACTGTATAAATCCGCAAAGAGATGGAGTTGAGGTTGAAGCCTTAAGCCTCCCGAGAAACAGCTACAGCACACTCACCTGCCAGTCAAATTAGCCACATCCCTTTATTGGTGACCCCTTGGGACAAAATCTGTCATGTTTTTCAGGATGAAGACTACATTTCCAATGATAAGCACCACCCACTGCAGTATAGACATGGTTCCTGCCAAAGCGTGCATTTGCTGTGGAAGCAAATTAATGGAATACAGGTCCTCTTTTTGTTACTTTTTTTGTTCAAGACAACAGAGGCAGAGAGGGGAGTTATGATATTTATTCGTAGCTACATAAAATTATTAGCTGTAACATGATGAAGACAAAAATATGTCATCTTTTTTTTTATTACCACTAGTTAGCATACAAAAGGTGACCATACGCACTAGCTAAATGTTACCTGTCACAGCTCTGGAGACATGATGTGTTTCTCCAGTGTCCCAATAAATGTAAGAATAAGGTAAATATGCACATGGTTCAACTCCGTTCTCCTCTAAGAGCAGTGAAGCATTCACATGTCATCATAATATTAATTGTCCAAAGCCATTTTGCTCTATTACGTAGCATAGCCCTGGTTGTAGTTTCTCCGTCTAAAACATAACTTCAACACACGTCTTTTTGCTAATCCTGCTTCAGTATCAGCCACAAGTACAACACATAAAGGGAAGAAAATTATCAAAAAAATGTAAAAGAAAATCTCCCCCTGCTTGCCAACTTAATTCTCACTCTCAAACTTTGCCAATTGGAGTTATAAATGTAGACACTTCTGAGTGAGGGGGGAGTATGAACTCAGCTTTCTCCACAGAAAGTCCAACCCCAAAGCAAGCACTGTAGGAAATGACTGTTCTTGTTGCTGATAGTCCCATTTTAATTTGTAGGTCATATGGAGGCATCTGTATAAGAGTAACGCTATTTCAAAATCTGTTAAAATCTCCTAACAGTACCTCCAAACAAACAAGATAGAGTCTGCAAGCACTAAAGAAGCTGAGGAGGGTTTGTTTTGAGCCTTAGAAAAGCCAGGCTAAGTTACGGTAATCGTCTCCCAGCTCCAGCTCTGTTTTTGACATGCAGACATTAAAGCAGTAATGACCTTCTCATCTTACTCTCAACAAGTAAGTGAATCTTACTTAATAGATTTTCAAGAGCTTTTAATCACTTCTTACAGCCCTTAGCTGATGGACTTTGCTCTACAGAGAAAGACAATCAGGATTTTTGGCAAACTACTCATCCAAAGATGAAATTTCAGCCTCATCTGGGGTTTTCTGCACATTCAGAGAGACATTTACATCGCCATGCACAATTGGTATAATCACAGCTGAGGAATGAAATATGTTGGAAATATGGTCTGAGGAGAATTTCAAGAAAGCGCTGCAGGACTTTTTCCCCTTGGATGAAAAATCTGCTGTTATCTAAATATGCAGACAAATGAGTCCGATCATGGGCAGCAGTGCTCCACACTACCTGCTCTGACTCCTATCTGCCTCACTGGACAGCAGTCCTGGATTGATTACAGAGCAAAGCGCTTAAGGGGGGGGGGGGGGGGGGGGCAGGTAGGAGAAAAAGAAGCACACCAAGCCTCACCTTTTCCATCATGGTTCAAACTGAGAGACAGCCCTTTGAAACCCAATGATTCAAGCCTGACCCGCAAATCTCAGCAGATAATCTTGGCTTATCTTGTCATGTTTTAAAACGCCTCTTTCGCAGCATCTGAGAGATGGCGCTTCATTTGGAAGCATCTCATTCATCTCAAATCTTTATTTCTTTTGCTCCCTTATTTTTCCCTAGACAGTCTTCACACATAAAAGCCCAGCCCTGGATCCTTTGCAGGAAGTGGGTTGAGGAGTGTGTCCTCTTCAACCTCTCTTGGTATGCTGGTAAGACGATAAAGGAAGAGACAGACAGAGAGCCATAAGGGAAGCCCCCGGCCCTGTCTCGTGCTGCTCTCGTGCTGGTTAAGAGCCTCGGCTTTGAAGAGGAACCTTAAATGTGCGGGAACAACAATCTCCAAGGGATTTACCGCAGGATATACAGGGCTTTAAACCCTCCAGCCCCGGACCTGGGGTCCCTTATTTACCTCAGCGGAGTCATTCCAATGTGCTGATATAACTCAATGGATGTACCGTGATGCATAAAAATAACACAAGGTATGTCTCTTCTGCTCAGTTTGAGGGTTTAAGATTTAGAGACAGGACAGGCATTATTGGGATGGTTAGGGGCATTTCACCTTATGTTTTCACTTTTATCAGTTCCCAGGGGTTATTATTGCTTTCTTTGAACCCTTCCCTGGCTTACAGAAAAAAGCACTGCACCCCCTTTGCAATAGAGGAACTTCATACCTACTGGTGATCCTTTGTTTTTGTCCAGGCAAAATGTCTAAGAAGCCTACAGTAAAGCTTAAGAAAAGGACTTCTTCAACACACTCTGTGAGCTTTGTGTCGTGATTGCACTTGACCTTTGGAGATCAGGCACGTAACTTGAAACCATGAATGGTGTTAATGAGTGGCAGGAGCCTTACGGAGTCAAATAAACGATGTCACTCAATAAACAAACTTCATATGCCCTGAAAGCACAGACAGCTGGTATCAGATAACATAGGGATGGCTGTGCACAAGTGACTCGTACAAACCATGTCTTCAAATGCAGCTTGGCGTCTTTCATCACTCAAAACACATGTGTTTATGGGCACGTCTCCTTTGAGTGCTAGAACCCTGAGTCTCTAAAAACTAGGCCCTTTTTAAGTTAAGTATACAGTGTGAGTTGATCTAATGCATTGGGCACAAAGAGAGGCACATGACTGCTCTTTCAGAAGACTTTCAAAGAAAAGCGGAAAAGCTCTAGGAGTTGGAGTCATAATCCTGTGGACCAAGAGGGTGAGAGGGTCTCCTCTCTCATTAACAGGTCCAATTACAGCAAAAGGAGGTTTCCACAGGAGGCCCCTAACAGCTCCAGTGCAGGGCACCCAAGGGACCCACAGACTGGAAAGGCCACAGGACAAGAGACAGAGGCAAAGACTGAGCTGAGTGCTAACAAGCACTCACACCTCTCATTGCCTTTTCACTCTCTTTCTCAGCTCATTGGGATCACTAAACAGCCATTTTCGGTTTAGGAGGGGAAGAGAAAGGGAGAGAAAGGACATGGCTCTACTTTTATAGCCCTCGTAATCTCTGTCTCGAATTAAATAAAGCAACTAGTTAAGGCTGACTGACTGGCTGCTGAAGTTTTACAGACACATGCCACATGAATGCTGGCCTGGCTGTTGGTTCCCTTGTGGGATCACTGCCTGCCCGAGCTATCCTTTTCTGTTGGTTCTCTTCCAAGAAGCAAACACTGCCACCCAAAGTGGCAGATAGCATTTGGGTTTTGTCAATTTCACCCTGGTCAGTGTGACGTTAAAGCACAGCCTGACAATGGGAATTTACACAGCAGGTTGTGTCGGTTTAACGCCAATGAGCAGCCAAAACCCAACCCGAGTTTGTGCATGGCTGATTGAACCCTTATGGCTCAAGGAAGCAAGAACAGGAAATAAAAGCACATTAAGTTGTCAAATACTTCCTATAAGCAAAGTTTTTGGGCAGGGTTTCTAATCTCATGGATGAAACAACAAATTACAGCCTTGTTTCCTGCTCCACAGGGTAACTGGACTCCTTTCTGCTATAATTTGCTAAATTTGAAAACGAGCCAGAGTTCAGTTTTGAGAGGAAATGTCTCATAATTTCCTGAATTTTCTTTACCTGTGACAGATGTTCAGACCCTGAAAACCGGCCTCACACCATGAGAACCGGTTGTCTAGTCTACTTTTGGACTGTAGTATAAAGTTAAAAATAATCATGGTGGTGAATTATGGAGAATTTCACACTCACATTGCTGGCGAGCTCATATTCCCTTACATCCTAAACCTACTGTGAAATCTTCCAGAGGTGTGAAAATCTGCCAGCTATCCCTCACCAATAGTAACAAACTCACCAGCATGACAACTTGCTCATAAAACTACTTGTAGGATATCAGCGCTGAGGTTTCCCTACAGATGCCAGAGGAGAAATCTGAGTCAATGCATGCCCATTTTCCAAACTTACACCCAAGCCTTCATCAGCAGTAATTCTACTCACATATGCAGACAAGACGACTGTTGCAATGTGTGTGTTTTACGATGATTCAGAACTCCAAGTCTGAATAATTTCTGTTGTAACTTCCCTGTAATCAATCCTAAACTCAACATATGCCACACTTTGCCCTTCCAGCCACATGAAGGGAGATTTATTATCTTTGATTTATTCTGCTCATAAATGGCCACTGTTTGATGAGATGCAGAGGGTCAGTGCAGTTTGTTTGCCAGCATCAAGCCGCATATATGGCCAAGGCTGAGCTGTGGCTGTTACTTTACAACTCTGGAAAACCTCTTGGCAGCCAGAGCTCACACACAAAAACACAGATGCACACACATTTGTACCCCTCTTGCCATAAATGCTATTAGCCATCCTTGTTTGGTCACACCATAGAATATACCCTGACATTTAACTTCTCTGAGGGTACAGTGGTCTGCGCGCACTCATATTGTTTCCCCTAAGTCCACCCATCCAAACCACTCCACATTATTGCAATGGCAGAGATGTAAGCAGGCGTTCAAATTGAGGTCTGGCAGGGTTGCCTGAGGTTGGATCTACACACTCCGCAGAAGAGAGAAAGTGGCTTTTCCATAATTTCTCCTGTCTGAGCTGGATGTCAGAGAGCTGCTCTCAGCACTCAGCGCTTCACAGATATCCAACACTATCACTGCTGCAAGTGATAAAACAGACAGCTAAGCAGGTCAAACACAAGCCAGTAGTAAATCCAGAGGGTGAAGCCATTGGGGAAGGACAATGTTCGAAAAGGCAGGAGTGAGTTATCAGCTGTCTCATGGAGCTGATGTACAAACTGTGGTGGAAGTGAGTGAGTTGTGGCAGTGCCATCTGCTGCTCAAAAGGGTACTTTGAAGAGTCATGAGTAACTTTGAAAACATAATTAGACCCCTAATCTAGAACTAGATGTGATTCAAATTAATCACAGCACATCTAGGTCAGTTATATTTTGAATTTATATGTCAGCTTATTTCCTGATAAGTACCAGAGGAATTTTTAAAGTCCTCTTCAATGCAAAAAGTTAACCAAACGTCCGTTTTTGGATAAGTTATTTTTATACTAAGATATCTCTACGTTCCCACTAAACAATAAATGTACACTTCTTATTCCTCACTTAGTAAAATCACTCATAATGTTCACAACTCTCCCTCTGCCAGAACAAAACTTGCAAAATCGTTTACATTTTTGATCCCATGTTTGGAAACATACTACAGAAATGTGGCACTTTGTTGAAACAGCAGGAATTGATAACTCTTTGAGTGGGTATTAAGTGGTCGGTAAGAGAATCCTTCAGAGGCCCCACAGTACGAATCTCATAATCCCAGCAAGCGTCTGGACCACTTTAATGACACTAAGACCCAGACAGAAAATTACCCCAAGTGTTAACTTTTTCTCACATTTCTTCTGGCATTAATGATTTATGTGGAAGTGTGCTGAACCCAGCGGTGGCGTCAGGTCTGAGAGGCAATTAGGGTTTATGAGGGGTCCAATCCCTGCAATTTCCAATAACGATTCACACGTGAATGAGCTTTTCTCAAGGCTTCTGGCTATTTTACTTACACACCTCGATATACTTCATGGGCACCGTTTGGGAGACGTTCCGCACAATTACAAACCAACGACACATTGGTAATTGAGTTTGAATGAAAACGCTACTCCTGCCTATTAGAGTAAATTAAATATCTGAGGAATCATTAGGTATTTATGACCACTAATTACAGATTATGCTACCGCTTCTCACCCTAACCTCAGTTTCACGTCGTGCGTAAAAGTTAATTTACTCTTCTTCAACAAATTACCAAATGAAAATTACCTGCGCGAGGATGTTGTATTTCTTGGTGATCCCGCTGTGGCCCGTGGCAGAGCGGTTTGTAGCGGGTGTAGGTGTCTCCTCCAGCAGAGCTGGCTTGATGGAGTTCGCTTTTGGTCGCGCGTCTGATCCCTGGGATGTCCCAGTCTTCAGTGTGGCGACGAGAAACATCACAATACAGCATTTATTCCAGGTTAAGACGAGCATCCTTAGGGAAATAAATATTGAAATACCAAAAAGAAAAAAAAAATGGGACATCAATAACTTTGTGCTGAAAAATTGACGTTTCTCAATGAGAATTGTGCGCCCGGTCAGTGTCCATGCGCCACGCTTGCCCGACTACAACAGAGACAGAGCAGTGATGAAGCCAAGGTTTTGTTCCTGAAAATCAGATATTCAGAAGAATGACTGCCATCGACACAGTCATCTGAAAAACACAGAGAGCCCAGTGTGGAGGAGAACAATGAAGAAGAGAGTCTGTTAAAATGCTGATGCTCTCAGGCTCAGAGTGAAACTTGACAGGAGGTTTCCACCCTGACTCTGTCTGGATATGAGTGAACGCTTCGGTCCTGCAGCCGGCTGTTTTATGATCTCGGATACTTTCTTTTTATAGGATTCTAATGAGTGAGCTTCCTCCGCCCCTATCCTCCACTGACAAAGAATGAAACTGATCTGTGTGCGCCACTGCTGCTCGCGCATTGTCGTCTCGACACCGGCACCAGCAGTCCCGTTGGGAGAAAGCTATAAAATTATACACTCAGTGTTTTAACTGGGCGCTCGACCCTCTTTACTGCGAGGCGGTCGGGCCCAGGAAAATGGAAAAAATGTCTATTTCTAGTCTAAGGAGGGGTTGTAGGTAACATGGAACATTTCATCAAAGACTGGATCTGTGTTTTTAGGAAAATGTCACCTGCAAGCGTAAAAGATAAAGAGCAATACTATCCATCACTAATTCGACTTATAAACAGGATTTATCAGAGGTTAAAACTATCCTTGCAAAATAAAAATGTTAAAAAGCAGGAGGCATTTCAGTGTCCATTTAACCAGCATTCTAGAATAACTTAGAATAAAAAAAACTATCAGATAACCATTGTTTCTCCTCTGTGGGAAAGGCATCCCTCATGATGCAAAGAATGCCATAGTGATTAAGTTAGTGATACAAGTATTATAGAAGCTCCTTTGTTTGATTCTTTGGGCTTAATCAGGATAAGATATATTCATGTTGGTTATAGATAATACATGTAGAGGGACAATGAACTCTTTCAGCTGCAGGCAGGTACAAACTGAGATAATGGGAGAATAATGTATTTAGAATGAGGACATGACTTCTGCTTGGAGATAATGCATTTTGATGATGTTATCAGTTTTTAAACTACAACTAATTATGAAGGTATGCCCTCTCATGCCTCATATTACTGTGATGGGAGGTTTTCTAGATTTTACTGTAGCTATCAAACAAAAAAATATCCTTCAAATTATCTCTTCAGTCCCCAAATCCATGATTCCTGAAAGCAGGAAACTGGATGCACAAACACAGACCACAGTGCATTTAAATCAGACTCTAAATCATTCTATCCAACCATCTTTCCCACATCTGCTCTCTGACTCTACACCTCATAATCTTCACACGAGTTGGAGGTATCTGTTGAAGTCTGGAAACTAAGCTGGGCTGGGATGAAACCAGTACACCGGTAAAGGCTTCTGACCTCAAAAGCGATCCATCACAGGCATCAATTCAAAGTGTCAAGTTCTTTTGTCAGAGACAATGGACAACCAACTGAACCGGGGAGTGGGAGGAAGTATTGGACTTGTTTGATGTAACTGTAGATGCTCAGAGGTGATACTATTTTAGCCACCTTTGTCACCTGAGTGCAAGATGATTTACTTTGAAAAGCAGCCGCCAGACAGTTGCTTTGCACAGAAGTACATTTTCAAACAATCAATCATTTTCATGGGAAAAGTCAAAGCTAGACATTTAGGTCTGATTGTTAAGAAAACACTGCTACCCATATGATAAACTGGTGCAACTGGGAAGATTTAAGTACGTTTCTCTGTGGGATAAATGGAAGATTATGTTCAAATAACTAAGAAAAACAAAAAGTAATGCATCATAGAAAACAGTTTGATTTACTCCATAAATTTTCCAGCTGGACTTTAGTGCCTTCAGTGCTGCTGATTAAACAACAGAAAAAGTCCCTGAGAAGTGGCTCAAATTGGACCAGAGAGGACCAGAGCAGGCCTGGTTTGGAGTATCTACAGCATTTCAAACACATTAATCATTCTAAAACATGCAAGCAGAAAAAAAGGAGTCACTTAAAATGACATATTGCTGAAACCCTGTAGGACAAAAAGCGGCATGTTGATGCCCTGTTGCTGATAAGTGTGGAGACATCCAGAGGAAACAGAGCAGATGAGATGTGACAGGCCTGAGTAACGGTGATAAAGTATCCTGTTGGAGGGAAATTGATGGGATTTTTTGGACACCAAAGCCTCTGGTGTGTGCAGTAAATGTTCTACATGCGGTGATTCTATGCTAAAGTAATGTGCTGATTTGTGAGTATTTTCAACCTCTTGGATTAAAAAATAGAGCTCAGAGGATGTCACTAATTAGCTGAAGAAAAAAAGACAGGAAACAGGCTCCATTTCTTCACAGCTTGGCTTCACAGAAGTACAGAGAACAGCACCTTGGCCAAGATCTGTGATTGTTTTCTTGGCTCACACAGCCAAGAAAACAGTTGTTTTATATAGATCATATTTTCTTCTTACATGTTATTATCACTGCAGCCTCCTTAAAGTAATCACAATTTGAACTCTGTTTTGCAGCGACTGCCCCAACGACGCAGCCTTTGCAGAGGCTCATTTGTGAAAATATCGGAACCATCTGTGAAAAAATATCTGAGAACATTACACTTGACGATGGAGAAAAACCAAAGCACTGCTGAGGTGCAATCTGTTTCAAGTGATGATTTAAGTTGTATCATGGCAGGTAGATTCCTCTGACGCTGGCTGGAAAACCTTGGCATCACTTGCAGGTGAATCATAACTGGAAAAGGTCCTCTTCAGTGGAATAATAGTTATGTTAATGCTCCCAGAGACAGTCATGAGACACAGGTGGTCATCTGCCAGGCGCCACAGTCTCAGTCTCTAGCTGACGTGGCCAAGAGTTTGGGACTAGTAGCATAAATACAGTTTAAGAAGGTCAAAGCCTTTGAGTTGTCTTAAATTATTGAGTAACACACAAGATAATAACAGATTATTACATACATAGTAAAGCAGATTTAGTTTAGTTTAGATATAATCCAGCTGATTTCCCTTCCTAAAAGCTTCTCTCATCAATCTTTCCTTTGTTTATGATAGTTGACATGACTGTAAAATACAGGAAAACCTTACAGTTCCCCTCACATCCATTGGGGCCTTTTAGCATCTTTAAGCTTGTTGTTTTGGTTTTAAAGCCTGGCACACTGATACAGCAATTCTCTTTGGTCGCCTCTCTCTCCAGATGCAACGAGCAAAAGATGGATGTGTGTGTTTTCAGTCAACTAAACATTTGGACTATCAACTTCTCTAGTCAGAACAACTATTTGGTTGAACTGATTTTCAATGTTTTTATTATTGTGCAGCGCAAATTCTGAGCAAAGCTGTAACTGCAGCCACCTGCCACTAGCCAGGGCTGTAGCTCAGGATAATGGCTACTGCCACTCTAAAACTATGCTACACGGATGTAAATGAGCACCACAAGCAGTAATGCTGTATATCAATATTTTTATTTTAACATAGAAAATGGAGATCCAGTCAGCTGTGTCTGGCTATAACCACTTGATCAGAGCAATGCATCACCAGCACAGGCATGTGGATGTTAACTTGCAAGGAGGACCAGAGGCTTGTGGTGCTAGCTCTGATATGACTGATAGCTTAAGTTAGCATCCAGGTTAGCATCCGTGAAAAACTGAAACATTGATCAGTAAAAAAAAAAGCATGTTTGCCCAAACAACTTTATAAGACCATAATGTGACAATTGTGTGTCAACTAGTTGTAATCAGAATTCGACAATACTTCACAATTTGGAAATATAACACAGCAAATGTGATCATTCAAAAACATGGACAACGTTTATTCCATGGGTTGCAACATGATGGAAAACATTCATTTTTATCAATAATGTTCTATATCAAAGCTTTTTAAAATAGCCTTGTGTAAGGTCTATAACAAAATCATTGTGTAGCCAATGGACAAATTTCAAAAACATCATAAAACAGCCCGACTGAATGAACCACTAAGACCAATGAGGACTCTCTTGTTGCGATAGTAACAAATCTCTGAGGTTGTCTTTTTTTTTCTGAGAGATTTGCTAGCTCAACAGACTAATCTGCAATGACTTATAATTTGATATCATACGTTAAAACATTCCTGCAATCTGGTAAAGTGGGTTTACATTTTTTTTAGTGATCATCTCCCAAACTGTGTCTCTTGCATTTCTCTGATGATCCTCTTGGTCCACAGATAAGGACTTGCAGCTGGAGAAATATCCGCTTTATTAAACTTTTTTTTTTAAACTTCCTTTAATGTTTTATTTTGCTTATTTGTGATTTGCACAAGGCTTTCGCAGTCAAGGCAGTCCAGTCCCTCAGCAAGGCAAAGCAAAGAGGGTTTATTTCAGATCCAGAGGCCTTTCATGGCACTCAATATCAGGTAAAAAAAAAAAATAGAAATATATATAGACTAGGAAATGAAATAGAACTACAATGAAAAGAACTACAAAAACCTTACAGGTTCTTTTTTGCTCTTGGTTTCCATTTCTTGATATCAGATTGAGTTCACGCTGTATATGATGATGCATGTGCCAAATGTTGATGACACCATGGATACTCTCAATGAGAGATGAATGTAAGCAGTAGTCTGAAGACACAACATTTTACATGTTGTCTGAAGTCCCTATTACCGCTTAAAATTCTTGGGGTTAAAGTGATTGTGGGCTGATCTTTTCCTGTAACTAAAGACAGTGTGAAGCAGTTTCACTGTGGCACAGAGAGACTGGTTCTTATTAATGGATCACACAGTCCGGTTTCACCCTCCTGGTTGACCACCCGCAGCCACACATCAGCACAACACATCAGTCAGCCCACCCTGAGTCTGCCTTTGATTCGGGGTTGTTCAGAAACGTGGGTGTTTATGTTCTGTGCAGAATGGGGTTCCCCACAGTTGAGACCCAGCAACATGTCCGTAAATCATGCTCTGTTGGTGCGGTGGAGCTCAGTGAAAGGCTGTCCCACTGACTTTGATGTGACTCACACAGAACATGCATATGGACTACACCCATGCTGGATGATAAACAAATGATCCAAGAGTCTGTCTATCTTCCCTTCTTTAGTAGATCAGTACCTCTGTGGCTCACAGATGTGAGCTGGCGGCCTGATGACGCGGCTCATGAGGCAGGTGGCTAACCATAAATGCGTCGGGCCAAGAGGAAGCAGGTCCGGTTCCAGAAAATGAGGCGTTTGGACGTCACTAGAAAAACACATTTGTTGGGAGTTGTTTTGATTTTAAATGCAGATGACTGTTCTTAATTTTATTACCAGCATGTTAAAGAACGACATGGATGATGGATTTTCTGGAAATTCTCTTCTTCATTAAGAGTTGTTTCCGAACAGGAACAGCCCCCCCCCCCCCAACAAAGTCCTTGACAAGGACTAGTGCTTGTAGAGATGAGTACATATCTGGAAAGTTTTATTTCAACACTTTTCAAATCAACCAAAATAAACTTCCTATTCATATGTTTACAATGACAGGGTGAAACACAAGGCCAGAAATTAAGACATTGGGATCAAAAGATTTTGTTCAATCTTTGTATGAAGAGACAAACTCTTGTGCTTAGCAGAGAAAATAAAAGACGTTTGAGTGGATAGTTTTCTACAAAAAGTGAATTAATAGAGACAGCTGAATATCCATTCATACATTTTAATGCACTTTTATTACAATTTTTACATTTCAACTTATTTTGAAGGACTGAACACTTTAAACCAACCAAGCAGTCGATGTTGTGTGTATGAAGGATTTCCAAGCAAAACTTAAAGCTCCTGTGAGAAGTTTTTAACAGGTAATGAAACAGATTGATATGAACTGTGATCCCTTTGTAGGACCTACAAAAGCAAACAAGACCACAAGAAAATTCTAAGAAGACTGCCAGTGTCTATGTTTTCATTTGCAAAACGGTGAAGAAAAAATGCGTTTAACTTTCTCCACAGCAAGTTATTACAGTGAGTGATTCATGTGGCTGTTAAAAGAAAGCAGGAAACAATTTTTTGTAGAGGACCTGATCAGCAAACATCAAAAGGATCTCTCTTTGTCCAAAGGGGGTGCCAAAATCAACACATACAGAAAGTTCCTCACAGGAGCTTTAATATAATTTGAATCTTTGTAAATACAGCAATACAGTAAGATGTTGTTGTTTGTGTTTCCTGCACTGTGGTTTTCTACCAATCTATAGTTATAGTAACACAAGATTAGAAGACAACTGCATCTTCTTCCTGTGGAAGCTTAGGCCACCGTTTCTTGTTTCAGTGCAAATAAATGCATGAAAGTTTGGTTTTAAGATAGATTGAAAAAACTTTAAACCAGACCTGTGTCATTACGGTCTAAAGCTGGTACTCAGATCACTTTACTTAAACACAATTTCTGGAGTACTCTTTGAAAGAGTAGCTTTTACAGTATTGTCTAGGTCTGCTCCAAAATAACTGGATTCTACCAGAGACACTTGTGTTCTGTGTGGAAGAGGCAGGTGGTCCAAAAAGCTAAGGGAATAATTTCCCAACATGACCGCATCCTGTTCTCTGAGTTCACGCTAATGCCCTTAGGCTGCCACTTTATAGCACCCTTCAGGAAAACAAACCACTACTGTAAATCTTTCATTCCTTCTGCCATCAGGCCGTTGAACCTTGGTAGAAGTCACTTGGAAAGAAAAAAAAAGTAATTGCTTGATTGTATTTCTTGTTTTTTAACCACATTGTGGTTTATACCTGTGAGTTATAGTCTGGTAGTTTATGCATTCGTTCTGAGAATGTAGATTTACATTGTAATGTGTAATGAATCTTAGTATTCCTTGTTTATTGAGTTCTTTATTTTTATAGACTGTGTGTCACTGTTGAAGGGGGGCAAATTATCTAATGATTATTTATCTATTATTTATTGTTTCTGAAATACTCCTGTTTAGTGTTGTTTGTAAATGTATTTATGGTCTGAGTACACTTAAAAAAAACCTAATTGCCCTTTAAGGGATAAATAAAGTTCTCTGATTATGAATCTAAAAACCAGCAATGAGTAGCATTTATAGAGTGAAACGGAAAAAAAAGGAACAAATAATCCAAGTAAGGTAGCCCATAAACATAGACACACACTCATCAACAATTTGCTTGGATCAGATAAGGGGCCTGACTTTACAGTAGTTAAATGAGCAGTACAGAATTGCACAGAGAAACTAAACCATTACGTGATCTAAATATTATTAATATGAATATTAGCATTTGTGTATCAAACAGAGTGTATTAGTTTGACTTTTAGTGTTAATCTCAATGACACAAAAGACACTGATAGTGCTTTTTAACATTTATTCACAGTGGCAAAGGTTATTATCATTAGTGCAGTATAAATACTGATCAGGTAATCTTTGCCATAAGTTCATTAGTCAATGAATGAGCATCATTTCTAGAATTAACTCAACATACAGGAGTGAGTAGATATGGAAGTTTAGCTTTTGACTAAAGTAGTTTTGATCCAGAGGAACAAAGCCACTAAATAACCTCCCCCCCTGAAATCAAAAGATCCATTGTTCTAGCAATACCACGTCTACATACAGTACACATCCTGCTGCTCTGATCTGGATCGTTAACAGCATCACTTTAATCAAAAGTCAAACACTGCTTTCATAACTTTTTTCAACCACACATTCCAAGAAGATGAACTGGAGGTTGCAGTGAGCTGTGGGCATTCCTGTTAAAAGAGGGACATGTTGCTTGGCCGGTAATTGTTCCTATCCTCTCATTTCCCAGGAAGATGGATTAGGCTATATCCGAAGAGTCAGGCCTTTAGTTGGGAACATGAATGCACCCTGTTTCTGCCTTTAACTGACTCAGATTATTTAATCGATAACAGTGACCCTTCCCTTGCAGAATGCTGACCACATGAAAGCTCACAGGATTCTGGTAATCAAGGGCCCAGAAGGCCATTCCTGCCGCTACATCAAACGAGGCCTTCATTGCCTTGGGCTGTGGGAAGTGTCGACACACAGAGACACACTGTCACTGCTGCTCTTGTCATTTGAATTCTTCTTTAAGGATGGGGCTGCCTGTCCTCCTGAAGTTTCACTATAGACAATTGATATGAGAAAAAGGCAGATTTGAAATTCCATGTTGATGTGTCATTGGCAAATCCAGTGACTTAAAGCAAAGGCACAGGTATCACTCTGTATAGTAGCGTGCATACATAACCAGGCTTTGTTCTTTTTTTACCACCAAGGCCACGGTAATATAACATGGGACGAGGAAGGATAAATACAGTTGTCTGCGCTGAGGTTGACATATTTGAAAAGAAAATCTCAGCCTGTGGTTCAGACTAGTATGAACCATAAATAACAGGCACCAGGTACATGTTCAGCAGAGCTGTGTGCACTGAGTAGAAAGTCTGGCAGCTTGTGGCCAACTCTCCAAATGAGATTTATGATGTGCCTGACCAATATAGGCTATAAATACCATGTTCTCATGATAAACTGTGATTTTCCAAATATTTCACTGAATCAATATGGTAAACCAGAAAATTAGATAATACCATGTGTGGGATTTTAATAGCATACTTCGAGCCCAGCACTGCATGGACAGCAAAGATAAATGTATGCTTAATTATTCCTGCTGAGATCCCCATGAGGAGTGTTGATTAGTTTTGACAGTAATAGTGTTTTAATTGAAGCCAGCCCCAGCCAAATGTATGTGAGCCACCGGGCTCACATACATTTGACATGCTATGTCTGGCTAACGCATACACTCAGCAGTTTATCCTAAAGTGCTGTTTTAAAATGTCGGCAGTAATTGAAATAGCATACAATTTTTGGTCTGCAAACTAGCAGGCCTGTCTGTGTTCGTACAGAAACAGTGTTTTCAGGTTTTGTGGGCACTGTAACATAGAGCTGTATCAGCAGCTTAAAAAGTTTTAAACAAGAGTTATACAATGTGCTGTATAGATGACAAAGCTGCAGACAGACACACTGTGGTTGTAGCTAACCTCATGAAGAATATGAGTAGAAATCAATGTGGTGTTATGGTCAAACATTTCAATTTTTGTTTTGTTTTTTGGGAACAACCTTCCGGTTGTTTGTGTCGTAACACTCAAAATCAGTTTAATGTTGCTGAATTGACTGATGATATAAAGTTATCGTCTTACATCGGTTTAAAAAGTGTCTTTTGTTGATAAACCCAAAGAATTATCGCTGCAGTCTGTGTTTCTTTTTAGATCAAAACATTTTAGTGATAGATTCATGAACAATATGTTGTTGTTTTTTTTGCAGATCTCTTGTGACTCAAAATACTCTTTAGCTAGCTTACCCAGTAGGCATGTACACACCCAATTAGCCATAGAGCCATAGATCAAGTTAGGCAGACTCTCGTGTGTGGTCATGGAAATCTCTGAAATCTTTACGGTTTTATTTCACAGTCTAATTTTTTGTCTGGGCGAACAAGTGCCATGCCTGCTGGCCGCACTTTGCCTAGTGGGAAGCCTGTGTTTCTTTTCAAAGAGTCCCCCCTGTAATCTGGGGACTTTCAGCTGGTTGTCTTGGATACAAAAGCTAATGAAATGTGGATAGAGTCCTAACGAATGCATCTTAGTTTCTCTTTTAATTACAATGTCAAAATGTACTCATCAGATATGTCCTTAATTAAAAACTAAAGGCATTTGTGAGAGATGCATTTGGTTGAAAGTTGCCAGTTGACAGGGCCACCATTTACGGCGAAACACCTGCTAACATAAATGCAACAGTATTATGGAACGACCAATAAACTCCAACAGAAGTATGTTAAGGTATTAGACCAGCTTGGTTCCAGTGATGAGAAGGACAATTTCCCCTTCTTTGACGTCACTATTATTATGCTAACTATCAGTTGTAATTGAAATTGCCCTGCAGCTGTATTACTGCATCTATTACCCCTATTAGTGTGATGAGTAAAGCAGCTGTTTGTTCTGGTTTCGGGTTGATTGGGTTCTCACTGCAAACAAACCACTCAAGGATTCGATTGGAAGAGAGCCCAGACCACCCCTTCTAGGCGATCTTGGCTTGCTTGTTCTGTTCTGCTTCAGAGTGCAATAGTTGTGTTCATATTTCCAAACAATCTGAGCCAAGGGGTTGTCTCAGAACATCTCCAAACAATTCAGGTGTGAGAACACCCCAAGCTATGCCTGGTTACACGCTGTGCAACCAGGCATGAGTTATACAGTAGTTGAAAAAACGCACTGGCAGGTGAGCCTTTGGAACCAGGAAACAGGAAGCTACTAAGGCACCCCTCAGGATTTTTTTGCAGATCTGCAGAAAAAACATGTGTCTGCCACTGCTGCCAACTGGGAAACCAGGAGCAGGTATTGGCAGTGTTGAAGCAGGAATAGGTGTCAGCCTGGCTGCCAACTGGGAACCAGAAACAGTTGTATGATGGGCCACTAATTGCAAACCAGACTCTGGGCATCAGAGTCACTTGCGTGCTAGTTATTCTTTGGCACTGGGAGTCCCATAGAGGCTGGGCAGCTGGGACTCTTGGATCTGGGCAGCTGATGCTCTGTGTTGCCAGGTTGCTGGTAGAGCCATCAGTTAAGCCAGCCGTGAAGACAACACCTTCCTTTGGGGACCCTACCATCTGAAAATAGCAAGGGAAGTATGTTCAAAAGATGACCACTGTTCAACATCAGGGAGGATCCTCAACCTGTCAATAATTGGCTTAGAGGATTCAGATAGAGCTGTATTGGGCAAGTAGCAGGCTAGACCACAACAGGCAGCCTGAAGGGAGATTTTTCTTGCTCGCTTGCTGGATGCTAACAAATCAATAATCAGACTGAGACTATCATGACTATTTAGAAAGTCTTAACCAATGACTTGGTGACACTTACTGGTACGTCAATGGCCAATTGCCATTCTTTAATTCTAAAGGCATATTTAAAGTCAGTTTGGGGATACATGAGATTATAATTCACCTGTAGTAGTTCAGCTAATCCATAAAAGGCCAGTTCGTTTGGCATGTCCAGAAATCTAGTCCAAAAACAAACCAAGGGATCATTTTTAAACCCTATCAGCTCAGGAAGCAGCTAGGGGAACCCATTAAAGAGCAAGTGAATATTGGATTTATTAACTTCTTAATGTTGGGACAGTTCAGGCTTCAGCATCTTGCCCAAGGACACTGCAGCATATGAACAGAAGATCATTGGACTGGGAACCCTCTACCTCCTGAACTACACCCACCCAGTATTACCCAGAATTAGTCATTGTTTTAAGTGTTTTATTTGTTTCTCATTACTTTACTACTACTTCAAGCTTTTCTTATCTTGCAATGTCAAGGCTTATCTTAAATATTTAAATGGAAAATGCAGTCAACAAGGTTTCCATAAAACTCCAAGAAATCAAATTCAATGAGAAAATTTAAGACTGCAATCACTGCTTTAAACATCTTCTAACCCTAATCCAGGTTTAACCCTGACACTGACAGTTCAAATCTTTTGATTAATTATCCTACCAGAGCCATGTAATCAATGTCTGACTTGTTATTTCAGGCTTTTCCAACTCAAAGTCCCCTTCTGCCTTTAATCTGACTTCAGATCTGCCCATCCTAAAAAAGGTGCTTCTTTGTTGTTCGTGCTAGCAGCTGTGGTGACATCATTTTTCTGTGATCACTCGCTATCAGTGTTACTGCGTAGTACTGGATTGAATGACTGCCACACAATGCTCCATTGTCACCAAACCTGTGATGTCGGTGCACAGAGAAGTCACGGAGGTGGACCTTTTTGTTGGTTTCAAGTGGAGGTTTCTATCCGTGTAATTCCCTCTTAGATCTTTTTTTCTATGCACCCTGGAAGTCCAGGGCAATCCCTGTCTGGTGTGTTTTACTTCACAACAGATTTTATATGGTGGAGACTATTATTATGGATATGCCATGTTTGTTTTTAACTTGTTTATATAACTTACCAAGCTCATTCTTTCTCTTTGCACTTGCTGTGAGAATAACAGCTTTACATAGAGGTGTTGGACCGAAAACCAGCATACCAGCATGTCTGCAATTAGCTCCTTAACCACAAATTGTCTGTAATTTTTATTATGGCTGACCATTTATAAATGCATGAATACCTCAGATTTTTGGATAAAGTCCTCCTGTTGTCAAACAGCAGTTGTTTTTGTTAACCCACACGCAGTAAGAAAATATATCAAAAGACTCATAACATCTGTTGAGATGCATAATCAATCTTAGTTGATATTTTACCTTCCCTTATTTAGACAAGTTTAATAGATGACAGTGTCTTGTATCCCAGAAATGCCTTGTTCACTTTACACAGTGCTTCATAATGATTACAGAGGAAGAAAAATGTGTTTTGTGATTGGAGACCAAGAAGTCCAAAACTTTTCTGGGAAATCCAACTTGATTCTTGTACTTATAAAAATACCTGAAAAACCAAATATAGATGCATCATATAAGCCCAAGTCAGCCATCCAATGTAATAAACCCTAATTGTTATGGATATAATATTTAATTCTTAATGTTGTGTATTTTAACACTCAAACTGTCAGCTTTGAAATAATGCAACAATCTCAGTAAAATGAAGAATAACACGTTGATCGCAGGGGGGGAGGGTTTTGGCAGTCTACATATTTTTCATTACATATACTGTACATTAGCTCATTTTAAGGCTCTTTTATGCTCTACATCTGATTATGTATAATATGGATTGGAGGAGCACCCTGTCAGGACTGTGCGCTCATTTCGTCCACGTTTTTATGTTTTCTGAAATTTTTTGAATACAAACCAAATGTTGCAGTACCACCAGTAATTGTTAGGGCAGTGTCGAGCAGTGTACCCACAGTTCAGCAAAACACAACAAAGAAGAATACTGGTATTTGGAAAACAGTAGAACTTTATGAGTTGTTTAGAAAGTAACCCCAGCAGACATCCAGAAGTATTTGAAATGGTTCTTGTCAGTTTCTCTCATAGGTATTTCCACCGAAAAGGCTTATCCGTCCACATGCTGGGATGTGTTTAATGGCCTCAGAGACCACCACTGCCTACAATCCTGCCTCCTATCTAGCTTTTATCTTAACAGATAGGAAGTCTCCATCATCGCAATGTTTGTTGTCAGAAACTTAAAACTATTTTGTCTGGTGTAACTAAAGACTATGATGATGAGTTGATGCATACTCCCTTTAAGATCCCAGCATATCAAAACAGAGACTTTACTTTAACTTTCCATACAAATACAATTTTGAATGTGAGGCTTTGGAGCCACAATCAATCCCTTTTCAGTTGAAATGTGATGGTGGTCTTTCATGTAGCTGGCAAAGTAGATGGAGGTTAAGAGTCTTGATCAATGCTCCACAACAATAATCTTTAAATTTTCACTGAGCAGGAATCAAAGCCCTGACTACTGACAATAGAAAAAGCCAGACATTCATTTTAGAGGATCCTGGGGGTGTAAGAATTAAAACTAGAGACACATTTAAAATCACCATTCCCAATACCAAAGGTCACTGCGTGACCACAAACATCTGTGACTTTCAAATGTTTCGTGTCCGGTATAGGGAGCAGGGATCTGTTGGTCAGAGTTGGAATATTTCTGGTTTGGACATGTGTGAAGATATTGTGTAGTCACAGGCTAAACTCTGCGACCTTCCCGTCATAAAGGGATCACTCATCTCTGGACATCTGGACTTCTTCGTCAGAGATAGACAAGCTTTCTGCCAGCATTCAGTCAACAACAACAACAACAACAACAGGACATTTATTCTGACCGCAGCATCCTGCTTTCCCAGTGACACACAAACATGCATGTTTTAGGTGGAGAGGTCCTATGTCACTGAAGTCCGGTCATGCTTTGGCCATGAAAATGTTGTTCCCAATCAGGACAACTGGACGTTTAAATGTTTTAATATACTTTTATAAAACAAAATTTACGGATAATTACAACTTAAGACAAACTAAAAATGTATTTATGTCAGTCCTTTCTTTAAACTTAATTATTGAAATCTGGAAAAACAAAGAAATCATTACTAAATACCAAGAGGAAAAGAAGCATATATACAGTATAGTCATGAAACCTGTGATCACAAGCATCCTCTGTTGTTTGCTCTGCATCTGCTCCCTCCAGGTTATCTCATCAGAACTTTTTAAGATGTCTCCTATCATCTCTATGTAGATGACACTCAGTTGTACACCTCAAAATGTCTCTAATTTGTCTGTCCTCCTTGACCAAGTGAATTGTATAAAAGCTTAAATGATGTGATAGATCGTTTTTTTTTTGTTAAAAAGACATCAGAAATAAGATCATGGATATTAAAAAGAGTTTTAGTGACTAAAAAGTGAAATTCATTGTTAATTGTCATAACTGTAAAATTCATGAAAGATAAAAAATTAGAAAAGTATAAAGTTATCTGTGTCAGTAAAATATGCAATGAAGCTGGGTGACAACAGAGATGACACAAAGTAGTCCATACCTATTATTTTCCTTTGAATAAATGTCAAGTGTTAAGGGTAGGAATGTGTCACTTTTCCCCCTCCAAATAAAAAAAAAAAATAACTTAAAGAAATACGCCAATAAGTCAGTCTATAATTACTTTTGTCACTTTGGACACTGTAAAATATTGCAGCTGAGACAGGGGGAGACAAATGTGTGCTCTCTGGTTGTCGGTGTTTGAGGGAGTGAGTCAGCCACGCATTTGCAGAGGCATAGCTATGAATTATGCTTCCTCTGAAGGACTGTTATCTCATTGGACACCTTCTCCTCTTGATAAAATAATCCTACTGGAATTTTTCTCCAGCCCTGGGCCTCTCCAATTGTCACAACCTTTAACCCCTATAGCCTCAGCAATATCTCAAAGGCTCCGGGCTTAACCCCCCGAACAACCTCTGGACGCCTTTTAGGCTGCAGCGGCATGTCTGACATGCATACATCACAGAGCGACTGAAAAGAGAAAGGTGTGGGTGTTTTTTATTACTGTCATCTGTCCTGGTCCTTAATGTTTTCCTCGGTTTGGTGTGATGGGACCAGATGTCTCTAGGTGTTAACTTTGACCTGGTAAAACTTGTTTTGTCTTTGTCCCGCCAAAAGAAAAACTTTAAAGGGAGGGAAAAAATGAAGCACATTCCTGGGGTATGTTTCCAATTTCTCTACAGTTAAGTTCAACTGAAGCAATTTGTATGCAAACAGTGATAACTCAAACCTGGCAACTTTTGAAAGGACATCTTTCAAGGAGGGCTTCCTTTCATGTGTCCACAGAAAATTACCGTATGCTAAGCACCCCAAGATATTTCAGGATGACAAGAAAATAAAGGACAGTGGTCTATTTTCTGAGTCACCCACTCAATTAGTTTGGGACTCATCATGATCTCATCATTCAGAAATGATGCTTATGACCTTGTGCCAAGGTGCACCCTCTCCACTTTCAATAAAAAGTCCCAGGCTCCTTAGTGCACTGAGCAGTGCTGCTGTTTACAGTATGTCTTAAGCACTTTGCCTCCTTTCCTCCAGCTCAGCCTCCAACCAAACACTGGGCTATTACCTCAGAAGCAACACTAGCCAAGAAACAGGAGTACTCAAGATGAATATTTTCATAAACTTGTAGGATGAACCAGTAGCTACAGAGTGGCCATCATCGTGATTCATGTTTACATATGCCGCTAAACTGCTGTTCTTATGAAAATTACAAGCTCTCGTGATTGATGGAAGCTGCTTTTTCAAGATCCTGACCTTAAAGTTTGGTTATGGGTTCCAATCGTTTCATTTTATTTTAACGTCATCTGTTTGTTTTGTTATTTAAGTGATTTGCTGTTTCTACAGAGTGAAAGTCTTGCTCTTTGCACCAAAGTTTCCAGTCAGCTGTGGAAAGCAGGGGCCAAAGGAACATGTAAGGCCTCGTCGGTTTTGTTCTCTTCTTTGTCTTTCTTTCATTTGATTTAGTTTCTCATCTGTGTTTTCTGGTTCACATAAATCCTCTCTCCAATAAATAACATCAAGTACTTCTTGTTTGAAACATCAAATAAATGATGGAAGAAACTTAATGCCAAGGGATTACATTTGGATTACTAACATTTGACATTACCATTTAACTAGAAACACAGTCTTTTACTTACCCTTACAAAAGGGCTTTTGGGCGTCCATGGAAACCTCCTGTTTATGACAGTACATAAATGTAGTGTTTCATTCTCTTAAAATCCGAAAGCCTTTAAACATAATCCTGAGTATTTGACACGACAATGATGAAACAAATTAGTACCATCGGAGCAATTTCTTAGCAGTCACAGTTATTAAAAAAATTGCATTAGAAAAGTGAAAGAATGCATTTAATACTTAAAACTAGCAAGAGTGCAGGACGATTAAGATAAGAGCAAGTCCTCAATTGACTTTGAAACAATTGCAGATTATAGTCAGTCAAGGTGCCGAGCTTTGCAGGCGCAGCTTTTCATAAATGCACCCATACAGGACACCACACAAAACACTGCATATGTTTGTTTGATTTTTAACCTTCTAGGATACATGCAATAAAGCATTCAGTTAAAGGATACTACTCTGCAGCTGGAACATGAGCTGTATCCAGTGTTGTAACAAGTAGTGTATCATATTGCTTTTAAAGTTCAATAACTATGAGAATAACATATATTCAAAAGGACTTGTTATTTAATTTGTTAGGCCAAATAGCAACGACCGAATCAGAATAATCATCCAACTCAGCGGATGAAGTTACGCCTACGTCAGCTATGTAGCATCCTGTGAGAATATCTTGCGCAGTGAACACAGACAACGGTTGATGATCATTCAGGCGTGAACTTTTCTGCCTGCAGGAAATACCTGCATTCATTTTCTCTCCTTGAGGTAACGGACAAGAACATAATCATTGAGTTGCAGTCTTTTTCAGGATGGAAAACTATCTACAGCTAAGACTAGTAATTCTAATCTCACCAAGCACCCAACCAAAAAAGTAGGCTTTTATATTAGAGAGTCTGGCGTTGCAAACACGGGTGACCAAGGAGCAGCTCAGGAGGGAGTCGCTCCATCCAAACAGCCCAGGCTTGATTTTAAATCACTGCCAGCTTTACAATCTGTAAGCCAGGGAGGACTAAACAGACTGTTTGCAAGTGATGTTATTGAAGACATGTTTCCAAGCTGTTGAGTCTGATGCTTTCAGAGAACTTATTAGCAAAGTACTGCTGAGATGAGAGGCAGGGTAGATTAATGAGAGCATTGACGCAAAAATAAGTTACTTTCCAAGTACTTATATCATACAGTGACTGTTACTTTTTGATTGTAGAAACTAGTAGTTGTAACTTATAATTAATTTTCAGTAACTTGTTCAACACTTGCTATATCCATGGTGACCAATGCAGGAAAAACTAAGCTGTGTGCAGATAAATAGAGAGATGCTCGAGTGGTTATTAAGCACTCCAGAGGTTAATCCACATGCAGTTATCTGAAGGGAATTTTAAAGCTTTAGGAAAAGAGCTCACATGGTCTGCAGTCTTCATATGCAGTATTTTGACACTCCTTTTCTTGAAACAGTTATTTTAAAGGAGTGCAAAGTTTGCATGGCTCATAGTCAGAATGGCAACAATTACGAGATGATAAACCTTGGTTGCAAAATACAGGGAAGTTCCTTACAGGCTCTGTATGTGAACGTGTGTGAAGAGGTTTCTGTTTTCACTTGTGAAAGTCAAAGCCAAAGCCCTTGTTGCCTCCAGGAACGCCACTGGTTTCAAACAATGTGTCACTTGCAGAAAGGCCTAACGAGAAAATTAAACCCAAGATAAAAGATGAAAGGGGCTGTTGGCTCCAGCTTGATAAATAAGATCCACGTGCAAGCTGGGAAGCTATGACAACTATGACTACACAAACGTGTGTGACTACATGTGTGAATCCAATATGTGCTGTTAATAGATGCCAGGCGCTCAGGCCTGCTCACGTAGAAGAGCAATAAAGTGTACAAGACCTGATGGTTGACCTCTGCAAATGTGGAAATATGCCAGCAGTGCACAGATGATGGTGCAGCATTGAAGGTTAGTTAAAATCCTAAGAAGCTTCTGTGACTGCATGAGATGACGCCACAACACGAAGAGTGATGTGAAGCAGAGCCATGTGGGGCAGACATATTTACATAGCAGATGTTAGACTTCGTGGAGGTCTGCTACTTGAAAAGAAAACGGATTTACCCTGAATGCCTCAAAAACATGAGAAAAAGTCTAAAAAGCACAAAGTCTGACCAAATGAAACGGTTATGGTTTGCAGTGAGACGAGCACAGCCCAGTCAAAGAAACTCTCTTTTAGGGATTATGTTGTGAACAACTGTAGTCTTCAGCAATATCTGATCAAATCTCAGCTGGCCCCTTTTTGTGGTGCAGAACCACATTTGTCATGGTGTTTATGACAAAATACTAAAGGGATCTTGGGAATTTCTGAGAGGCGAGTTGACCCATCTCCTCCCCAGGGAGTTATTGGGGGAGGATGTGATGCATGGTGGACATGTTTTGCTCCTCGCTTACCCTGCAGAGGCAGTAGATATGAAATCTGTCCTAAAAAAGGGAACAAGTATCCATGGTGTGACTGTGGTCAGTGGGGAAAAAACACAGACAAAGAGAAGATCCAGCCTTCGGATGACAGAATATCCCCTTACGAGCGTATTCATGACACTCAAATATTCCTTAGAATGTTTTCATGTATATGATTGCTTCCAGCCAGTTGTGACCCTTAATTTTTCATGAGCTGTCGTATCAATGAAAGGAAAAAAGGGATAAAAAAAAGGTCAGCTATAAAAAATGTATGTTAAAAAACACCACTAAGAATCCTACTTTTTGTATTTAGGCCTTGTTTTCAAGAGAGTAGCCCTGTTAAAACAGAAGTCCTTTCTTTATGTTTAAAAAAGGGATATGATTGACTGAATTAATCAGATGCAAACAATCTATTGAACAACAAAAGGCTGAGATTTATTTATGTCACACAGGCACATTTCCCCCATGTCCTATTTTCATAACAGTTATCTATACCATCAGATACTAAAGACCTGACTTTGCCTCCTTCAGGGTCCAGGCTGAAGGAGGCAGCTCCTCTGAAGCTTCTCCAATCTTGCCCTGTGTCTGTGGTATTGCTCCCCTCGCCACAGCAGTTCAAAAAGGCCAATGTTTTGGATGCCTTAAGTCTGCTTTGGTCCAGTACCACTTGTTGAAAATGTCTTCATGCAGGGGAGTGCACTACAGATCAGCCGACTGTACCAACTCTCTGCAGGCCACTGTGGTTCCCAGTGGATGCTCTCTCTTTACCGTGGGGCTGGTGTTAAAGCAAAGTTCAAAGGGTGCCTCTATGTGTTCACTTAAAAAATCAAGTTTCACATTCTTTATGAGAAACGGTTTGCTCAGGCCTTCAGTAGCTTTGAGCAAAATTAATCTTCCAGTTTCATTCTGGTAAGATCAAGAGACTGAAGTTTCTTTTGTTCTGTTTTCATACTTTTCTTTACCAGTGATTGTGAGTCCATGATGAAATCAGCAATAATAGGCACATTCCCCAACAGCTGCACATTTAAGTCTTTGCCAGTCAAGAGAAGGTAAAGTAAAAGAATAAAACATGCCACAGGACAAAATGTTGACCAACACAAAGAGGCTCAGTTTCAAAGAAAAGGCAGCCATTTCTGTGTGTAGAATATTACATGTTTGTGTTGTCATGCTACATCCCCATAACTCATCGTGTTTTCACATCCATTTGAAGGTTGATACATGTGGGAAGAAAACATGCTCTGAACCTTGATCTTCTAAAACTTTGTGGGTAGACTTAAAGATGTGTTGTCATTGAGTTTCAAAGACAGCTATTATTCTTCATTTATAAAGACTTGACATGTTGCAGAATTAGTATTTAACTCGTCAGCAACATTGGATTAATGTAATTTCTTCACTGGTATTGTTTCTCTGCTCACTAAATGTCATCACAATTCGTCACCAATTTACACAATCTCTACATGTGGTTTCTGTGACTGCATTCATTTTCTGTGTATTGACAGTATTTTTAGCAACTACACAACCAAACAACATATGATCCATTAACCCTGTGTTTAAAGATAGAAATAAAACAGCTTGATTAGCAACCATTTACTTATATTGATATAATAGAGCTTAATAGTAAGCAAAGCGAATGTGTGGTGCAGCTGTGATGAAATGTAATTTGATAAAAGAAAAATTATCCTAAGTCTACTGACGACTTTTTCCCAGAGCTTTCAGCACATCTCAGCAAACTGAGCTGACAGGGTTGGTGTTACATAATATTTACTCCAAACATTTCAGCACCTTCAGCCCCCTTTTTAACCCAGATACAATATCATGAGACTTCACCTGCACATTTCAGGTTGAATCTGAGACAAGACTGAACAGAAAATAGGCCAAATTGTAGTGAAAACAATTCACTTAACATAAAAGCTGTGTTTGAAAAAAGTTGTCACAGCGGAGAACAAACGATCCTGGGAACGAATCAGGAACTTTGAACTTTTTTTTTAGCTGTTTACACTGTATGATATTACTGATGTACTTTGAGTGCAGGAGCACCACAGACAGGGTGTTGTCTACTGGAGGTCCTTATCCCGGGCTAACTCAGGATAATATTGTAATGTTGAGGTTTAGGCTGTGACACAACTGATGACTGAAGCTCAAACTGAGCCCCAGGCAGAATACCAACCACGCAGAGCCGAGAAAAGCTTGATTTTATGGGAAAAAGTTAACAAAATGACATGCTTGAGAACTAGCTTCAACTTGATCAATTAATTAAAGGTGTTTAATTGATAAAAAACACGTCGAAAGGAGGGGGAAGACATTTCGAATGAGCTTTGATCATTTCCTGTCTCTGTCAAGCTGTCCTACCAAATGTAGGCAAAACACCCCAAAAAGTAACATAAAAAAGCTGTTAAATGTTAGCTAAGAGTCATAGTTTTTCAATCCTCATTTTAAGGAGTAATACTGAGTTTTTTAATCCAACAATATGTCAAATGCTAGTTTATAAATGAAAAGCTGTTGCTTTAAGTGATAATCCCACAAAGAATTCACAACAGACTCCCCTTCTTTTTTAATTTCCTTCCCTTAGCAACACTCTTTTGATTTATTTTCACTGCTTTCAAAACTTTGGGCTAAAATAAGCATATCTTTTTAAATAGGCTCTGACAAGACATTATACACTGCAAACAGATGTGAGCAACTGTAGGACCATAACAAAGGCAAAAAGAGTGTAAGTATTGGATATAACATATCATTTTGCTTGAAACTCAACTCCAAATGAACATTGTTGCTCTGGATTTGCTGAATAAGTAAACAGGCAACTTGTTGCTACTATGCTTGCCATGTAAACTAACAAAGCTGAGACTATGCATAGTTTTGTTGTCTTTTAGATCACCAAATCAACTTGTTTATCTGAGTGCTTTGAAGCATTTACCACAATCGCTAGTTTGTTCTGAGCACCCTTATGAGACATTAAGCATAAACATTGCCACTAGCCCCACATTCTGCTAAAATATTATCTATGAGGTCATTTGAAATCAAAGTTTTCTCCAGTATTCTGGTTTCATGTAAGCGATGTAACAGTGTGTGGCTTAAATGGAGACAAATATTGGACCTAGTTCCTGGTGTTGTATCGTAGGGATCTTCTGGCATAGATACAGGGCTTTGCGTGATAAGGAAATTCAAAGTTTAAACAAAACTCTTCTCTGAGCTCATTGTGAAATGAGGACATGATTTGCTTTTGGTATTTGTGTGGTAACAGGCAGAGGCAGAATTGATCTGTGTGAACATGGCTGAATCCTGGGCCCTCGAAATGTCAGGAGTATTTATGTTGAACAAAAGAACAACAGAGTTCACTTGCAGAAGACAGGGAACAAACCGTCTTGAGGTGGATCATTGCACATTGGCATCTAAACATACCACATCACAGAGTAATGACCTCCCTCGGGAAACACATTTGATACTGTTGGGGGTGCATGTTTCCCTCCCTGTATACTGAAGATGTTTTCCAATAAGAAATGTTGTGGAAATCAACAAGAACAGAGAAGTGTTGCACAATTCGCTGCAAGGCTGGGGCTCATTCTGAACACACATGAAGTCTTGTTTTCTGTCAGAATAAGTTCTTACAGAGGTGCTGGCAAGGACTTACTCTGTCAGTAGTAGTGTTATATTTGGTTTACAGTTCTTGTAAACTTTATTAGATACTCCAGTGGTCCAAATAACTGTTCAGATTTTATCTCAAACTAATGAGGATGGAATTTGGTTTTAAATTCCTTAAAGTGCAACATACCCTAGATTACCACTCTCGACTTTTGGCTCATATCCCGGAAACAATGGTTAAATCCCTATCATGCTTTTAACATTAGATCAGTGTATGTCTCAGCCTGTGGCTTTGCATGACTACATGAGACGTACGGGTATTTCAGCCTTAAGTATGGTAGTAGTCATCTTCTTTTTCTGGGCTCTGTTCTCTTTTTTCATTATTACAAGTGTCATCAAGTTCAGATCAATTAAAGAAGTTAATCAAACAAGTCACCTCAGGGGCTAGTAAACTGATCAGGTGACGCATGGTAAACTGAATTGCTAGGTTGCCATGCAAACACAGTATGTTCAAGTTTTCTGTTCTTCTGACTTATTTTTACACAAGCACGCAGAACCAGAAACCAGATGAGACAGCAAGCTTGTGTTTTATTTGCTGAGGCAGATGCCATTAGTCCTCTTTTTGCACTTCGTCAGGTCAGGCCAACAGAGTTTCAAATAATGGGCAGTTTAGCTGTTTAGAGGCATTTTGTTCTTCTGAATCTGCTATTGCTTCAGCTTCTTTGTGAACTGGAGGGTAGTTGGGAAAAATGGTAAGTGTTGGCTACTAAATCCTCCCATTCATAATGTCTGTATATGCTGAATTATTGGGATGCAGCTGTAATCACTGACCCTGACAGACCAACTATGATATCAAGGTTCAGAAGAAGTCTGGTTCATTTTATATCCATTTGCTTACAGCAGTGTTTTTCAACCTTTTTGAGCCAAGGCACATTTCTTACATTAAAAAATCCGGAGTCACACCACCAACCAAAAGTGTTACAAAATGACACATTTAGTCTCTCAATTTATGAATCTATTCATCTGAGGGAGGGACTTTGGCTACTTCTTTAACTGCGTCAGGGCAAAGCATCTCATTTACAATGGCTTTTGCAGGTAATATTAATGTCTCTGCCACAGTGTGTGGCTTTTTTGATTTGGCTACGAGTTTCATCTACTAAGTAGCTAGCTTTGAGAGCTCTTGCAGACACCGTTGTAGTTTTCTCATAAAAGTTGCCTTTTCAACCACCCATATTACGCTCTTTATCCAGGTGATAATTTTATCCAGGGCCCAGTTTGGAGTTTCATTTTTCCTTTTTGAATATTTATCCATCACTGTTGTACACCTATGTTTTGTCACATACACCTCTCATGCGCATAATTAATTCTATTGTCTTAAATTAACAAGGTCATTAGTGCGCTATATTGCCACCCAATGGGTGGGTAGCCCAGGTCAGTAGATGGACAAGTACTGAATTACTTGGCCAGTCACTACACTGCAGGCACAGACGCACCACATGGCAAATTATTTGCAGTATATGAATAATGTTTTTTTTTGACTAACTAAGTGAAATTGGAAAATGTCCCACAGCACACCTGACGATCTGTCACAGCACATTAGTGTTCCACGGCACAGTGGTTGAAAGTCGCTGGTTTACAGTGATAAAACCTGGTAAAGAGATGGAAACAGCAGAGAAAAAGGGAGAAGTCATAGGCAAAAAAAACTGTCAGTTAAGAAAAATAAATCTATAATATAAAAGATGGCACATGTAGTGACCATTTAATAAAACACTCTATGAGATAGCACTGATAAAGGGAAAAGGAAATCCCAAAAGACTGACAGTGATGAGGCAGAAGAACTCAAAAAATGAGGAAGTATAACAAAGCTGTTGTTAGATGCACAGACATGTCATTCCTGTTAACCAAAGCTGAGCGTCACGGATTCTTCTTGACCTTGAAAACAACATTATGAAACCTACTTTAAAGTCAGCTTCCATGATAGAAAAATAAATAAAACATAAATCCGCTGATTGAAACAGCCTCAAGCTCAAAAAGGTTTCAGGCAAATGTTTTATTATCTGATAGTGTCACGGTTGTGAAATCATAATACAAAACATTTGATTTCGCTTATAATGAGAGCTCTCACAAGGTTAGAGGGCATTTTGATGTTCCAAAAAAAATATTAGATTTGTATGACCAATAAGTGGGTACAGAGGAAAATATATAAGATACATGTCCTGAGTCCAGTATGCCTGATTTTCAAATACAACCACAATTCCAAAAAAGGGGGACGGTATGTAAAATGTAGATAAAACCGATTAAGTTTATCATTTAAAACCTACATTTAATTGAAAATAGTGCAAAGACAACTCATGCAATGGTGAAACTGTTTTTTGTTTTTTTTATGAAAAAAAAGCTCTTTTAAATGTAATGCCAGCAACTTGTTTCAAATAAGTAGGGACAGAGCCATTGTGTTGCATCACCCCTTCTTTTAACAACACTGAAAACATTGGAGAACCGAGAAGTTTCTGGGTTGTGAAATGTCCAATTCTTGCCTGATATAGGATTGCAGCTGCTCAACAGTGTGCTCATCAATGTCTTCTTTGATGTATTTTTTTATTTACGATGCTGATGAGAAACTGTGTTCAACGGGTTACAACCATAGACTGTATAAAATATGGACGTAGTATCCGTGACGTTACCCATCTGTTTCTGAAGAGCTGTTTTGAGGCCAATCGTCGGCGGCAGCCATATTGCTGCTGTGGAGCCAGTGTGACGTAAAGAGGCGGAGTTTGAGCCTCCTAGCCAACAGCTACAGTGTTCCTGCAGTCAGCTGTGCCTCTCATTGGAAGACTCGTAATTTCAATATCCTCGAAATTGCTGCGTTAGAAAAAAATTCACCCCCCTCACAGTGAGAGCACATCGCGAAATGAGCTATCCAGACTACACTCATCTTTATACCAGGCTGTAAAAATGTTTATTTCTGCTGTAAAAATCGTCTTTTTCCCATTCATGTGTATGTGACTTCCGGTACTTCTGGAGCCAGCCTCAAGCGGATTCTCGATGAACTGCAGCTTTTAACACTTCCGCATTGGTTGCCACTTGGTTACAACTCAGGACTGTATGCAGGACAGTTTAGCCCCTGGACTCTTTTACTACGAACCCATACTGTTGTAATATGTGCAGAATGTGATCTGGCTACCCATGTCATGGACACTTATGCATCCCCATACCATCATAGATGCTGGCTTTTGAACAGTGCAGTGGTGATAAGCTAGATAGTCGCTCTTCTTTTTGGAGTAGAGGACAAAGTACTAGGGATTTCCAAAAGAATCTCAAACTCAGATTCATGAAATCACAGTACAGTTTTTGGTGTCACCTTAGTCCATCTTAAATGAGCCTGGATAAGTCAGGGGCCTTTCTGCATCATGGTCATATACTGTTGTCTCTTTGCATGGTATAGTTTTAACTTGCATTGGTGGATTCAGCTGCAAACTGTGTTCACAAATGTTTTTTGGAAATAATTTTGAGCCGATGTAGTGATTTCCACGTGAGTCATGTCTGTTTTTGAATGCAGACCTGAGGGCAAGAAGATCACAGCCATCCAGTTTTGGTTATCAGCTTTGTCCCTTTTGTACAGACTCAGCCTCTCTGGAAAGCTCTTTGTTAACCCAGTCGTGTTACTTACCTGTTGCGAGTGGACCGAACTAGTTGGGAGATGTTCCTTCAGGTGGTTTTTTTTACATTATAAAACTTTTTGTTGTTTCTTTGTCCCCTGTCCCAACTACCTTGAAACCCTTTGCTGACTTAAGAATCTTTGTTTCTCTTAAACAATTATTTTTTTCAGTATTAACATCTGATAAGTTGTATTTGCATTATTCTCAATTAAAAACAGGCTTTAAATGATCTGCAAAGCATCATAATCTGTTTGTTGTTTTACATTTTACACAGTGTCCCTACTTTTGTAGAATTTGGGTTGTAGAAGAAAATGATCAGCTCTCACACAACACTTTGCCTAAAAGAGTGTTCTCACACCATAGGAACAGTTACATCTAACATCATTATAGGCTTTATGGTAATGAATAAAGAATTTTTGGAACCAGTATCACCATACTTTTGGGTAACCGCACTGAGGTTACCCATGACCTGGTGTTTAATTCCCAGAGACAGAGGTTCATAATTTTTCCAGGAAGTTACAGTGTAGTATGACTGGAATTTTAATTACAATTTTTTATCACGGTTTGCATGCAGCACATGGAATTCAGACGTGTTTGTTTCCTGTTCAGGGGAGGCTGCAGAGGACATCATTTTGTGTGAAGTACATGCGGTAAATGGATGGTTAACTTTGTGGCCCCTGTACTATTCAGGGACCAAAATGAGTCACACAGCCTGTTGTTTGCTCTGATTGCTGCTGTTTTCCAGAGTCCATAATGAACAATTCCCTGTAGTCAGGTCTCAGGTTCTGCTCATTACTTATTTGTGCTCAGAGACGCAAGGATAAAAGAAAAGGGAAGGAGGAGGAGGAGGCAGAAAGAGATCTGGTTCGATTACAGAACACCCTGTTTCATTAGCACATCCGCTGCTAAATGGCTGCACACTGGTAGTTGAGCTGCTGTGGGTAAAAAAAACATAAAGGCTGCATTAATCAGGCTATTTATCCCCTCACCACATACTGTAGGCCTCTGTATCGGTTCTTGTGTGAGCACTGGCTCTTCAGCTTCTCTTGTTCCACGCATTGTTTCCAGAGGGGAAGGATAAGGCCCAGAGTAATTACTGCAATTTATGATCAAAGCTAGAACAATGTCCAAGACAAATACAGTCATGGCATCAGATAGCAGTACATCAGATGATACAGGGGAACTTGAGACTGCCTGAGTGAGCGGTGCCAGGGAGAAGCTGAAACCACAACACCACAATCTTTTTTATTTTTTGCAGAAAAAGGCAGCTGGAAGTCAATCACAGGTGCTCATTATGTTTTCATGTATGAGTCGACCTGGTGAACTCACAGTGAACTGCAGTTTATGATTTATGATTTGTAGAATATGATAGGGGTCAAGAACAAATGGATACCGGGTAGTACAAACCACCTGTCTTACAGTGTATAGGTACATGAAACACAAGTAGAAACGGTGGTACTAATCTGAGATTAGACTTTTTAGTCTGTCCTTTGAGTTAAAGTTTGTTGAGCTTGGAAGCTGGGGTATGAACAATGAGTTACTTTTGTTTCACAGAGACATAAATGTTTTCAATAAATGAATTGTTGAACTACATATAGATACTTCTGTCCTCGTTAAATAAATTCAGTACTGTGATCTCTATAGCTTGCTCAAGGAAATTATGCAATGCATATCCAATGTAGATGTGTATGTGTGGGTTTGTCTGTTTTGTGGGTTTCTATGTTTTCTTAGCACTTATTTTCTTTTAATATTATCTATTTGCACTGAAACAAGATTGCACTTAATTTTGTTGTACTTGTGACAATGCCAATAAAGATATTATATTCTAGAGTTAGAGTCCTAGTTCTGAACATATTGGCTCACTGTCATAGCTTTATAAAGGATGTAGAAATCATGAAGTCGTACGTAACACCTGTGATTTTCTAGTAGCAGTGTTTCAACCTGTGACATCATTTGTCTAAAGGGATCCATTATGCTATCAGCTGGCAATCATTAACTAATTAACTGGTATTCCCACCAGTCTTTTGCAGTTTGCAGATTGAATTATTAATTTAATATCTGCAAAAGACAGGTGGGAATATCAGTCAATTAGTCAATTGTGATCTTTAAAAATAGATCACTTGTTCAGTAATAGTCTGCACTTCCTTTTGGGGAGAGCTGTGTAATGGTACCCGAGCGGGATTTATGACCAGCCGCCACCCATTAGTTATATCATCTTCTACAATGCTTTTAACCTGTAAGACATTTAAATCTTCAGTTTAATCCAAAAATGAATACACTGTTAAATAAAATCAGTGACTATAAGTACTGAATTTCAAGAAGTACAACTAGCTAGCCGATTCATATTATGTTGAGTATTAGCTTGCCCATCTTTCACACAGTTGTAAATACATTAAAAAAAACATACATTGTACATACATTTACTTTAGGTTTTAACAAATGTTAATCTGGTAAGAATTAATGATAAATCAATATTTACAAGGCAACATTTCTCTCAGACAAAAGAGAAAAGAAATTGTATCACAAATTGGTTGGAGTGACAAATATTTTCCCAAGATGGAGACACAATTTGTTTGTCTTGCGGGTAAGCTCCCTTTGGTGACAATACATAATAAAAACATGGATTACAACAACATCGGTAGAAACACACAGGGAGCATGAAAGTCGAGAAATAAACACAGTCTTAGGTTTATGCAACCAAGAAAAATGAACACAGGTGGAGCCTGGGAAGAGAAAGGCCTCTGCTAACAGCAGCCAAAGCAACAAGAGCAGCAAGCAGACACCAGAGAGTGTCAGTGTGGCGTAGCGTTGGTTCATATAATGTGAATCAATAAAATGCTGCTTGAATAGAACGATAAATTACAATGTTTTTTTGTTATCTAATTTGTTTAGATGTGTTTTGGTACAACCTGCAAGTAATCACAACTCTTGTACTTAGTAAGTCTTGCTTGGCAGGAGGTTCAGCCTTCTCCCTTGGGTTTTGGAGAAGTATGCACTGTAAACTGGCACCAGGTGCTGCCATGCACTGATCATTTCAGCTAGGGTGAATACATTTGAATAACATTGTGTATGTGATTCGTCTGCTCAACAGCACCCTCACACCTGATCCACTAATGTCTTCTTTGTGATTTGTTATTTTTTAAAAGGGACAGAACGCTCTCCTGCAACCAAATCTGATCAGCCCACTCCCAAAATAGGAGTGTGATGTTAAGTACACCGAGAAAAAAGCATTAAGTTAAAATTCTTAATGTTTTGAATAAGCTTTTTTATTGCATGGAGATTCATTGCCCATATGAAATAGCTGCTTTCATGCATGAGGTACAATTTAGAAGCAATATTTCACTCAAGCTGTCCTCATGTCTGTCGAAACTTCACATTAATCTGACTCCTAAACACAAGTTAGGATCATCTTCAAAGTATATCTGAGGCATGATGTAGCATTATGTGAAACGCTTTTAAGGGATACTGTCATGTGTATTGTGTCAAACAATGGATCATCTCAATTTTATGTTTGATGGTAAAATATTATATAAGAGATTAGGGACTTTTTGGGCCCTTCAGCAGATCATGTTGAAATCCTTTGTTATTAAAAAATATTCAGAGCATAAAATGTATCTTCATTCTGTATGACTTTCCACAAAATGGCACAATACTTTGTTAAAATTGATTCTATATTATTGTAGGAGGAATTTAAGAAATGAATAAAACTCAAACATTACCAATTTCTTGTAATATTAAATGTTACTGACTGGGTGATTTATATTTAAAAATAGTTCAATTCAATAAAGTTAATCACACATTGAAACTCACAGCAATCTAATTTGATCTGCATATATATAGATATACTGAATAAGGCATTTTGTGGGATAACATCAGTTCAGTGTAACTTTTTAAACTCAGGAGGGTCACTTAGTGATGATTATGTTTCCAACAGCAGCTTTTTCCCCCTTTTCTGTCAGAGTGTCTGGTTGATTTGCACTTTGTCCTTCCCAAACTTCATTAACTTTGAGCCATCACAGGCGCACTGCCTTTCCCACAAGGCCTGTCGCCTTTCTCCCTGTGTTGGTCTCACAGAGGCATGATATCAGTCAGACTTCTGACTTGGCATTGCTACCTCTGGCAGTGTCAGGGTTACACTCTCCGGCAAGATTTGAGGACTTCAAGGTCTCCCATAGAGAGCTGCTGCTGCAATCAACAAATTTAAAGCCTGAGGGGAGATCTGCTGAGTGAGCTACGAGTAGCTCGAGTGGTGCTCTCCTCTGAATGGCACCTGTGAGCACAGTTATTTTAAAATAACTGCATGACAGGGTTCGTTTAGAGCAGAAATATGCCAACTTTAGTAAACCATAACAAAAGTCCAAGTTCACTGAACCTTTGAAGCCATTTATAGAAACTGACATTACTAGCTAAATACAAACGACATCCTGCTGAACGACCGGAAACAGGTTTAGTCAATTTAAAATTTATACAACAGCCTCCTACAGCAAAACAAAATGGTACTCCAATATTTGATCCAATCAAGTCTGATGCTGTGTTTGTTAAAGAATAAACACCATGTCCCAATGACAGAAAACAGAGTAACAGAGATGACAGCCGGTGACACAGTCAAGAGACAAAACCCTGAACTGCATATAATAAAAATATGAATCACAGATTGAAATGTCTTTAAACTTAAATTTATAAATATGTCCCGTACACAGAGACTCTGATCTAAAGATTGGATTGATTTAGGCATAATTTTATGTTGCCTGTCTCTGTGTGCTTCAAAGACTCATTCCACACACTGCATGTCTTTAGCAAGGAAAGTTTGGGGGATGAAAATATTGGATTTTTTTTTTTACTACTGGATACTTGTTTGAATAAGACAGGAAAACTGTCATAGAACATTACTAAAAAGTGAAAAGTAAGAAGTGTGTTTTTGTTGTTTTTCTTGAAACTGTACCTGTGTGCTCAAACACAAAAAAACTAAATATGTTTTTGTAATTTTGGTGTCCTTGAACAGAGGGTTTTATCAGAGCATACAACTTTCAGAGTGGGTGCAAAACATCATCTGTGTCCTTTGACCAACCACCGGTTCAACAGATATTATCCCAAACTGCTTGTAATAACACCTCTGGTTCCCTCGCCGCTGTTAATGATGCTTAATGACCCATAACTCTACATGAGCACCTCGACTGTTGCTAATTTTGCAAATGATGATTATTTGATCCAAACTTTGAGTACAAGACCTTTACCTTTTAATATTTTATTTCATCATTGTATTGTTTCAAGTACTGTAATATATTTTACCACCACATGTTGGTGCGCAAGACTTCATTGGCATCACTGATCATCTTAATGTTTATGTGACATCTACATTTTGACTCCTCTACTTATTGCAGATGAATTACTTGTGAAGTTCCTCAGGGATCAATTTTAGATCTCCTCCTTTTTTTCATATATGTGACTCCTATAAGATGGCAACATCTAAAGAATACCTCAGTTTTATATCTCATATAGATTGTTTTAATACTTTGTTCTTGTACCCCCATAGTCTGTTTTCATAATTTTTCATCACTTACTACAAAAATGAATACATGTTCTTCAGTGATGTCTTTTCCTCTGTGATTTATATCTGTTGACATCGCACATAGCCCTGTGTTCTCTCTGTTGGTGACAGGCTCAGATATACTGTTTCCTTTTTCTCAGTTCTTGCATCCTGTAGATGGGACACTAACTCAGAATTGTCATGCAATCTGCGTAGGATGCTATCAGGGTTCCCACTCTTTTCCAGAGATCATATTCCAGGACATTTCCAGGACATTTTCATTGATGATCAAGCTGGTATGACAGTCTAAATTTTGTTCCTAATTTTGTTCCTAATTTAGTTCCTGAATGGTCTAATATGTTCCTCTTAGTGGAAGTCTACATTGAAAGACATGTAGTCTATGGCTATCAATGAAATCATCTCTTACATACTTAAAAATTATGGCAAATTGATAACAGAATAATGCAACCACAGATGTACAGCACTTCACTTTATTAGTGCAACCAAGTAACAATGATGGGCAACATCTCAGCTTTCTCTTTTTCTCAAAAAATATAAAACGAGCTAAGAAAAAACAAAAGAGCCTGCAAAGGAATCAGGAAGCTGCCTTACTGAAATAAATAAATAATAATAATGATCAGAGGATCAGTGCATTAATGACCTAAATAGAACTGAATGACAAAAATGGCCACAAATGTTTCTCAACTCAACTCAAACTCAAAATATACCTTCTTAATCATGATATTCATACTGCTAAGTGGTCGATATAAAACAAAGCAAATGTCACGTTTTTTTTGTTTGAGTTACCGTGAACTCTGAAAAATTTGCACCGGTGTAAAGACGCACTCTGTATTTGAAGGTCTCTCAGAGATTTAAAAAAATGTAAACTGTCTTCCTGTCATCCAGGACTATATGTGATTTTCCAGGACATTTTACCTTTTCTCCCATTTTCCAGGTGTTTTCCAGTACTGGAAAACTGGTCAACTCTTTTTCCAGGTTTTCCAGGTTTTTCCAGGACGTGTGGGAACCCTGTGCTATGGCTTCAGAGTCCACCTTTAGTAGGCCCGACAGTGGATCTGTTGTATATAAGAGCCTGGAATTCTTCTTTCAGAGAGTCCTTCAAGGTTGCAAAACAAATTCTTCCCTTTGATGTGTTCACAAACCATCATTTGATGCATGATGTTTCTCCCTCTGTGTGAGCTCTTCATATTAAGCCTCTGGCTCCTGAGGTTATGTTCGTGAGGCTGTCTAGCCTCAGTCTGGCCTGGTGCGCTGACAAGAGAATCACAAAGCACAAGGATTTATCCATCCCTGGTAATATAGTAGTAATAAATGTCTCCTGAATCCAGTATCAAAGGCATGTGGGAGGAAGAATTACAACATATGTGATGGTGACATGACTAATGGCTTGTGGCTATTCTCCAGCAAATATTATGTACCATACAAACACATCAAAGAGGAAGAATTGGTGATCCAGGGAAGTGACTGTGCCATTGTGAATTCTGGGACTTCCTGTTCAACATAAGCCAATGATGTTATCAAATAACATCAATTAAATCTTGAACTTTAATTTATTCTATAAGCCCCATTAAACAATAACATATGTCATTAGTAAAACTAAGCTATGCATTACAACAATTCCTTACAATATGGTTAGTCATTAAATGTTGATTTTCATTAGATTCATGTCATTTAAGACATTTTTGAGCCAAAAGTATAAAGTACTGGGTGCCGTTGGCCTAGCGGTCTAAGCGAATGCCCCATACAGAGGCTATAGCCCTTGTCGCAGAGGTTGCAAGTTCTATACCAGCCATGACCAGTTACTACATGTCCTCCTTCACTCTGTACTCCCCACATTTCCTGTCACTCTTCAGCTGTCCTGTCTATTCAAGACAGAAATGCCTGGGGGAAAACAAAGAAGCATCAAGTATGTGTGAACAGGGTATGATATAAATCAATTATGTCTAAAGTATGTTTGTATTGGGGCTGGAAAATGATAAATCTTCACAATTGTGATCGCAGAATTTCAATACTTAACCTAATTGTTAAGTGTGTATGTAAGATTCAAATTATTTGCATTTCAAAAACAGTTTTTAAGCAAATATTCACAAGGTAAAGCAAGTCTCACCAGTGCCTTGATTTGGGAATCAAATTAATGCAATGAAATATTCTGTGAGATCTTGACATTTAGATGTATTATCTAAATAAATTGTACGTTTGTAAATAAGTATTTTCTGAAACCATGATTTAGAGGTAGAGAAAAGCTTCAAAGTTGATACTCTGTGGCATGCTGCCTTCACTTTTTTTCATAAGCAAAGTAGTGCAATGTCCAATCAGTGGCAATGTAACGTGCAGTTTTTCTGAATGAGTTCTAATTACTCACTGACATCCAGTGATCCCAGTAGGGTATACAACAATGCCTGATTTGCGGTTTTCGAGATAACTTCATAATAATAATAATTCATTTTATTTATAGGCGCCTTTCTGAACACCCAAGGACACCTTACAGCATAGCAATAATACAAGCAACACTCGTAAATAAATACATACATTAGAATAAAGAATACAATACTGGAAATATGAAAGGGGGAGGGGAAGTCATTCCACTTCAGGGTTAACTCTGGATTTCCAGTAGGCCTGCTACGAAGGTGGTTCCCGTCTTACCTTGGTAAATCAGCATGGTTACTCATGCTGAACTCCTTACCTGCTCCGGGGCAGGTTCATAGGGCAGGTTACGTTCAGGATCAGAGATCAGTTTGGAAAAAACTCCGCCCACTGACCAATCAGCTCGCTCGCTCACAGGGCCACCGTAGAGGGGGCAGAGATGGGCAGGACACTTTGTCTACCTGTATGATTTTATATATAAAATACTGACGACAGTTATTGATTATCTTTCCTGACATCATACTGAAACAGAGTCTGAAGTCAAATTAATCAGATTAAATTGTTGTACTTCATTAAATATAAAACTGCGTGTGCTTATCACTTTGAATCATGTTCTCATTTTTATTAGTCCAGTTTGACACCGTCAGGGCTGCAGCTGAAATATTATGTCTAAAACTGTCACACACGACACAAGATTAAATCAGAGAGAGAGAGATCACTGTCAGGGAATAAACAGAGTTGGGTGTAAACTCAGCTGTGTTGAAGTTCATCTGGATTATGTGTTTAACGTCTTCATATTTTACTAATATCAGTGCAGTGCAGTGTTTGAAAATTATGTTGATGTGCTGAAGGCATACTGTCTGTGTCTGTGATGGTCACATGTTGCCTTCTCTGCCCCGTTCATGTGAACGAGCTCAGGGTAATTCTGGATTGACTCATCATGTTGATAACCAGCTTCGTGTGACAATTTAGCGTGATCTCCTTTGTTTGTTCAGTGAAGCTGGATCAGGAGAAGATATCTGGGATATGTTGAACTGGCTTCATAGTATACCTCTCTGGTGAATGTGACAGCATTTGCACTTTTCAGGAGTTTCAGTTTGGTTGCTTTCTTTGTTTCATAAAAGTACTGTATGCGTGACAGTATTGTTACCCGCAAGGGTAAAAAGCATATGACTGGTCACAACATGCCAACCTGAAGACCTCCCTTAGACCCAAGGCTTTCACAATGTTGACTGGCCTGCAGTCAGTTGGCACCAAGTAAGCAAGCACTAATAACTTTTTCAGTTTAGTTTCATCAACGTCTATGATGATTCACACACTTCAAAACAGTGCTCTGTCGGCTTTTGTGATGGGGTTTGCCTGCAGATATTACTCTGAACAGCTGCACCTGCATGCTTAAACCATAGGTGGCTGCTCAAACTTGAGTTACTTTGATGATATCTTAATTGTAATACAAAGTGCATGTTACTTTTGGCTTGTCATCCGAGCTGTCTGTTGTTTTGTAAAGTGAAATCTGCCACTCTATAACACAGTGGTGTTGTTGCTTTCCATCACAGAAGCAGTAAGCAAGGAGAGGCTGCAGCATCTCAACTGCAGAGTGCCAAAAGAGACAACATAGCATGCAATTTTTAAGAAAACATGTTACTCTCTGTCTTTAATCACATTGGGAAAAAACGTTAACCTTGACAGCCCTGTTTTATCCATCTTCAGACCTTACATATTAAGACTGAAGCTGCGTGTCCTCATAAAATAATCAACGTATTTCAGGATAAAGCCGCCTCCTCAGAGCATAACAGTGCAGTATGTTAACCATATGTCAGAACCTCCTAAAAACGTATACAGGCTTCTACCAGAGCTCATGAAATAGCATGTGACACAGCATTTTCCGATGTCCTCACAAAGGTTTAGATGATCACACAAAACCATTACCGCTGATGAGCACCGACCCTACCCTGCACACACCTCTCAGCCGTCACTGAGAAATGCAATTTTCCTTGAGTTTTAACCCTGTCCTGTACGGCTATACGGCTGTATTGCGTTTTGTGGAGTAAAGCCTGTTTTTATCATGAATGTCTTTGAATGGAACTAAAACCAGATGTAAGGAAATTGGAGATAAAAGCAGCTGGAGTCCATGTTAGTTCAGAACCTTTTGGTGGTATGGGATGAGACGGTGATGATGTCATCACATGTGCATTGTTGCATGAATGTTGAAAAATGTTTTCTAAAGTTTAAAACTCTCAGCACCCTCTCTAAGTGAAGCTACACTACTGGATGCATGACGCTGTTATATTCATGCTGAAACTGATACAAACGTTACACTGCTGATATGGTGATCTTCAGCACACTGACTAGGAGACTCTCTGGCTTACACCAGCCAGTCATTGAAACCTCAACTGCCTTTTACTATTGATTGGCACCACGACCCAAGATGCCTTTAAACCCAGTTAGGCTTGCTGTTAACATGAAGTATCTTGTTCCACATACTGGCGCCAGAGTTTCATAACCTGGCTATCAGCTTAAGTATGATTAGCAGCAGTTTTGGACTAATGTTGTGTAACCTCCTCCCACAACTCCATAGTTATCCATAACTTGCCTCCTCTCTCTATGAGTGTATCTCATGCAGGTAAAAACTCTAGATACTTTCATTGCATGCATTACAGGGAAATGATGTCATCATATTCACACATTTTTGACTTGCTATAAGTTTGTCTGCTGCTTCAATACTCAGGTGTCACTTCTGTGTAATGTTTATGTAGCCAAGAAAATAAGTAGTATACAGCTGTATATCATAACTGTATACTTTTTGCATTTGCATGTGCATTAGTACAACTAATTACTTAAAGAGCTTTATAGTTTTGCAAATTTTTCATAAGAAGTCCTATCACTGGGGGATCAAAGGTTAATCAATTGTTGTTTAACAATTTGTGAGAGTATCTCAAGACGAGTTCAACATTTACTGAAGAGTCATTTAAAAAAAAAAAAACTTGAAATATGAATAAATGAATGAATGAATGAATGGATGGATGAATGGATGAATGGATGAATGGATGAATGGATGAATGAATGAATGAATGAATGAATGAATGAATGAATACAGAGCTTACTAAGTGTTCTACAAAAAGAAAGCCATAGACATGTCATGAGTCCTTATAGGTTTAAGTTGAAGTGCTTTTTTTCTTAGCCTGTGATGAATATCAAACATGACTGTCTGGATGCAGAAGCTGTTTGAGTTAATTGGGGGTTGGGAGGGTGGGCTTGCAGGTGAATGAAAGCATAGGTCATGTAAACAGTAGTCAGAACTCTGCAAATACTTCTGGCACCCTAAACATTTGCCTCTGGCAGGGTGCCACACTGTAACATCAGTTTCAAAGCAGAGATCTGATTATGGTGCAACAGGCTGTAAAATAACCAGAACTAAAACACACTATGCAAGCAAGATAACATCAAGAGGCTAAGGGTGCACATAGTAACAGACACCTGCTGTAACCAGAGAGCACTGATCTCCTCCAGACATTTAAAAGAACAACAGAAATCATAAACTCTCCAAAATCATTTCATCCTTTTCTGTATGAAAAAGAGCTCCTCTTTGAAGTTGCACCAAATACCCAGCTTGATTACGGTTTGAGATTGAACAAGATCTGGCGAAAGGTAGAAAAAAATTGTTGCTGGCAGGTCTCCTCATTACATCTTGATGTTGGATTAGATGAAGTATCCTGGGTATTTCTGACAGAGCCACTCTTCTGTGTCTCGGTTAACCCTGTGTTTTCCACTTTCACTGCAGCACCGCATCTGGGAGCCAGCTGCAGCTCTTTGTATACAGCGTGCGAGTGTGTCTGAGTCTGATTAGGGTCACTAGAGGGTCTGTCTCATTCAATATACAGCTGATTGACCAACTGGGAGGTCACAAAAGTTCCAACAGGCAGGTCGAAATCGTGGAAATTAAATTTGGAGGGTGCGCTGTTTATGTAGATGGCAGCGGGTCAGTCACAGAGACATGAAGAGATCTAGGGCCATTGAGTTATCAAAGGCAGCTTAATGACATAGTTAGTTTCAAAGGTACATAAATTCAGCGCTGTCAGTTAAAGTTAGGATGAAATGTTTGAGAATATGTTATGTATTTAAAACTCTTTGGTGTGCAGCAAAATAAAAGAAAAACACATATCATACAGTGGGTGTAACAAGCCGAAGATTTCAGAAAGGATAAGTAAACAAATTGTTCTTTTGCTAGAAATGGTTTATTGGACAAGGAAGATTACAAATCTGATCCCTTGATGGTAACCATCAACCCTCTGATTATACAGACCCTCTCTTAAAAATGAATTACCACATGGAAAATATTAGCAACCCATGAGGGGAAAAAAAATACAAACGATGAAACATTAACAAAATATCAAGACTGCTGAGAGACGACAACCTTAAAGCTTTAGAACTATTTTCACAACACTGTTAAAAAAGAGTCAATATTGCAATGTTAGGACAGAATAAATAGACTCAAAATGACAAAAATGAAATGTTAAAAGGTTTTTCTTGAAGGTGAGAGATGCACATCCAAGTAAAAACATGTTTAATGCTGATCTTTTCTTTGCAGACAGTTACTTGAACTACTGGACCGTTCTGGTGTAACAGTACGACTAGAGGGACGAGAAGCAGGTCTGTGTGTCTGTGTTTCCTAATTCAAACAAGACATCATGTGAATTCACTTTCTAAAGACCAAGGCACTCAGCTTTTTACGTCAAATACTTGTGTACACCAAATTTTGAGCAATTACCACTGCCACTTGCAAACACAAGCGTACAAAAGCAGCTTGTTTGTGTTTCCGCGGTGAGTTAAATCAACTCCAGCAGGTGCAGGGGCTTTTTAAATTTGGACATCACTCATATTCAACATTCAATCTGGCGTCCTCGAGCACTGGTCAACAGTACTTTCCATAGAGCTGTGATCCTTTTTTTTTTAACAGTATCTTTTTTAACCAGTCACCAGTATACAGTATTACAGTTTGTGAGAAACACAAACATCTCTTTTTATTAAATTTGTTCGTTCTCTCTCCTCAGACCTCTCCTCTTTTTACAGTAAATTTAGTCAAATGAGTTAAAACACAAACATAATAAGACTAAAAATAACCAGCTTTATGACCAACCGTAAATTGTAAAAGTAAGGCAGACACAAGCCGTAGCGTGGTTTTTCATGATACATAAGTGGTCCCCACATTCGCCTTTTCAACTATCAGTAAAACCAACACGTCTCCATGTTTTTATTTTGTTTGTTCATTTGCAGCATCTGACACTCAACCTCTAGGCTATCTCCAGTGATTTGTAGTATTCTTTCAACACAGACCAAGCTTTAGGTGCCATGAAGCCATCGGGTGGATTATCCCCCTCGCGAGCCATCCTGCGCATACGCGTGCCGGAGATGAAATCATAGTCTTGATGGCTGCAGTTAGAAAAAAAAAAAAGAAGAAGTTCTGAGTTATGGACATATTTCAATCAATAAAAAGATGCATATCAAAATGATAGAAAATATGAGCCAACGATAACTGCCTGCTGCTTTGGAATCAAGTGTGATGAGGCGTAGCAGCAGGCAGTTAGAGCAGAATCAAGAGAGCTCTTAAAACATTACACATACCCTGTCTGATCGCTTCCATTTCTTTGAGACATTTTAAACTGCTTTCATATCAAAATATTTGCATCTCTAAACTCTACATTTGACATGCTGATCGCTTTTGGCGACTGCGTTATTTGTAATACCTTGCAAATCACTGCGGCAGGACAGATAGTGTGACTCCACAAAACGCCAGCACGCCATCGCAGTGATAGCTGGAACATGCGGCAGTTTAGCTGGACTTGAAACATATAAATTCTTCAAATTCAATGTACTGTAGATGTTAGATTTATGATGTAAGCCACATAATCTCTTTTATTACCACCAGCGTGACTTGCCAAAGCATGAATGTTTTGTAATCCTACTCACAGAGTTTCAATTAGGTCATGCAGTATAACATGGGAATACACATGGTAGAGAGGATGTTACATACAACTGTTGACTAACATCCAGAGGAGGGGGAGTTTGATAAAGGATCTACTTAAAGGGGTAGAATTCAAATCCAATTTCAACAAAATGTGAAAGGTGGGATTGGAAGTATGATTTAGATACACTTATTAATACTAGTTAAAACTATCTTCATGTTCCGATGGCAATCAATACATGATAAGTTTTTTTTTTTAAAAAGAATGAAAAAAACGTAAAACAACAACCAATCACTGCCATGAGGTCCTCATGGAAGGAACCAATCAAATGCCATCCTGCCTGCCTCCTGCACGAACATTTCCCCAGCATGAACTTGTCCTGATTCAATGCGTGTAACAGAAACCAGAGGGATTCAAGCTTACTGGAGAATGGCCGAGAAACTACCAATACCCCAATTACTGGTCCGCTCCTCCTGCTAAAAAAAAGGGCAAATAAAAGAAAAATGGAGGAAGAGGAGGCTTCGTTTTTTGTTTGGCTTTTCTCCTGATATCGGTGTCACCGGTACAACTGGATAATGCTAACATGACAGTTGTGAGTACCAACAACTCTTCGAGTCTGTCAGCACACGTTTCACTGAGATCTATTTGGATCCTCTGCACTTCATCACAACTGTACTTGATCAGCGTTATAAAGATCATTACTTGGATGTGGGAATAAAGCAGCGCGCACGAGAAATGATCCAGGCTGCGATGGATGCGGAGAACCCGCTTGGAGACGGAGAAGCGCACAGCGCAGGAAGGAGAAGGAGTACAGAGCGCAGAAAAAAGAACTCGTCTCTTTGAACCAGATTCCTTGATTTTAGTGTGGTTAGTACACAGTCCTAGCCATAAATGCAATGGTAGGAGAGACTGGGGACAGTTGTAACATTTTTGACATTTCTGTCCATAACTTTGAGCTCTTTTAACCCAGTGTGTTCAAACTGCTATACAAACTAGCTGCAACTAAACTGAGCATGTGCAGAGTGAATCAGGTGATTCCTAAATTGTTCTGATTGGAGCAAGTGCAAGTGTTACAACTGTCCCTGGTCTCCCTACTGATAATTGGCTTAATAATTTATTTCTGTGTTTCGGTTTTCGGCCTTGGTTTCCTCATTTTGTTTTTTTGGTTTCGGCCAAGAATTTTCATTTCGGTGCATCCCTAGTGTTTTTTGACTTTCACTATGATAATGTTTAGGTGTTTTCTTACCGCTGAGTGAGACATGAGGAGGCGTAGTGCAAAACACAAACAATATGCTGTGGATAGAATATGTCGGTTCTGGATCAGTAGCAATCATATGGTAGCTAAGCAATGAGCATTGGTGTCGTTTTGGAGGAGCTCCGAGGGAGGGAGGGAGGGAGGGAGGGAGGGAGGGAGGGAGGGAGGGAGGGGTTAGATGGAGTTCTGAGGAAATGCTGCTTTCAAATTCATGCTAATTTCCGGGCTTACCAACCCTAGCTTTAAAGCATGATTTCCCCTTCTTTTAAAAAGATGAGATTCTTAATTTATAGACCAATATATCAAATGCAAACACAAGTGCAACTGCTGAATAAAATGAAACGCCAACCGCTACTTTGGATAAGTTAAAAAAAAACCTGTTCTTGCTCTCCTCTCTCACGTATCAAACCCCACTATCAAATATCCAACTGTCCGTCTGCGTGAAGGAATTTGGCTGTGACACGCTTCAACTCAAACACCGATCAGAATATCAAACAGTGTCAGAGAACAGCTAAATAAAAATCAGTTTGTAGATTTCTCTTGTCCAAACATTTTTCACAACTTTCAAACACTCTGATGTTCTTCTCGTCCTCTCCATGACTGACAGGTTCTCACTCAACGTTAAGTTCTCCTTGTCAAAAAAAAACGAACAACTCTGTTTGAAGCAGGAAGCCAAAGACAGTCTTCATCATGGACTGGTGTTGAGTGGAGGGCTGGCACCAGTTCATCACATCTTCACTAGCCTCGTCTATTACTGTCAGGGATAATCAGGAGCGCTTTGGACATCTTGTTAGCAGACATTTAGATTTATCTCCACGGAGCTTACATTCACACAGGGTCAAAGTCTTATTGTTTATCAGATTCAGTTTCTAATTGCTTTTACATGACGGAGCAATGCACGTTACTTTAACAATGCTAAACTGTGAGGAGGACCTCGCTGTGCGTGCATATGATGCAGGGAGAAGAGCTCGAGGCGAATTCTTCTGAGACCATTTTTATATTCAGTGTCAAATTAGAAACAGCTTGCTGTCATCTGAGCTGTAACACTTTAGAGGAAGACTGAGGGGTGTTGCTGGTGATTAGGACAAGCATCCACATTCATCCTGATATTTGGCAAGGAGCTGTCAGTGTGCATGAGAGAAACTAAGATCGTAACTCTAACTGAGTGAGGATTGCAGACTTAACAAGTCCCCACTTTGCATTTACGCTTTAGGTTTAACCGAAAAATGACAGCCAATGGGATTATATTGAAACATACCATGTGTTACCTGTTTCTTGTTATGTGTGTCAAATGAGTTCCATATATTGAGAATTTTTTTTACGTTTTTTAACAGATTTTTTAACTTTATTTAGCATCACAGTCCTAACAAATATACCACACTGTGCCTGATTACACTTTTGTTTAGCTGCAAATAAAAGCTCTGAATAAAAAACACAACCATTGTGCCTATTTTTAGCAGAAGTAAAAGCATTAGATGTTCTTGATAAACCTTTTGGTGTGGATTCAATGTCATAAATATGCATCATGGAAAACAAAACAAATCTTTTGATCAGTCTAGCCATATTTACTCCTGGCCAAACACAGCAAGGGTTGCATAACCTGCATCAATTCCGGATGAGAGGCACTAAGATTGCATGATTTTTGTAAGTCATCATGTGCAGTGTACGTATACAGGCTTTAATTAATGACAGGTCTCTGTAATTTTTGAGCAACAACAAAGCTCCTACAAATCCAGGAAACCTTTTAACTGTATAGGAAAGAAAAACGATGCCTGTTATTCTTGGCATGGAATTTGAATGTAAATAGAAGCAAAGGAGAAAGGAAATAGATTAGAGGTTTTCCAACCAAGACCGGCCTAATGAGTATTATACTTAAAGACAGAAGTTCTGTTTATGCTGCCGGTTCTAATTGGACTAAATGAGAGGGATTACTCTAGACTAAATCTACAAATAAGCTTGTTAATTTGGCGTGAGTGAGCACTGCTGCTTTACACTCAAATGATGTTAGGGATCTATGATCCAGATTAAGTTCAAATTTAGCAAATCAAACAGGACACATGCTTCAACAAGGTGAAATAATAAAAACAAGTACTCACTTTTTAGGATCATAGAAGTCCATAGCTCGTTTGATCTTGTTGTAAGCAGCGACCTTGAAGGGAACGATCTCCAGGGTGATGAGGCCAGGAGCCATGGTTAGCACCTTGGCACCATGAGTGGGCTCGTACAGGTCCTTTCCCGGAGTGTCAGGGTGGGGCATGCCTGCGGGGTCACGACCCACGATGTAGAAGTTGGCTCCGGCAACCATTCGAGATCTGCAATGCCACTGAACCTGTGTATGAGGAAAACAGACACATTGGCTATTAATAAATGGCAACTTTGAAAACCTACGTTTGGGGAAAAAAGGACTGAAATTATAATGAGAAATACAATTTTACCACACATTTACAAAAACATAAGAAGTGTTAGCTTTGAAGAGATTATTCAGTACATCGCAATGCATAAAAAAGGACTGATTAATAATAACCTTCTACAACTCAGTGTGAGGCTTTGCATCTTATAACCCTTTGAGGATGATGAAAAGAAGCTCTCAGGGAGAGAACCCTTTGCAATAATCTTATTTGCATTGCTGCACCTTAACTCCTTAATAAAAGCCCCCAAGCAATGAGCTATGTTTGAAAACTGAGGGTTTAATGATCATCTTACCCCTTTTAAAAGAAGAACATTTTATTCTATTGCAATAGAGATTCTTGTTTTGAAAAAAGTTAGTCCCTGATTTTCAATAGTGAGTCGTCTTTTTGTGACTCCAAAAACGACCCACAAATGACCCGGAAGTAAAAATGCAAAGGGTTTTTATGTTTTAGCAGACCACAGATTTATCCACAGGCATCCAGCCAGCAGCTGTTACCGTGATGAATTTGCACACTGAGTTTTTTTCTGTGTATTACAATTAGTCTGAATCTCTGCATTCCTTGACAGTTACTAACACCAGAGGTACATGGTTTGTTGCAAAGGTACTTAGTCCATTTTAGGATTGAAAAGTTTATGGTCAGGCTTTTAGTCTTTAGTTTGCAGGTTGACCAAGATCTGATGTCCTGAATGGTTTAAGATTAGATTAATAACACTAAGACCGGAGCGGCGTCTTTCTCTAAACCTCCCATCCAGAGTTAAAAACTGCATAAATCCATTGCCTGACATCCACCAGCCTACAATCTGCTCTCAATTGTGCCCAATGCTAAATCATGACATGACTCACAGCTACACAGCTATGCTCAGCCACACTGAGAGGATGTATGGCAGGTAAACACTAAACAGAGCGCCTCAAGACGATTGTAAATCCCATTTCCTGCCATTTTTCACTCTGCAGAATTTGCAGTTAACAAATGACAGTCCTCCTTCCTTTGTCTGTTGTCATAACTCAGCGCTGTAACATTTTCTGCTCCATGTCAGTTTTGAGGAAAACATGATTCCTTTTTTAGAAAGAGAAACCTCAAGCATGTAACTGCAATTATAGCATACTTGATAGTGTTACCTCAGTTGGCCCAGCGTACATCATGGGTGAAGGAAAGATGGCTACGATAGTTGTCTCTGGATTCAGGACGCCCTCCTCCAGGACGGCAGCATGCTGCTTCATTCGCCAGGGCAACGGGACGTCGTCGTCCTTGGTCCAGCCTCCCAGTGGGTGGAGCAGTAGAACGGGCCGGCGGTAACCCCGCTCAATGAGGCGCTTGTGGGTGTCCTGCATCAGAAGAGCATGGCCATTGTGGACTGGGTTACGAAGCTGGAAGGCGAATACAGCATCTAAATAGAGAAGAAAAGAAAGGATGAGAAGGATTTGTTAAGCTGCGACCAAACACATCTGAACACATCTGAATTAAACAAACAAGAAGGCCACAATGTACCCAAGGATAATCAAGCAGCTAAGTGCCCAACCACTGAAACCACATACAGTGAAGGAGTGAATCACACCAGAGCCCTCTCTCCCATGACTTTCCTACTCTGTCTCCCTCACTTGTTGCACAGAGACTAAACAAAGAATGAAAGCATTGAGGTGAGTGGACGACGCAGTGTTTCCTCTCATTTTTAAGGAAAAATGGGAAGCAGTTTATAAATATTGTGACACTACAGTCTCTCTACAAGTATTTTGGTGTAAATCTCATCCTTTTTTAGACTAGGACAACAGAATACGGCCTGTGCAGTACCTGCATTCATCTCTTTAAACTTCTGCTTGAGCTCGGTGGGTGTCAGTCGGTACTGATCGAGTCCATCGTTCCAGCGGATCCTGTCCAGAACCTGCAGGTCTCCCCCCACCAGCCAGTCCCCACTTTCCATCACCATCTGAAAAAAAGAGGTCACAATGATCATGACAGGGAGCACAAGTCAAACATAATCCAGACTTAAGACACTGTGGTCTATAAAAACTTCACTGTGCTGGAGCTGGGCCAGAGTGAGTTCTAATAAAACTCCAGAGTTATTACCCAGTTGCAACGGGGACACACCGGCATAAATCAGAGTGTCTTAAAACAGTCAACAAAACTCTGGTATGCCCACTCTTCTGCACTTGGCCACCTCTTTCATTTCCATAAGACAGCAGAGACACAATCAGATTGTGTTCCACATTATTATAACACAGTGATGAGCTTATGACCACATTGGAGAGATATTTTCCGCTCCACTCTGTCACAGAAGTGCTCAGGGTCTAGGCAGAGGCTGCTATTGTTTCAGGCGATATCTTTGGCCTGCCTCTTGTTGCATTTATGAGTGTGTAGCTAAAATTACTGAAAGTCCCGGCCTGTGTGATGTTAATGTGATACAAAGTGACAATTCTCTACAGGCTCGGTAACAGAAGAAGAAGCACAACACCGGCATCAAGGCTGAGAAGTCTCAAAACAAAGACCACAAAATGCAACCTGAAGTTCGTAGGCTTTGTGTGAAGCAGATTTGGAAGTTGATAACAAAGATGTCACTGATTTCTTTGACATGTAATTCATCATGTAAAAAACAGAAATATGGTCTTTGATATCCATACCTTAAGGACATACTGATTTCAGTTTGACCTGGCACATCATATATAAAAATGAGACGAATGTCCGCAGTGGAGGTGTGTACGTGATGTGATCGATAACAACTTGGCTCAGTTGAAGGAGTTTCAAGATCGTGTTGTGATTTGTTTTCCACACTTGAATTAATCCAACCTGTCCGCTGTTGGCCTGAGAAGAGCCATGAAAGATGCAGAACAGTCTTAACCCTGGAGATAGATCAACAGCATAGACAAGAGGCCATTTGTTTTCCTTACAGAAGTTAAAGGAAAATCTAAAGCCTACGTGGATCTATCAAAGGAGTGGGCCTCCCTATACATGTGTGCTCTGTTTAACCGCTATAAGTGCCCCCGGAGTTCACATGTGAAAAGGGCCCAAGCCAAATAAACAGCCACTACACCGTAGTTTCCGCTGAAGGGGGCTCCTGTCTGACTGACGTACAGGTAAACAGGAAAAAGTGGATTAACTAAATGTAATGTGGAGCGGGTTGAAAAAAAAGAGAGAGGAGGAAAAGGTTGTAGCTACCAGCGCAGAGGTGTGTTGACAGACTGGCTCCAGCTCTGAGAGCTAAACACACTCTACAATATACATACACACCCTCTGTAATGAGTGACACCTTAATCACGGCAAGCTGAACACACATGTCTGTAGAGTGGATCAAGAATGACAGTTGTGGAAATATAAGAGTTCTGATCATGTGCTAACAGCCAGAGTGAAGGTGTTGTCAGTTGCAAAAAATTAAGAGTCATGGGACAAATCTGCAAAATGGGTAGCATATGAAAAATGTTAAAAAGTCGGATCAAATGTGAGTCAGAGGGAGAAAAAAAAAAGATATCTGCTGATATTAAAAAATACTTTCAAGTGTGAAAATTGTTGGGTCAGCTTTGGTTTAGTATTTAAGTTCATCTCAGTCCAGACTTTTTAGCAGCAGAAGGCTTTCATAGCCAAAGAGCTTTTCAGTAAGTCTGACCCCAGGGAGTAAAATCAATAAAAGCAAGTAGGTCGTTTTTAGTTTTGTGTTGCACCTTTGCACTTACACAAGTGTCTTTTTAAAGAGAACCTTGCACTCCCGGTCTGTAAAGTTTGATTTATGAAAAGACAGTCAAAACAAACATCTTTGTCTGCAACACCAGACTGCTCTGTTGTTTTCCCAGACAACAGATGCCACTTTCCACCGCGTACGCAGGATCATTTCAGGACGTTATTCCACCACCAAGTCTACCTGAGCCGAGCAGCCGTCTATAGGAGACAGATGGAAACAATCTTGGGTCTATTTGGAGAAGAGTTGTGCGAGGGGGAAAGGTGGAAGCTGGCAGGGATTTCTGTGCTTGTGGAGCTGGGAAATACATTCTCAAGCGCATTTTGGTGGAATCTACTCGGCAGCATCCAAATATAACACCTGCAAAATGAGGCTGAACCAAACAGATCATGTGATTACCCTGGGCGCCCTGACAGAGTGTGAGAAATGTCCGTGCTCCTTTACCTATTCACTCTTTCCGTAAGCAATGTGAATAGGCCAGCGTGGGTCTGTGTTCTATCAGTACAGAATCCAGGGAGGCTGTTTGTATTCACATGCAGAGTGTTTATCACATAGCACATTGAGACTGACCGTCTGCAGCGCTGCTCTGTGCTTTAACCAAGGCCAGGCTTCTGATTCTCTGTGGCACTTACTATCAAGTCTCTGTTTACAGAGAAGACAACCTATGACCTTCAATGTGTCATCTTATTTTTTTACCTTGATGTACGGGTGGTCCTTGCAGGTAGTGCCCCACTGGCGAGCACATCGCTCTTCTTTGCGGTGTTCATAAAACTCAGGGTTGCGGAGGATGGCCACTCGCCTGCCCTCGTAGACCAGAGCTATGGCTGTCACACCATCCATACGTTCTTTATCTGCAGAAGACACCGGCAGCACCACAGGGACTGACAGGTTGATGACACCACCTAAGAAAATGAAGAAAGAAGAACACTTTCATGAGGGGAAGGGCTTAGAAAATACACTACAAGTCATTTACAAATAGTATACGTTGATCGTTTGCACATGAAGCACTTTTTCATAACACTATGCTTCTATCATGCAGGCCTGCTCGTAGTACCTAAAATCTCTAAAATAGTATGGGAGGTCGAGCCTTCAGTTATCAGGCACCTCTACTTTGGAAACATCTACCAGTCAGGGTCCGGGAGGCAGACACCGTCTCTACTTTTAAGAGTAGGCTTTAAACTTTCCATTTTGATAAAGCTTATACTTAGGATTGGCTCAGGTTTGGACCAGCTCTTAGTTATGTTGCTATAGGCTTAGACTGCCAGGGGAAATGACACACTGGGATCCTATCTCTCCCCTCTCTCTGCCTGTCTCTTACTTTAACTCTCCCTAACCCATTCAAGTTACTAACCATAGACCTTACTGGATTCTCTGAGCTCCATTGTATACAAGGAAGAACAATTAAATCCTCACACTTAAGCTACACCCTGAATCGCTGTTTCTGCTTTTACTCTGGCAGCCTGTTATTGTTGTTGTTGTTGTTGCAGCAGCAAATTAAATTATGGTTTTAGTTCCTGAATAAATGAAAATGTAATACTCATTACGTTATCTAATTGTCCCCAGGTTCAAAATAATATATGCCAGGAGTAAAATCCTCCCACGTTTCGATTATGACCACTGGTAGTGCTATGGAGCTATGCTTTTTTCAAACTGGTTCATTTTTGTTTGTATTATGAGTGCAAGCAAGCATACGAGTAGCACTGCTACATTTATCATGTAGTTCTTATGGTCTGCAGTAGCTGGAAGTAACTCACCAAAAAGTGAAGAAGCTGTGCAGAAGACAACTGCAAGCTTGCAAACACTGATGTAAATTGTTTTGCCCTAAAATCAGCTCTGTGAATATTTATTTAAGAAGGAAGTAAACTCAACATGATAGTTAGACCTCAGGGATGGGCACAATGTGTTTAGAAATAGGGAAGACTAGTGTAAACAGAACTTTTGTGAGCAGAATACTTCATGTAATATCTGCCTATAATAACATTTCAATAAAAGAAAAGAAATGTAAAGAATCCCCCATGAAAAGCACAGGGACATAAATAACAGGCGATCTTTAAAAGGTTAAAGCAGGTTAAAGTGGGTTAAAGTGTTCACAGGTAAGTTCTAGAGAAAACAGCTCAACCATCTTAATGAAGTTTCCATTCTGTTTCCCTAAGAGCAACATGTGCTGAGCCACGGGCTACAGGGAGTCTTCAAGACTTCAGTTTAAGATGCAAGTGGAAAAAGATCTCCTCTTAAGCTGGACCTCTTCCCTTCTTATTCTGTTTTATGGTTTTCGTTGTGAAGCTACAGCGCTCCGTTGGAGGCTTCATTTTGCCATCCAGGTAGATGAAATCATTTGGGCCGGCACGCTTTTCACATCACATCAGATCAAATGCGGTGGAAACAGGACAGGACACTGATTCTGCCCCCCCTCCTCCCTGTGGACCCTCTCCTCGTCCCCTCTGTGTGATCAGAACCAGCTGCACGCTCTACACTGTGACACATACACACACACACACATGCAGGATGACCAAATGTTTGAGCCAGAGAGGAGACACTAGCTTGAATTTTGGTCTGTGTTTATTTTTGCAGGGTAATTGATTGGTAAGTCTTCTGCTTCTTGACTATTTTTGGTGTGAGCGATCAAAGCTTTCTCTGTCATTATTGTGCTGCCAAATCTTTGGAAGGAAGTGAGAATGAATAAATGGTGGTGTGTGATGTCAATCAATACAGAAACCTCCTCTTCTGTGTCTCTCTGCCTCCGCGCAAACGGGAAAAGTGGAATCAAAACTTTTCGCATCAATAGATATTTTGGTCCTTCCAGACAGCTCAATATTTCATCTTTTCTTGGAGAGAACTTTTAATCATGTGATATTTTTCTATAAGAATTGTTGGTTTTTGCCCCTAAGTGAGGACAGCTGTTATAATATTTATTAAATACACGTTTTTTCCCCAAGTTTATTATATGTATTTTTCATTTTATTGTGAATTCAACAAAAACTCCTCATCTTAACTCCCATCCATAAATCAGAGTGGTTACATGGGCAATAAAAATAAATTGACTGTTTCTTGGAATTTCAAACAGTACATGAGAAATTGCTGTAATTACTCTTACAAACAGTACAGGCGATATGATATATGTTGCCAAAAAACAACAACTATAAACTCCCTGAGATGAGGCTGAAAATGGACAGCATGATATAAAAACACCATGATCCTGAAAATCCTGCATCTAAATTAACTTCAGTCTTGCATCCAAGCTGTATATCACTGCGGCATTATGAGCACCTCTTCACTGTGTTAGCAAGCAAGCCTCATTTAAACCTTTGAGCAGTATGTCTTCTTCTTGTGATTTCAACTGTGAGCTCTCATCTCCATCTAGTGTCTCTCTCATGCATAGCACTCAGTTTTTTATTTTTCACCTCTAAATAAAAAAAAGATGTATATCTTACCATCCAGGAGACAGTTAAAATGAAGACTCTGCAAAAACTCTCTCTCCCTCATAAAGCCGTTCAGAGGAGTGGCCCAGCCTTCAGCCAGCACCTGCACCCACTGCATGTCCACCTGAGGATCAAACACAGTCATATGCAGAAGGTTACAAAATAACATGTACGTACACTGTTTGATATATGCACTGCAGCCCTTTTCATGTTGCCAGTTCAAGATATTTACACCCCTGTCACGTCTCAGCTTCAATAAATAATAAATGTCACAGTGGTGTAATGAAGGAACCAAGTCATCCCACCAATGTGCAGGCAACAGAGGTAATAACAGAGGTAATAACAGAGGTAATAACAGAGGTGTTAGCGGGGGGGACAATATCACAATGAACCAGTGGTTCACAGACAGTGCAGAACAGCATTGTGTGTTTGTATGTCTGAGTGTGTGTTAATGTCAAGCTCCCATTGTTAACATGTCTTTCTTCTCATGCTTTAACAACACAACAGTGTAAATTCACCAAAAATAACACTCTTGCAAAATCAAAGGCAGGATACAGCTTCAATAGAATAGAATAGAATAGAATTGAATTGAATTGAATAGAATAGAATAGAATAGAATAGAATAGAATAGAATGTATTTTATTCTTCCCCCAAGGGGAAATTCATTAGTGTGCTGTTGTAAACTCACAAAATAAAAAAGGGCTTATGATTAAATGAAAGGATGCGAGTAGATCAGTAGAAAGAAAAACAAATGCTCTACACAATATAAAATAATAAATTCATATAAATAATACAATAATGATAATATAAAAATATCAATTATCAAGACTATTCTTTCCTAATGACTTGTTGGAGTCAACAAAGAAAACCAGACGCACCTTTCCAATCTGCACTGCAGGCAGGATCTCTGCATCAGCCTTCGCAAGGTCCAGTTTGTTCTCCTGAACGTAGAGCTCTTTCACCTCGTAAGATGCATCCACAGGAACTATATCCTAAAAGAATAAGAACAAGCAACCAGTAGTGATTAATGAAACAAAAATCGAACACAGTATTTTTTGTTAAATGGTTTTGCTCAATAAACATGGATATAGTGCAATATTCATGCAAATATGAGACATTACTGCCCTCTAGTGGTGGGCAGATGAATGACAGTGCATTGTCTTAATATCAAGCTCTTACTTTAAGCCAAAAGTTGTCTCTGTAATGGTTGCAAAAATACTCTATTTAAGGGGAATGTATGAGAAGTAAAACAGCAGATTTTTAGCTTGATAAAAACAATTTTACCATCTTAAAAAATGACTTTCATCCCCTCACCCTCTCCTGAAGCAGATCTATGAGCTGTTGAATGCACTCATTCACACTGCAGGAGTCCGTCTTCAGAACCAGCTCTGGAGCCTCGGGCTTCTCGTACTCTGCGTCTATTCCAGTGAAGCCTGGAGAAGAAGAAAAAACTGATTAAAAAAGAGAGGAAAGGAACTTTCGGGAAAAAAAATATAATCCTAGTTGGCATCAAAAGCTGCTTCTTGGGAACGCTGGTTTGGTTTGGCGTTTGTGCACTCGTCATTCTTTACTCTCTCTCCCAGTTTGCTACTCTGTCTGTTCTCCTGTCATTTAAATAAAGGCATACAAACCCAAAAAATAACAGAAAAAAAAATTAAGTTGTACATAAATTACTATATGATTATAATTTAATAAAGATTGCTATCTTAATGTTTGTATTAAAATAATCTTTAATCAATAGCCACACACTTGTGATTAATAAATAATTCATCCTTTAGAATCATGAAAAAAACATGAATGGGTTTTGTATGGTTGCAAACAGGAACTAGCTTTTGACCAGAACATTTAGACATTGGGTCTACAATCTATTTCATGAATGTGTTATGTCAAAAGCACAAGACAGATTGCATCATCCGCCAATTTCCCTTCCAGACATTGAACTAAACATAAATGAGATCTCAGGTCTGAAAAAAGGTGAGCTGCAAAACAATGTGATAAGAAACACTTCCTCTTGCAATGATGTATCAGTTTCAGTGTCATGTTAGTCATCAGTAACTTGACAGCAGAAGTCACACTGATACTGTACAAATGTCTGCTGTGCTGGAGGGAAAATTGCAGACTTGTTCTGTGCTTTGCATTGAACAATAAACTATCATGTGGAGTCAACATTTTCTCAAACCTTAAAGGTGTGTAGTGCTAAAAAACAAATGTCATGTGATGTCACACCAAGTTTAAACTACATATAAACAATGTTACACTATACTCCACCTCGTATCTCCCCTGCTCTGGCTCTCTTGTACAGCCCCTTCACATCCCTCTGTTCGCAGACATCGAGTGGAGCATCCACGAACACCTCAAAGAAGGGCAGCCCAGCGGCCTCATGGATCTTTCTGGCATGAAGGCGATCCTGACAGAGAGGTACACATGATTTACACAAGGACCAAGTGAAGTGTTGAATGTTTTGTTTCATTATTTAACAAGGAGTGCGTTTTCTGCTGTGGCAGAACACCATTCACCGGAAGGTGCAGTACATCAGGACTGATTGCAGTGAGCACAGGCCAGAAATAGCTTCTACCAGGAGACATGAAAGGTAAAAACAAAGACTGCTCATCCTGCACCAGGTAGCTTCAAAGTAGTGTATACAGTCATGGCCAAAAGTTTTGAGAATGACACAACCATTAATTTTCACAAAGTCTGCTGCTTCAGGTTTTATAATGGCAATTTGCATATACTCCAGAATGTTATGAGGAGTGATCAGCTCAACTGCAATTAATTGCAAAGTCCCTCTTTGCCTTGAAAATGAACTTTATCACCAAAAACACATTTCCACTGCATTTCAGCCCTGCCACAAAAGGACCAGCTAACATCATTTCAATGACACACAGGTGTCACACACATTAACACAGGTGTGGGTGTTGATGAGGACAAGGCTGGCGATCAATCTGTCATGATTGAGTGACTGAACACTTTAAAAGGAAGATGGTGCATGACACCATTGTTCCTCATCTGTTAGCCATGGTTACCTGCAAGGAAACACGTGCAGCCATCATTGCATTGCACAAAAAGGGCCTAACAGGGAAGTTTATAGCAGCGAGTAAGATTGCACCTCAGTCAACCGTCTATCCAATTATCAAGAACTTCAAGGAGAGAGGTTCAATTGTTGCCAAACAGGCTCCAGGGCGCCCAAGAAAGTCCAGCAAGCGCCAGGACCGTCTCCTGAAGGTGTTACAGCTGCGGGATCGGGCCACCACCAGTGCAGAGCTTGCTCAGGAATGGCAGCAGGCAGGTGTGAGTGCATCTGCACGCACAGTGAGGCGAAGACTTTTGGAGGAAGGCCTGGTGTCAAGGAGGGCAGCAAAGAAGCCACTTCTCTCCAGTAAAAACATCAGGGACAGACTGATATTCTGCAGAAGGTACAGGGACTGGACTGCTGAGGACTGGGGTAAAGTCATTTTCTCTGATGAATCCCCTTTCCGATTGTTTGGGGCATCTGGAGGAAGGCTTGTTCGGAGAAGACGAGGTGAGCGCTACCATCAGTCCTGTCTCTTGCCAACAGTGAAGCATCCTGAGACCATTCATGTGTGGGGTTGCTTTTCGGTCAAGGGAGTGGGCTTTCTCACAATCTTGCCTAAAAACACAGCCATGAATAAAGAATGGTACCAGAACGTCCTCCGACAGCAACTTCTCCCAACCATCCAAGGGCAGTTTGGTGATGAAGAATGCCTTTTCCAGCATGATGGAGCACCTTGCCATAAAGCAAAAGTCATAACAAAATGGCTCGGGGAACAAAACATTAAGATTTTGGGCCCTTGGCCAGGAAACTCCCCAGATCTTAATCCCATTGAGAACTTGTGGTCAATCCTCAAGAGGCGGGTGGACAATCAAAAACCCACAAATTCTGACAAACTCCAAGCATTGATTATGCAAGAATGGACTGCCATCAGTCAGGATTTGGTCCAGAAGTTGATTGACAGCATGCCAGGGAGAATTGCAGAGGTCTTGAAAAAGAAGGGTCAACACTGCAAATATTGACTTATTGCATGAATTCTGTGTAATTCTCAATAAAAGCTTTTGATACTTATGAAATGCTTCTAATTGTATTTCATTATACCATACAAACATCTGACAAAAACACCTAAAAACCCTGAAGCAGCAGACTTTGTGAAAATGTAATATTTGTGTCATTCTCAAAACTTTTGGCCATGACTGTAGACGATCAAATGGTATTATCCAGAAGCTGAATTAAGACAATTAAATGTAAACATCATTTATATAATGACAATTCCAGGATAAGAACATATAAAAGTCCTGCCTTTAAAAGCTATTGCTGTATCAAATCCCCGGTCGATTGTCAAAACTGGCCTAATCATATTCAGCTGGATAATAATTAAATAATAAGTGATATTGTCTGAAATGTCATCTTTATCAACCCAATATCTGTACTTCATTAAAAAATGTGACAATTAAATGTTGTAACAGTTTTTCTTTTACCTAGTTTGCATAAGTACCAGTAATTACTTATATGCACTTTTAATTAACAACGTGAGAATCAAATTTGCTCAGGTATCAGTGAGGTCAAGCTACATTTTTTCCTCATTATGAGCTTATAATGCTTTCTTTTGAGAGTCACTCACCCTGCTGTAGGGAGAGATGAAGCTAGCGATGCAGACCAGACCAGCATCAGCAAAAAGCCGGGCCACCTCAGCAATGCGCCTAATGTTCTCTTCCCTGTCCTCTGGGCTGAAGCCCAGGTTTTTGTTTAATCCCTGACGAATGTTGTCCCCATCCAGGGTGTAGCAAGGGATACCGTGACACACAAGGTACTCCTCCAGAGCCATGCTCACTGTGGTCTTACCTGCACCAGACAAACCTGACACAGAAGAGAGTGAAGCATTATGATACTATGAGAGGGTGAAGAGGGGCAGAAGGAACATGAATTTGAAGAAGTCTGTGTCATCTTGTGATTTACCAGATAGCCAAACGGTGCAGCCTCTGAACCCTCCTCTTGTGCCCACAACCTGCCCTCGCTTGTTTCTGCTGACATGATGGGCTTGATAGGTGACATTAGTGGCACGTTGCATTCCCTGAAACAGAACAGATTACCTGTCAAAAAGCTCTTGTGAAGCCCAATTGTAAAAGTTCAATTTTTTTTTAACAAGGAAATAAAAAGGCAGGAAGATAACATTCACAAATCAAACTTTAAGCTTAACAAACTTCATGTAATTTATTTCAGAAGGCCTCTTCAGAGGAGATTTAATACATGGCTTCTAAATAAGTTTTAGGCAGTCCCACTCAAATGAAGCTCTTAACTTGTATTCAGAGGTGAATTCATCATTTGTATGCCTATAAAGCAGCTTTTCAAAGCCCTCAAGCATTTATCATCACATTTAACTACGACAAGGCCTAAAGTCTCAACATTTAAAGGTAAGTATTCTCCTTATAAACTGTGAATCGTGTATCAATTAACAGTCATCGATGACGTATTAGCAGTGGTGGACAAAGTACACAGCTTCATTACTTAAGTCAAAGTATAGATCCTCCAGGTCAAATATTACTCCAATACAAGTGAAGTTGCTCTGTCAAACTATGACTTGAGTTAAAGTACTGAAGTACTTCCTTTTAAAAATACTTAAGTATTTAAAGTACTTTTTAAAGTACTTTAAATACTGTGGCTCAGTGGGTAGATTCAGTTGTCTATCAATCGGAAGATTGGTGGTTCAATCCCAGCTCCAGCAGTCACATGCCAAAGTGTCCTTGAGCAAGACACTGAACCCTGAATTTCTCCCTCTGTTGTTCAGAAGTGTTTGAATGTGAATGAATGAGATCTGCTAATACTGATGGTCCCTTACTAAATAGCAGCCTGTACCATCAGTGAGTGAATGAGTATGAATGGGTGAATGTGACGAGTGGTGTAAAAGCGCTTTGAGTGGTCCGAAAGACTAGAAAAGCGCTATATAAATACAAGTCCATTTACCATTTACCATTTAAAAAATCTCTAAATGTTGTATTTTCACAAAGCATGATGACAGTCAAGAATATATAGGAGTACATACTGTTACATTATGTTTATCTTAAATCATTACTTAAAATCTCTAAAAACTATAACATGAAATAAAAACAGACACTAAGTTACTCCAAGCACAGACACCTTAGTTTGAAATGTCCATCTGGAATGAAACAAATGTTATGTAGCTCAACACGCTTTCTCAGGTTGGACAGTGAATTTTTGTATGTTTGGGCAGAGTGGGAAACAAGGAGAATATTTCATTTCATTCTTCATTTCAAAAACCTCTAACACGGGCTGAAGATATGGCCATGGGTGCTCAGGTAGAGAATTATAGCCATGGGTGCTCAGGTAGAGAATTATAGCCATCATTACTGAATCTGAGTGAAAATTGCTCTGTGTTTGCTCCACGTTCAACCGTGGAGACGCAGGTATGGCTAAACCACTGTGACAAACAGAACTACACAAACACATTTTACTGTCTTAGGATCAGATTTTAGAAAAGAAAAGGAAATTCATGAGCTGACTTCAAAGCAAAAGTAGTGAGTAACTAGAGCACTGATACAAATGTAGTGGAGTCAAAAGTACAATAATTGTCCTTCAAATGTAGTGGAGTAAAAGTAATAAGTTTCCCCAAAAAATAATACTCAGGTAAAGTACAGATACTCAAAAAATGTAATAAAGTACTGTACTCAAGTAAATTTACTTTGTTACTGTACACTACTGGTTATTGGTTTGGGAGTTTGCACATTACAGAGCATTCATTTCAGAGTAACATTTCACTTTATTGATCAAGCAGTATTTTAATTAAGCACGTGGTAGTAAGAAACCGGGCTAAAAAAGTTAAAGGGTGACAAAAATAGTTAGCTGAGGTATACTGGCATTATAAAAGCTAATGATATGAAGAAAGCAATCTACCATAAACTGCACTGACTGTAAACTGACTAGCACTCAGCTAACAACCAAGTGGTTTGAATGTAAAGCTAGCATTACCGTTACAGTAGCGGTATAAAGTATGCTGATCTACTACCTGTCTGGTTAGTTAGCCGTTCAGCCCTCTAAGTGCTGATTACTGGAATTAAATAGGCGTGAATGAATAAACACAACTCGGCCAAGGAAAACTCACCCAGCTCTCGGGAGCGTTGCTTAGCTTCTGTTTCTTGTGCGAGTTGCTAAACGTGTCCATGACTGGAAGTGGTGAACGGCTGATTACACCGGAAACCTCTTTAGTAACAACAAGATGACAAACAGCTGGTTTCTGACAGACTGTTATATGTTTATTGGAAGGGTTCAGGTATCTCCAGTCAATGGAGTAGTAGCCCGAAGCCGGGGAGCCTTGCTGGCACTACAACCGGGAAGAGCTTCCACAGCAGAGCCACGTAACCGGGGACGTAGTGACGTACTTCCTGCGTTAGCGTCAGACAGTGGTCTCTCCAAATGCACCAAAACTGATCTGAGGTCAGTTTTATGTGACTCAACAGCTCTGTAACCAGCTCTCTGTAGAAAATTGTTTTATTGGAAAAGTGCATTTATCATTCAAAAAAACACTATTCTTTTTATTCATTCTAAATTATGATGTTTTTAAAATCACAACTATTTTAAACTGTAATGGTCAGAAATAAAAGAAATTGTATTTTTTTAAAAAAAGGATAATGATTCTACAGTGGCCCTGAAGTGCAAATCACAACGACAATTCAGAAAACACTACTGCAAATCAGAAAACACTACGACATTAACCATATTTGACATTTGCTGTATTTTTTTTCTGATTTGCCGTTATGTTTTTTGAATTGCTGTAGTGTTTTCTGATTTGCCGTTGTGTTTTCTGATTCGCTGTGGTGTTTTCTGATTTGCCGTAGTGTTTTTTCTGATTTGCCGAAGTGTTTTCTGAATTGCTGTAGTGTTTTCTGACTTGAGGTAGTGTGTTTTCTGAATTGCTGTAGTGTTTTCTGATTTGCCGTAGAGTTTTCTGAATTGCTGTAGTATTTTCTGATTTGCCGTTGTGATTTGCACTTCAGTGCCACCGTATGACTCAGAGGTCAGCTCAACTCAACTCAACTCAACTTTATTTATATAGCACCTTTCATACATAATAATAATCATAATTTTATTTGAGAGCACTTTTCAAAAAACAAGTAACAAAGTGCTTTACATGGGCAGCAAAACAAAACAGGCAGATCATAAAAACACACAAGTCAAGATAAAGAAATAACACATGTTTTAATAGACATGAAATTCCCCTGAACTCTAAAGGAATACAATTACTTTAAAATATATGTCTTAAGACGGTTAAAATAAAATGAAGTCAAATAAAATTCAGATAAAATCTGGGAAGGTTCTGCGATAAAAGTATGTTTTAAGAAGGAATTTAAAGCTGCTGTGAGGAACTTTTGCTTTGTATCGATTCTGGCACCCCCCTTGTGGACAAAGTGATACCTCTTATCTCTTGTCCTATACATGCAAAAGTAGTGTTTTCAACAAAAGCCTCATCCTGTTGTGTTCAACAGTCAACTTTATCAGGAAATGTGATTATTTTCCATGAAAACAGTCAAAGAAAGGCTGTTTCTGAAGCAAGATGTCCATCATCTGGTCTGGCACCTACCCCCCCAGGGCGGTTTCAGGCATCAAAAATTACAACAGAGAAGGTGTCAGTGTTGCTGCTGATGGACTTGTTTGCTATTGAAGGTTATAAAGAGGCATCAGTATCATTTTTAGTCTGTTTCTCAGCCAGTTCAAAACTCCTCACAGGGCCTTTAAAAGAGCTCACTGACTCAGAAGACCTGATCTCCTAATATTACACAAAATCATGCAGCCCAAAGTACTTCACAGAATAACAGATAGACAGAAAACAACTGCAATGGTAAGATTATAAAAGGCATGATTATAAATAAAATCCTTAAAAATAAAAATAAAATCCTTAAAAATAAAAATAAAATCAATACAGTAAAATTAGTAAAATAAGTAACAGTGGAAAGAATAGTTAAAAATAAGGTAGCGTTAACAAGACCAGAAGAATACCAGAAATAAATAGATAAATTACATATTTAAATAAGGTAAATAAATGTAAAGCAATGATTAAAATAATAATTAAAACAATAAGGTCAGCGAGCAAGTACTGTGCATAACAAGATTTGGATCATAATTTGTCTTAATTATACAATGATATCAGTAGAATATATTTCTCTCAATGATAAATCAAATAATACTTCTGCTGCTGCAAATAACCTGCTACTCCACCTAGGTGGTCGAAAAGCAAATATTTTGGGACCTATTTTGAAAGGAACCGAGTCACAGGGCGAAGCTTGTGCTGATTACAGGACAGCGCCTCTGGATTAGAGGGGATGCTCGGCAGGAGGCGGGATACAGGCAGGATGGATCTGAGAACATGCGGTGGACAACTGGGAGGAGCGCTCTCTCAAATAGCGAGCGGCACTGTGGTGAGACGTAACAGTCCCAGTCAGATCACAGCAGCGACCAAACAGCACGCAGCATCACGGATTCAAGGAATTACAAGTACAGGAAGAGGCAAGAGGAGGCCCGAGCAAAGGCAGGTAAGGATGCTAAACAGTGCAACATGTGAATGTTGATACATGTCTTCATACTGTAGCCTACAGGATTTTAGGTGTTTAGTAGTTTCTCTCCGGCATCTATATGATCTGTTGTCATGTGATATAGCTACTACAGATGACTCAACTTTTCAATCAGCCTACAGAAACAGGAATACATTGTGTTATCAATTCAAATGAAGGGGGGCATTTTTCTAAATTTTCATTTGTACTGAGCCTTTGTTTTCCTATAATTCATTCAAAAAAGTTTTATCCAGTGGATCAATATACGTGATATGAAAGATAATGTGTTTATGGTGTGATGATATGAGCTATACACAACATTTTTTCAGGATAATGTTCAAACTGTTACACATGTTACTCAAAAACATCAGTTGCAACTCAAAGCATAATTTCTAGGTATGGCAATACCCAGTACATAGACTGTATATGCTGTAAGCTTGTGGCACTGCTGTGCCTTGCGTTAATTTCATTGTAATAATTCAGTTACCAGTTATCAACTGTCCTAGCTCTGACTGAAAACGAGAGGGCTTAATTATAGGACATGAAATGACCTGTTGCCCCACCCAGTAGCTTCACGTGGAACATGGTGGTTAGCAGTGTGTGGGTCCACTGTGCTACACTCCAAAAGTAAACTTCTAAACCAGCTGTTCCGCACACATGTGGCGGATTGCCACCCTGTAATATATGGGATGCATGGGAGACACCCAGTCCACCAACCTGACATTACTGCCGGGATCCACCCTGCATGTGGTTATGGAGCCCAGAATAGTAGAGTTGGCTCTATGTTCAGTGCGGCTGTGTTGGCTTGTACGCCATAAAACTGAATGTCCTTCCAGAGAGAGAGACAACAAAATTTATTTGTTATGTCAACATATGATATGTATTCGTAGGTTTGATGAAGCTGAGCTTTGCACAGGGAGCTGGTGTTATACTGTTGTCATGGGATCCAGCAGAGGATGTAAACATCATTGTGGTTTCAAACATTTACTCCCCGTCATATGCATTATTGTCATGATGACACATCATACATCATTGTTACTTATGAACAACTGTACTTGTGTTAAAGCTTCAACATTTTTAATTTCTGCTATGATAACAAGTGAACTTCTTCTATTACATCGCTCCAGTTCTTAGATCCCTACACTGGCTTCCTGTCTGTCAGAGAATAGACTTTAAAATCCTGCTGATGGTTTATAAAGCACTGAATGGTTTAGGCCCAAAATACATTGCTGATCTGCTACTACTTTATGAACCACCTCGACCTCTGAGGTCCTCAGGTACTGGTCTGCTTTCAGTCCCAAGAGTCAGAACGAAACATAGTGAAGCAGCGTTTAGTCATTATGCACCACATATCTGGAAAACACTCCCTGAAAGCTGTAGGTCTGCTCCAACTCTCACCTCTTTTAAATCAAAGACTAAGACTTTCTTATTTGCCACTGCCTTCCTATCTTAGATTGTTTTAACCCACTTTAAATTAAAATTTTAATGTAATGTTTAATACATTTCTAATTTTCCTTTTCTTTTCTGTTTTATCATATTTGTCATTTTAATTGTGTTATTTTATGCCTGTCGGAATGTTTCCAATGCTTTTAATGTTTTAATGTAAAGCACATTGAGTTGCCCTCGTGTATGAAATGCACTATACAAATAAAGCTGCCTTGCCTTGCCTTGCCTATTATCATCACCTATTATATTGGCACTACCAAACCAAGCCTTATTGCTCTACCTCTCTACTTGAGAGTTTGGAATACCTAGACTGTTTTACCATATTGCTACTTTATAACTACTTATTTACATTCTAAAAAGTCTTGATGTAAGGGTTCCAAACATTTTGCTGATAAAGAGTTTTGAAAGATGAGGAATTTTATAGCAGGATGAATTTTCTATTTTAAACTTATCAGTATTTAAAGAAAATGAAATGTGTTCCATCTGAACCTGCTTACATCATAAATATGAAGATAATAATGCATCAGTCCAATAATATAATAAATATGACAAATCTAATGTATAAAAGTGATTTTATTGGGGCACTGGTGGGCTAGCGGTCTAAGCGCCCCACATACAGAGGCTAAAGTCCTCATCGCAGGGGTCAACCATTTCCTGCATGTCTTCCCTCACTCTCTACTCCCCACATTTCCTGTCTCTCTTCAGCTGTCCTATCAAATAAAGGCAAAAAGGCCAAAATATAACTTAAAAAAACTGTAGATCCTTTTTTCTATGAATACTTTTGTAACTTGAGTGAAAGACAGGTTTTTTGCTTTTGAGAGGTATATTTAATAATTACCTCTGTGTTTTTTTATTTAACACTTCTATGAGAAACTATTGCTTTGTGTTGGTTTTGGAGCCGAAAAGAAAAATAATATATTCTTATTCCGATGGTCTAATTTGCTTTTCTAGCTCTTAAAGAGACATCAGTATTTTTTCTAGTCTGTTTCATCACCCGCTAAAAACTCCTCACAGGAGCTTTAACTTAAAGATTTCAACTTCTTTCACTTTTTGTGATACTTCAGGTAACTCAGCAGAGCAGGCCAAGCGAAGGACAAATAATATAATATGTTTATTACAAAGCTATTGAGGAGATCTTTTTGTTTTTTTATACAGAGCCTCAAACAGTAGTGCCAAAGTGCTCCACAAACTTGTATCAGATGCACCCCATTCTTCCAAGTAAGGTTTTAAAGTTTTAGCATCTGTCACTGACATAAAACAAAACACGTGGGAACAATAAATAAATAAATCTATATTGTACTGCTGAACATGCAGCTTTTAGGCTTGATTTACAGTAAGTACATCTTACGACATAATGCAGTCCTCAGCCCCTCTCTGTAGAGTCGCAGTCATGAGAGGGCAGGGCCACCTCTGATGTCTTATTTTAAAACTTCCCTTTGATGAAAACAATCCACATGATGTGAAGAAGAAAATGAGTGGACAGCAATAACAGCATGTTATTATAGAGGTCCCAAAATGGAGTCAAAGCCCTGGTAGCGCTGGAGTAAAATACAGCCTTCAAGGCAACCGTGTGGCTTCTCTTGAAATAGCTTGTGCGAGTAGAGGCAGCCAAGTTATCCATTACAGACTGTGACCATGTGGAATAGTTTTTTTTCTGCCAGTTTTCCATCACCACCCATCCCTCTGGAGTGCTGGGTCCTCGGGTTGGTGGGAAAACACAGGGTAGTGTACACTAGGGAGGAGGGGACCGATGGAAAACCAGTCTAATGGAGACACTATGCTTACCTCCCATGCACAGTCAACAGTGCAGTCTCATAGAGAGAACTAAAAAATAAATGTCTCTAATGTCCTTTTTATATCACACTGACCTATAACAAGTACATACAACATATAGGACATAAAGGCTCTAATTGTAGGGTATTTACTAGTTTGAACTGTGAAGTCAGTGTATACAACATTCATGCCCTTTATTAGCCAAAAATCACAGCATCCAGAGGCTGGCCTCACAAAAACAACAGCTTGTTCATTTGTCCCAATGGTTAAAGCAACCCTTACAGTTTCCTAACAAGTCTGCCTCTGCAGCTGTGTGAATCATAACTTTCTGAGTTTATGCAAAGTGTTACCAGCCACAAAGACTGTTTATCATCTTGTTTCCAAGCAACAAGTAAACTTTCTTCCTGTTAATCATGACCACAATCTATCAGTACTTTGAATTGGGTATAGCAGAAAGTAAAAGTTCATCCTTCACTTGTCAAATTTTATCACACTCTCTTTGCATCTATTTTTCTTTTCAGCCAACATTGCCTAGAAGCCATAGGACTAAGGATAGACTTGTCACAGTTATTGATCTTAAATGTGTTCACAGTGAAGCTGTGAAGATGGGCAATGATGCTAATAGATACTGAACAGGCCAGATATAAAACAAACAAGCCTCTTGGAAATAATCTGTATGACTAGAGTGCAATCAGTATGTTAACTTCTAATGATCCTGTTGGATAATTCTGAAAAAAATGCTTAAATTAGTAAAAAATTCACTCTATGCAGCAGATATCAATAAGTCAAATTTCACAATTACCAAGGAAACAATGTCCATTGTTGATAAAGGCTGAGTGTTAAAAATTAAAACTCATGACAAGGTGGTAAGTGTGTCATAAGTCTGGACTGTTATGTCAAACCTAGTCACTATGTTCCTTTTAAATCTGACCACAATCTTAATCCAATCATAACCAAGTAGAATATGTCGCTCAAAATGAACCTTACCTTGTACTTTTTTTACCCTTTAAATTGAAAGGATCAGCGGTTATGCACCTCTGACTCCTCAAGGACAAGGTTAGTTATGGCAAAAAATCTTCTTGACTCACTGTACCTCTAAATGTGCACACTATGGATGTCAGGGTAAATTGACACACTCCTCAGTAAGTATGATTTGGTAAAATGGATGTATCCACATACTTTTTTGTTACCTGTAATATTACAACACTACCTATTGCAAGCTCATAAGCTTGCTTGAAAATGAGCTAACAAGCATACACATACATCTATAGATGTAGCTACGTAAAATTAAAGATTAGCCAAAAATATAGTCAACTGTTTGAAATTTAGCTCTACGTAACAGTTTTAAATAATAAGCTTAAAGCAATGCAGAAATGGCAAGAAAAACTTAGATGAAATGTATGGATAAATTGTTGAAATAAAGTTAGCTTGAAATAGTTTGAAAAGTTGTGGTGCAGGTTAAATTTGTTAGCTAAATATACTTGGAAAACAAAGGATTAGATGAAAGAACAACTTCAGTTTAAATGTTTGGCTAAAAGTAAGTCTATGCTAGTGATGAAGAAATGTTTGAAATAGTTAGCTAAAAAGCTATGGATGACCAGTTGAAATGGTTATGGGTAAAAGCTATGGATGACCGTCGGCTTGAGATAGAAGGTATGGATAACCATTCGAAGCAGTTAGCTCAAAGCAATACATACCTGTTCAAATGATTAGCTAAAATGAATAACCTAAGAGTTCAACAATTACCCAATATATGTATATTTTTTGGAAACATTACCTCAAAGCTATTGTTTGAATAGCTTGCTAAAAATGCTGACTTGAAAGATTTTCTTAAAGTAATGGTTGATATACCAGCTGAGAGTTATGATAAACAATGGAAATAGCTAGCTAAAGTAATAGATCAATTGCTGAAATATTTGAATGATAATAATGGTAATTAATGAATGTTTGAAGTTGTTAAAATATGAATGAATTATAATACATGGTTGTAATAATCAGCCACGAATAATTATTAAACATTAAAGACACTTAGCTAAACTAATGCAAATAGACACTAGCAACTTTTACATTACTGACTTTAGTCCTTAAAGCAAACTATTAGGACTATGCAGCTTGAGCACTCCAACAATCTGAATAGGCCCATTGATCATATCATTTATTTTTGAATGACATTTGAATGAAGTCCCCTCTGTTTTTGTGATGTGCTAGTAATCATAGTCTATTAAGTGTGTTGATAAATTGTCACAACTGATGGTCTGTTGTTGAAATAAAGAAATGTTACAAATTCATCATTGACTGGTTAACCTGACCAGCTCAATAATATCATGGGAATTAAAACTCGAATCACGATTGGATTTATGTAAAAACCAAAAGAACAAGTTCAGAATTTCTCACGGTCATGCTGGGACACTTTGCCACACTCAAAATAGAGAGACAGCATAAATGTCCTTGACAGCCAGTATTACAACTTGTTGCATAAACTAACCACAAAGCTGCAACATGATCTCATTAATTGCATAAGGAGCACAGTATTGCCTTTTTCTGTCAGTTTTAATGGTAGTTACTATCTTGGTCCATTTCAATATACCTTATGACCCCTTTAACTCCCTTAAAGTCAGTCTGACTGTGTCGTCTGCGGCCATCCATCAGTCGCATAACAGGGGCTGAGTCTGCTCTGGGTTAGTCACAGGGCATTCTCCTTCAATACAAGCCTCTCTCCAATGTAATAATATTTTCCCAACAATTGATTCTGAGGAAACCGATCCTTTCAGCAGCTCTCTTGTATCCAGCCATACTCTATTTCTATCCCATCCTCTGTACTAATGCCAGTTTCTTTTTTTCTTCATGCAAGTATAAACATACCATTCTGTATGTATCCCAGATGACATTTATTGTTATGCATTTCAGGGCTGATGGCAGTATCCTCGAATCCATTAATGGAGCTGTTAGAAGCCTTTTAGACATGAAAGAATGAAAATGGTCATTGGTGTAGTGCTCTCTCAAGCCATTAAGTGGAAAGAGCTCAACAACAAGCATTGCACCAGTTTGTCTCCAACTTTGTTGTCTTTTCTTGTCTTCTGGCTATCATTACTGATTATTTACCTTGCCTCCAACAATCACTACTCTATTTTACTTTCAGTGTTACTATTTTTATTAATACACTTCTGAAGACTAGCTTATTTTAGATGAGGTTTGTCTTCTTTTCTATGTTTCTTTGTTGATGTGAAAACAAACTCATCACAGGGTGGGTTAGTAGATTGAGATTTAATTTGCATCACATGCATTTGACAGGAAGCTGTCAGTTGCAGGGAAATGTGGCTTGATCAAAAGCTCCTAAGAAGCTACCAAATTGATCAGTGTGGTAAGATTGTTTGGTTTGATTGTGATTTTTCAGTTTTAATACATTTGCATCTTTTTTATTTTATTTTATCTTCTGGTTCCTCAAAACTCTTAGAGGATGAAGGCAGTTTCCACTGTTAAAACACAATGTTGGTCTATAAAAATCCACTGTGACCATGGCAGCAGCTTGTTTAGGACAAAATCTGTGTGGTGGAAAGATTTCGTTGGGCCCAAAATAAGAGTCTGGCCAAAAGTCCAAACAGAAAAGTGACATGGTGGTTCTGGTGAATGTCCAGAGAAAGGAAAATATAACAGACAGTGTTAACTCATACATGATCAACATTTAGGGTAGCTGGTTGCTAGAAATAGCTTTTCAGACTGAAATGGACCTTTAGGGCAGTGTATTCCAGTACTTTGTGTTGATACAAGCTCAATCTCCTCCACTGCTTTTCTATAGTTAAGGAAGAGTGGAAACAAAATTAAATGATAGTCTATCTCCTCCTGTTTCGCATCATATTGATTGAACGCTCTTAATACAACCAAGCAGCACCTGTTTACCCATGTACTTTCCTATCTCGTGTTAATGCCTGTGCTATAACTGTACTTCCTAAATCCAAGAGTGTCTCAGTTTCTAAACTTGTGTTTTTCTCTCATGTCAGCTGAAAAGCCTCAACCCAGAGGAGTGGTGTCTGTGGATGGACAGTGCAGGCACCAATGGCATCGCAGGAGCTTGTGATTGCAAGAGACCCTACCACTGACAATCTGAATCCAGGAATGGAGGGTGGGGCTGTGCCCAGTGGCAATAAAACCTGTCCTGTCCACACCCCTGGAGAGGAGTCAAAGAGAGGCTTTCGAAAAGGCCTAGGGAGGCACAATGACTACGTGAAGATCTCTGTACCGGACTCCAAGGTTAATCGTCTGCCAATGGAGTGGTGGAAGACAATGGTTGCCTTCTTTTACGCTGGTTTTAACTTGGTCCTGACCACAGTCGTCATAACCATAGTCCATGAGAGGGTCCCACCCAAAGAGAGCAGCCCGCCTCTCCCTGATAAGTTCTTTGACTATATCGACAGGGTCAACTGGGCTTTTACTGTGACAGAGATCAATGGCATGGTGCTACTAGCCATTTGGCTAATTCAGTTGTTCTTCTTCAGATACAAGTAAGAACCTTTGGCACTATGTTTTGCACAAATATTCTTCTTTCGGCCTCAAGAATAGCAGCTTTTATTTCTCATAGACTTTTATGAAAAATAGAGAATAGCACCAGCCTTGTATCTACATCTGGTGTCACTTAAAGTCTGCCATCGCAACACCCTCTGAAAATTTGATCACATTTGCGATTGTTTTAGTTTTTCCTGTTTATATTACACAATAAAGTAGTTACGTGTTATTTGGTTAATCGCTGCAACCTGTCAATGCCTCATCATGTTACTCAGGAACTGAGTGATGTTTTAGTCTAGAGAGCTTTCCCCATATGACTGTGGTCATAAATGGTTTAGAGAGCAGTCTTTTTCTCATGCAACTGACACCAAATCCAACAGACTTTGCATTTAAAGCTGAGATATGTTGATTAAGATTCAATTTCTACCATAAAGTTCCTCCCATTTGGCCATTTTTACTGTTGGAACAAAGATGCAGCAACTAACATCTGATAACAGGATTGGCATGGTAATTTGAGTAAAATCATCAGTACAGTTTTTAACCTTGTTACATGAAGGATTTCCTTTGTCATTATGTAGCCCAATTAATGATAATCTATTTGGCGAGCTGAACAGGATCCATCAGTTTTTAACAACACATGGCTCATCACACTTTGCAAGATAATCTCCGGTCATTCATAGATTTCATTCTATTTCTGTCAGTTCATAAGAACTAGAGCTGAATTGCCATAACACCTAGATATGTATATATATATATATATATATATATATATATATATATATATATATATATATATATATATATATATATATATATGTATATATATATTATAACCAATTATTTTCACGTTTCTCTTTTCAGGTCAATAGCAAGCAGGCGGTTCTTCTTCCTTATTGGCACCCTGTACTTGTACCGCTGCGTCACTATGTACATCACCACCCTGCCTGTACCTGGCATGCACATGACTTGTGCTCCTAAGGTGAGTGGCACGAAAACATCAGAGGCGGCATCAGCTGTCGTCACTCAGCCGTGTACTCTCATTCACCCTCTGGGACTCAATTTGCACAACCATGCAAGAGAGGCAGCTATAAAAAAGCCATTTTGACTTTAACTGCCTCAGGACACCAACAATATTGAGGTGCATCAGTGTTTGATCAAAAGCATGTGCTCCGAGGCAGTTGTTTGCTAAGTTGTGTAGTGCAAAAGGATGAGAGGTCGGACAGCACAGTAGTTTTTCCTGTTATCGAGGTTTTGAAAGTGTATGAAAGCCTACTTGTTATCTCTTGTAATTTATGTTGGAGCAACAAGCGCAAGATCACAAGATCACACATTTCATGTGTTGTTTTTTATGTTTATTTACATTTTCCAATTTAAACAATCTTGCCTACTTGAAAAGGAGGACTGAAAATTGAAAGGAATGATTTGCTGTTATGAGTGACTGGCTTCCCTGTTTTGAGAGGATTAAACTACTCTAATGTACTGTATGTAAGGCAAGTTTTAAGCGATAGCTACTGGGCATTGCATGAGGGCAAAATAGCTTTCCTAGCTATCTACTGATTACACTGGTTGAGACCAAAGTTACAAATATTTTATCTAATTTCTACAACTCCAATTCCAGAAAAGTTAACAATTGGTCAAATTGTAATAAACACAGAATGTGATAGTTTGCAAATCATTTAAACATTTAAACGAAAAAAAGCTGTTTTTGTACGATAAACATATGCTTATTTTAAGTGGGATGCAGGAAACAATTTTAAAAGTGTTGGGAGTAAAAAGATAAACAATTTTAGAATATTTTTACTCAGTGTAAGATTGTAAATGATTTTGGGAATCCATCATCTACAGTACATAATATCATTAAAATATCCAGAGAATCTGTAGAAATCTCTGTACAGAAGTGACAAAGCTAGTAACTAATTCTGCTCTTCAGGCCCTCAGGCAGCACTACATTAAAAAAAGACATGACTCTGTAGTGGAAGTCACTGCATGGGCTCAAATCACCTCTGAAACAATTGTCAGTAATACATCTGTTGCTGTATCTACAAATACAGGTTATAACTGTTACCATGCAAAGAGGAAACCATATACTGGTTATATACCCCAGGTCCATTTAAGATGGACTGAGGTTAAGTGGAAAACTGTCCTATGGTCAGTGGGGATACCTTGCATATTTAAGCAAGACAATGCCAAACCCATGTCTGCACGTATTATAACACCATTGCTAGTAAAAGAGTCCAGGTGCTAAACAGACCTGACTGCAATCTCAACATGTCATTCATTGGAAACTTTTGGGCCCTGTCATAACTTGTTTTGAAACACATTGCTGCCAACAAAATTTAAAACAAGAATGTATTTTTCATAAAATAATAGTAATTTTCATTTTCAACATTTGATATGTTGTGTTTGCACTATTTTCAATTGAATACATGATTTGTAAACCATTCAATTCTGTCTTAATTAACGTTTTACACAGTATCTCAACTTTTTTTAAATGGGGTTGTATGATCACCACAAACAAAAAACAGTTTGATCAAAGCCCCCAGAATGCTAGATTCATGGGATTATCTGTCAGAATTATTTTAACCGCTACTGCATAGTGTTTGTGTGTTTATCAGGCAAAGATAAAAGAACCAAACATGTTCCAAACAATTGAAAATGTAATGTTTGTCTCTGAAAGGTTTCAAATTACTTTTTTTTGACATAATGGACAACAATATTCAACAGTTGCATGATAATTGAAAAACAATCCCTAGTGGTGGATCTAATGTTGCTGCTGATCCTGTGTTGATCTGTTTATCTTTCTCTATGTTCACCTCCTGTTTTTCCATTAGCTCCATGGAGACTCCCAGGCAAAAATCCAGAGGATCCTGCGCCTGGTCTCAGGAGGAGGTCTGTCCATTACGAACTCCCATCTCTTGTGTGGAGATTTCCTCTACAGTGGACACACTGTGATGCTCACTCTCACCTACCTGTTTATTAAGGAATGTGAGTACTCAAAGCACTTGTTTGGTTGCCACCAAGGAATCATTTATGTACGTTTCTCATGAATTATGTATGAACACGTGGACCTTCTCGAGTCTAACAGGATACACACGTCACGTTTGTTGCCACTATTATATTATTTCCCTCTGTCTTTTAAGATTCACCACGGTCGTTTTGGTGGTATCATCTGATGTGCTGGCTGCTGAGTGCTGTGGGTGTGGTGTGTATCTTGGTGGCACATGAGCACTACAGCGTGGATGTGGTCGTGGCTTATTTCATCACCTCTCGTCTCTTCTGGTGGTACCACACCATGGCCAACTTACAGGTCTGAACACAGAGCTGAACACTGAGTGGCTGTTTGTGCGTGTTGGAGGGTTCAGACAGTTTTTAGAGCCCCTCCCATTAAACACATTTTTCATTAGGAAAAGAAAGGGCTCTTACAGTCCATCTTGTTACACTAAGCTGTAAGTTTTAAAACATGTTCCATCAAGTTAATTAGCAAAGAGATTTTTGTTTCAAGGAAAATACTTAGATGTATACAATGTTTACAGTAATTACAATTCTAGATACTGTATTTCCCTCAAGCAGTCAGTTTGTTGCTTTCAAACAGTGTGTTACCCCCTCTACTGGCCAAAAAAATAATTTGTATTTGGTCCCCACCATGAAAGAGGGCGGCACATATTTTTTTAAATGACAGGCTATTTGAATTCAAGATTTTTTTACACATTGCACATGGTTTGATTATATTTTGTTTGAGACAGTATTGGTAAATTCTAATAATCTGACTACAGCTGTTATTCTAAATCTGTAACTTTTAATTCCCTGGCAGACTCTGAAGTGCTCGCCGAACAACTACCTCACCAACACCTGGTGGAACCCGTTTTTCAACTTCCTGGAGAAGAACGTCCAAACCTCTGTTCCATGCTCGTACAGCTGGCCCATCACCTGGCCTCCTGCATGCCTTAAGAACCCCTGCAAGAAGTACTCCATGGTACAGAGCACACGAGAAGAGTGATGTGACCCTGACGCCCCAGCATTCTTGCCTGATAAACCACAGAAATCGTATTCCTTTGTTCAGTCTTATCAAACGGACAGGGACACAATGGTACCAAAAATATCATTACTTTGAAAGAAATGTTTCTGCAAACATGTTAAGAAGGGTAAATGTGTTTTCTCTGTGTTCTTTGTATATGTAATTTATTTATATGATAAAAGTCCTGCAAAGTCATCTTTGTTTTAGTATCTGTTATTTGTGTCAGCTCCTAGTAGTGGACAGTTTGTTGCAAATGTATTGTATATTCATTATATTTGCAAATCTTGATTTTATATCTGCTGCCGTAACTATTTTGTATGTGTTGACGGGGTTTACCTCATTATGATTTTAATATGCTCAAGTCACACGGTGCCTTAGTGTGTTCAATGTCAGTATTTGTCCAAAAACTGCCATTACCAGCTTTGGATTTGTTTTTTTTTCTATAAGAGATTTTTTTAATTATCAAAAACTTTATTATTTCGGTAGCATTGAGTATGTACTGTAAATCGGAGCTCTTAGAGTTGTGAAATTATATTAAAATGTCCCCATACTAAAGCTTTTGTGTGTGTTTTCCCATTCAATGAAATAGCGAGTTAAACACAAGTATGTGTTTAAGACTATTTGTTCCATTATTAACACTGAAGTCTTGTATCAGTTAAGAAATTGATCAAGGTTCAAGTATGGATCTAATAGAGAAATTGATGTGCAACAAAATATAAACAAATTTCATTGTAAATCTGAATTCTATGCTAAAACATTCACTAAAAGGCTACTGATGTTAAGGATGGAATAGATTGGACTTAAGCCTTTACTGTTTAGGGGAAAGTTAACTTTTGTTTTGTGAACATTTATATCCCTTTAACTTCATCGTTGTCCTCCACTTTTGGACGTGAGGGCTTACATTCTACTGTTTGTACTAATATATTTTAATCTAATTTGATCAGGCACCAGACTTTATGACCGGAGTGGCCCAACTGGGACACCGACATAGGCAGGTGTGTCCAGGGTACATGTGCACACACACTATATAATAGCATTTACCTTCTCTGTCTTCACTGTCTACTGAAAACATTATTAGAGTATCATTTAAATGTTATATTTCTCATTATAATCAGATAATATATTTATTAATCGTATAGCTTAATTATTTATAGACTAATAACATGTTCGCCCAAAGTTAGGACTGAAGGCACTATCAAAAGAAACTTTGATACATTTAAATACAAAGAAAGGTACTGCCAGCCTGATACAACAAAGCCTAAAACAGGGGTGTCAAACATACAGCCCGCGGGCCAAAACCAGCCCGCCAGAGGTTCCAATATGGCCCGCAGGACGACTTTGTAAAGTGAAAAAATGACAGAGAAGACTTTAACTGCAATTTTCCAATAAAAGTAACTACTATTTCAAATTAGTGCTCTGGGGGTCGCATACAATCACAGTGCTGACGGAGCGCACCTGAACAGCGCTCCGGGACTTTTTTTCTCAAAGGGAGAAAATAGATTACTTGCACAATCTGGTTGAAATTCATGAAGACTTTTTAGAGTGCTTCATGATCCAATTAGCACTAAAGTTTACGTATATGTAAACTTGTGAATGGTGGATCCACAATTTTTGAATGGAGCCACATTAAGTGTGTGTGTTTACCATACATGTGCATGTGTCACAGGTGGGCTCCGTCACTACCAACACTAGAACTACACCCTGGCCATGGTTACATGATGTTTTTTAATTCAGAATTAATTATTATTATTGTGCAGAATTATTATGTTAGTGCAACGGCTGCTCTACCTCAGCCTGAAATATGTGCCCGCCAGCGCAGAATATTTGCGTCATCGCGACAGGACAAGGGAAAGAACAACCGGAATTAATTTAAAGCAGAATGAACGTATACATGATCGAGGAATTATTCAATTCGGGTTTAAAATCAGAAGATTTTAGGTGTTTTACAGGGTCATATTTAATATTTTTAAAGAGGATTTAATTTTAATTCTGAATTAAAGAGGAATTTAAAGTCTCATGTAAACGTTGCCACTGTCCAGCAAGCAAACTGTTCATGCTGGAGTTGTTATGTTATGATTTTACTGGTCTGGCCCATGTCACATCAACTTGGGCTGTATGTAGTCCCTGAACTGAAATGAGTTTGACACCCCTGGCCCATATAGTTGATTCCAACATAAGTCCCACCTCTGACCTGGCCAATCATCGTTTAGGATTTTAGAAAGGCACATGGGATGGTCAATTAGATTTCAGAGTGGCCAATGCCACCCCTTGGACGCGTCCCTGCATTTGTCCAGGTAGTGACATTATTACAGGGAATGGTGATCATCTTCTCGTTATGTCATGCATTCATATCCGAATTGTTGCTTGTATCTTTAAGGACGACAAGGAAGGACTGAAATGCACCAATCACAGTGGGTCACGGCTGTCAGCCAATAGGAATCCAGTAACGGTACCACGTTGACTTCAGCCGTTTCACAACATCACAGGAAGAGCATTTGCAGATCAGCTGTGCTTTCAGTTTTGAGGATGTAACATGAAAACAATAGTTGTAGGAAGTCTTCTATTAAACGCTCGGAAATGGGATAGAATCGTCACTTCACTGACTTTGTTTCTTTTGCTTTGACGTCATGGTGTCGCTGCCGTGCTCTGTCAGCTCTGTGTTTTCACATGTCAACATTGTAGCTTTTACCTTGTTCTTGTTGGTGTTTTACTTAGTGAGTTTTTATCAGAAACGAGGGCACCATTCAAACATTCCGCCAGGTCCGAAGCCGTGGCCGGTAGTTGGAAATTTCGGCGGCTTCCTCGTGCCGTCTTTCATCCAGAGGAGGTTTGGACATCAGACATCCAGCACCGAAAAACGAAGCGCCGTAGGTGTTCTAACGGAACTGACCAAGCTGTATGGTAATGTCTACAGCCTGTTTGTTGGGAGTCAGCTGGTTGTTGTGCTCAATGGCTATGAGGTGATCAGGGATGCTTTCTCAAACCACCCCGAGGTGTTCTCCGACAGACCTGATATCCCTGCTATCTCCATCATGACGAAACGCAAAGGTAATCTGCTAGCATTTAAGTATGCCAGTATCCACTCAGATTAACCATCTAGAATGATGCAACCCCAAAATTATGATGTGTTATTGCAACTGTATTGTCCTTTGCAGCTAGGGTTGCCAACTTTTTCACTACTAAATAAGGGACAGGTGCACAGTGCCATGGTGGTGTGAGCATGATGTGTGAATTCAGCGTATATTCATATTCTGATTCAACTGGAAATGCAGTTCTGTAATCCTTACTTTGTCATTATGTAACCTCATATGAATAAAACTTAAATAAACCACAATTTGGCTTTTTACATAAAAAACAGGCAAAAGAAAAATTAAATGGTAACACTTTCCAATAATGGAACAGTTTTATTAGCAAAATAATGCTTCATTCATGTTGAAGTAATGCATGACTCATGATGAGATTCTGTATGAATTAATTATTAATTCCTGTTGTTCACCATGAACTAATGATCCTCTCACTATGACTTCGTGTAATGATAACGTGTTTAATACATCATTAGTTAAGATATGGTACTTAACAGTTAATTCATACATTCAGTTCATATGTGACCAAGACATAAAAGTTTTTTTTAGGATAATTGTATATGAACAGACTCTCTGGCTGAATTTTTAAACGTAAATGACAAACTGAATGGTGTGTGTGTATACAGTATATATATGTACATGTATACATACACACACACCATTCAGTTTGTCATCAGAAATTTGATGTTTAAAAATTCCGCCTGAGAGTCTGTTCATATGCAATTAACCTTAAAAAAAACTGTTTTTTGGTCATATATGAACTTATGTATGAAGTAACTGTTAATTACCATACCTTAACTTATGATGTATTAAACACATTGTCATTACACAAAGTCATAGTGACAGGATCATTAATTCATGGTGAACAACAGGAGTTAATAATTAATTCATACAGAAATTCATCATGAGTCATGCATTACTTCAACATGAATTAAGCATTATTTCACTAATAGAACTGTTCCATTATTGGAAAGTGTTACCAATAAATGCAAAAGGGGAGTATGACTACCAAATGTACTTTTTCCATGGATACTTTTTGCTGCTCTTGACTGACTCTAGCTTTCTTTTGTCCTTTAGCACATCCAGAGAGAAGTCCTTACATGACAAGTCACAGTTCACAGATATTTTAAGTTCATTTTTGATCATCTCTGTGCTGCATCTGCTTCTAGAATCTGACCATTTAATGGCCATCAGAGAGAAAATCCTCTCCACATTTTTTTGCAGGACATGGTGCATTTGCGCTGTATACAACTGATGTGCATGAGGGGCCCTGTGATTGGAGGACAGGCAGTGTGGTTGGCACATGATCTGCCACTAAGGTTTTATCTGATCTAGGATCTGTAGAGTTCAGTCTGCTGTATTTACAAGAGTTAATATTAAATATATGGGACAATTGAGGGCCCGTATGAAACAAACCAATTTAGCCCAATATACGGATGTCCCGGCTAATACGGGACAGTTGGCAACCCTATTTGCAGCATGTATGGATACAGAGGGGTGACCACTGGTGGCAAGCCCCCTCTTGTCCTCCTATACTAACCCTGACCTAAATATTTCCATGGCTCACTTAACTTGAATGCCACATTTCTTTTTCAATTTAGGAATAGTCTTTGCACCTTATGGGCCAGTGTGGAGGAAGCAGCGGAAATTCTGTCACGCCACTCTCCGAAGCTTTGGCCTGGGGAAGTTGAGCTTGGAGCCTTGCATACTGCAGGGCCTGGACACCATCAAAACAGAGCTGCTGCGACTGAACAAGGAGTCTGGGGGTGCTGGTGTGGACCTGGCCCCGCTGATCAGCCACGCCGTGTCAAACGTCATCTGCTCTCTGATCCTGGGTCAGCGCTTCCATCACAAAGACCGCGAGTTTCGCAGCATGCTGGACCTGATGGATCGAGGGCTGGAGATCTGTGTGAACAGTCCAGCAGTCCTTATTAATGTCTTTCCTCTATTTTACTATTTACCGTTTGGGGTCTTCAAAGAGTTACGGCAGGTGGAAGGAGACATTACAATGTTTTTAAAGAGGTTTATAGCAAGACACAGGGAAACATTGGATCCTGAAAACCCCAGGGATCTGACAGACATGTACTTGATGGAGATGCTGGCTCAGCAAGCTGCTGGAAATGTGGACAGCAGCTTCACAGAAGATTATCTCTTTTATATAATAGGAGATCTCTTTATTGCTGGCACTGACACTACAGCTAACTCAGTGTTGTGGGTTCTCCTCTACTTGATCCTACACCCTGATATTCAAGGTAAAAGTAGCAACAGTAGAATTACTTCATCATTTTGATATTTTGATAAAACATCTTGAGAGAGACAGGAATGTGGAGAGGGAAAAGGGACATGCAAAAAAATACAGTATGTCAGGAACGTGAATCAATTCCACAGCCAGTGAATGAAGGTGGAAATGTATGTTGAATCAAATGTGAAATGTTTTAGCCTTATATAAACCACAAGGCTTTTTCATATAAGTGGAGAAAAAAGGAAATCCATGACTTAAATACATCCTTCTTAAAGACTTCAAACTGTCTGGCGTGGTTATGCTTTAAACCACATCTTCAGCTTTTCACAACCACACTTAATTCAAATCGACCATTCTCTAGGAAGATAGTTCAACAAAATATCTTAATGTATTTCACAAAGTCACATCTAAATTCTGCATTCTCCATTCTGCAGTTGAGTTGAAACCTAATGATGCATAAATAATGTAGCTTTTCTTCTACTGTTTGAATTCCAGACAAAGTCCAGGTGGAGATAGATGAGGTGGTGGGCACACACCGGGTACCGTCTTTGACTGATAAGGGAGCTTTGCCTTTTACTGAGGCCACCATCATGGAGGTGCAGAGACTGACTGTGGTGGTTCCTCTTGGGATTCCTCACATGGCCTCAGAGACGACAGGTGAACATAACCTCCATTGTGTCCTCATCTTTTTCAAAGTTGATAATGAGTCTGAGACATATTTTATGTCATCGATAATAAAGAACTGAATGCTGAATTGATTACATTCAACAAGCATTTGATCAGCTGTGGTGCTAGCTTGTAACATGTTTATTTTCCATATTTTTCAGAGTTCAGAAGCTACACTATTCCCAAAGGAACAGTTGTTCTCCCCAACCTGTGGTCTGTACACAGAGACCCCACTGTGTGGGATGACCCAGACACTTTTAACCCTGCACGCTTCTTGGATGATGAGGGAAATTTGATGAGAAAGGAGTTCTTTATACCCTTTGGGATTGGTATGCCATTCCTTCCTGATACAAACTCATTAACAGAAACATTGATCCATGAATCAGTGAATCTTTAATTATGTATCTCCTGTTTTGTTCAGGTCGCAGAGTGTGCATGGGTGAACAGCTAGCAAAGATGGAGCTGTTTCTGACAGTGACCAGCTTACTGCAGACCTTCAAATTCAAACTCCCAAGGGGAACGCCTGCTCCTTCTCTGAGTGGACGTTTCGGTCTGACACTGGCCCCCTGCTCGTTCACTGTGTGTGTAACTCCACGTAGATGAAACGTGGAATACTTGGCTGTCTGGGTGCTCATGTGAAGATTTTCCAAAGAGAAAAGGTGTTTGTAAGGTCTCCTGGAGAGAGAACTCCTTGTAAACAACATGCAAATGTTATTATGACTGAATATTATATTACATTGTCATTTATTTTTGTGATTAATATAGTAAGTCCAAGAAATTTCAAAAACATAAAAAGACTTTGAGAGATAAATACTATTCTTACAACACTATCCAATAAAGGGTTTTAGGATTGTATTTCTATTTAAGAAGCTGAAACCAGCAGACTGCATTTTCTTAGTGACTGAATAATCAAGTAACAATCAACATCATGTATTAACCTTTGGTTGATTAACTCTGTTTCTGAAATGCAAGGTCAGTATTATTTGCCAGAAGGATTTTGAAGACATTCATTAAAATATGTTATCACTTCATCACACATTTCTGTTTTAAACAAGTACCTCTATTTTTAATAAATATCTGTATAGTTTGGGCTTGTTTTTGTAAGACACATTTATTATGGTTTGAAACCATATCTTAAGATTAATTTTATTGCAGCTTTTGTATAATGCTAATGTCAGAATAAGCATTATGTGTAGAATATAAAGCCAGTATGAAATTGAACTACAACTCATGAGCTACTGTTGTGTAGTGTGAGGGGCATTTGGGGGCGAATCACCCCAGAGCAGTCAGGTGTGTGTGTGGCTGATTGGTCCTGATTGACACCAGGTGTGGGTAGTTTATATATACCAGTGAGTGTCAGTGCTCTGTGTTGACTCATTGCCTAACCTTTAGGGATAGTGAGAGGTTCCCACTGTGTGTTTGAGCAATCAAAGTATGTCCATAGTACAGTAGTTGGTCTTCGCTGGGCCTATAACAAATATAAATAAATATTAAAGCCCTTTGGGCCATCTTTGTGTTAAATGAGGAGTTTTTCCAGGGTCTCACTGAGAGTTTGCTTTCTGGTCAGCTGCTTGGCAACTGTGGTTTGGTTTGCCTTGCCCCAGTTTTGTTTAGGTTGTTTCTTGATTATTTTTACTGTCTTTTCCCCCTTTCCCTCTTATTGGTTGTGATATTAGTGGTTATTCCTTTGGGATAACTTTCAGAAACCCCCTTTCCTCCATGTCCACAATTGTGTCCCAGTCCCCTGCATCCTGACATAGTTGTTTATTTCTCAGAGGATGATTATTGTGTTCATTACGCTGTTATCAAGGTCTGAATGTGAGGAAAGTCCATCACAAACACATTACTCAACAACAATTGGAGGATATTGTAACTTATTCAATTGTTTTCATGCATTTCTCTTTACATCCTCACTCCGTTCTACTACCTGAAATATTAAGGTGTTTGCTCTACTAATTTAACCTCTATACTTTAAGAATAACTCATGATATAATTTAAATCAGTATTTCTCAACTGGTGGGTCGTGACCGAAAGGTGGGTCGCGGACTCGTTTTGAGTGGGTCGCCGGCCTTCAGCTGTGGCCCCCGAACTGTTATTCCTTCAGTCTGTGTTTTGGTCGGGTCACCAAGTGTTTACCGGGACTTGTCTCCGTGCCAACGATACGCAGGGTATGTAAACTTTTGAGCACAACTGTAGTTCATATTTTTGTTGTTATTTTGAATGAAAAGGACATTTTGTTTTGAATATTACAGTATTGTTGCATAATGGTCTGACCAACCTCATTAAATGGACCTTTTGCTCATTGAAAAAATTATTTGTGGCCCTTTAAGATTTGTATTTGAGTACCCCTGGTGTAGAAGAAGACAATCAAAGTAATTTCTTTTCTTATGAGAAATAAGCATGGCTAAACGCAAATAATACAGCGACAACATTAAATATGGACTTTATTATATTGATAAAAAAGGACGACAAAAACCTCAGTGTGTTGTGTGCACCGAGGTGTTGGCAAGCTAGAGTAGGAAGCTGTCAAAATTAAAGCGGCATTTGGAAACAAAACACTCTTCTCTCTTTTAATAGCATAACTTTTTGATTTACAATAAAATGCAGCTAAAAGAGTGTGAAAGGGCATATTTATTTTTCTAGCATCGCCACTTGCTTGTCAATTTGGGTTTACCAGTACACTTGTTTTTTTTGTGTGTGTTGGCATAATCTGATATTCTTTATCTCAGTTCAAACTGCACTATCTTTATATTAAATCAATTTGATAAATTGAAAAATGTTCCTTGATTTGGGTCGCGACTTATCGCTAAGGGGTGATGGTGGGCCCCCAAGCCAGACCAATTGAGAACCACTGATTTAAATAATGACATTTGTCCTTTTTAACTCCTCATTTTCATGATTGATAATTTGTTTATTAGAGTACTACACTTAATGATTTAAAAGGATCTAATAAAATAACACTGAAGTACTGTTTAACACACAAAACAAAAGAATACTCTTATTTAATAAAACATGTCACACTGTCACACATTTGACCACAAAACACAGGGCTAATAAAAATACTTACAATAAATGGGAGTAAATGGGCAAATGTAAACATTAAATTGTATAAGAAAGTAAATTGTAATACCTATATTATTTCATGTAACATCTCTGGCTAGAGTCATTCTGCATGCATAAATACTCTTTATATTTCAAGTTTGCTTCATTCTTTTGTACTACTCGAGTGCATTTCCAACCATTAAATACCACCTGAGTTTCTGTGTGTAAAAAGCAGGTAGGAACTCGTCTAACACGAGGTCACGCGATCTCCAACGTTCCCCCCGCTATTCCACCTGTGTCCCGGGGCCAGAGGCTGTTTTGTCCCAAAGTCTCGACAGAAGCAACTTCTTGTACACAATGGCTTTCTTCACTCACCAAAGAAGAAGTTTCTCGTCATCGGCTCTCAGAAATGTTGTTATCAAACAAGTAACAATCATCGGAGGTGGACAGATGGGGACAGGAATCGCACAGGTAAGGAAACAGTGCAGTTGAGCCTTGAGACCTGTTGCTGTTGTATCGTCCCTTATTTTATGAGTGGTGGCAGCTGTTAGAAAGTAGTGAAAGGAGAAGCCCGTTTTGCAAATTTCTTTCATTTATAATCCAGGTTGTATAATTTTCAAAGAATTAATTGTTATCTATATGATCATATCAGCTCTGAAAAAAAAAGAATTAGTTACCCTGATGTCAACTGTTGAAGTGCTTGTTGGAAAATATAAAGTCAGCAACATTTCCATTCTATCATTACAGTAAGGAAGGGGATACCCAATAACAAAAATACAAATATCCTTCACTACACACCCGACACATGTCTGTGTTGTATTGACTGTTGGGTCAAATTGATATTTTGGACAGTTCAACTTCAGTAGACTCTCCGCTTTAAAGACTGGTTTATTTGACTCACAGAAGAAACAGATGGCGGTAACTCATCAGTCATGGTTTGAAGTTGCACTTTTTCTTCCCAGATTATACACTACATCAGTGTGATTCTTCTCCACGTATTTTAATGCATTTCATAGCTATATGAACACACTCAAAATGTTTTGTTTGGTATTGATTTAAAAAAAAAGTATTTTAGAGTTTGTACACAGCTACCTTCAATTTAATTTTCTGTTTTTGGTACTTGGAGAGACTTATTGATATTAACACAATTAGAACTCTGTAGAAACAGCTTTTGCAAAGTCAACACCTATAAACAAAAATTCTTAAATCGTTGACTTTGTTTGCCTTCACCTACGTTTCTTCTTATCTCAAACTGATGACTCTTTGAAAGGTTGCTGCATCAACCGGCCACACGGTGACGCTGGTGGACACAAATGATGACATCCTTAAAAAGGCTGTGAAAAGGATAGAGGGAAGCCTCAAAAGAGTGGTGAAGAAGAAGTATGCTGATAAACCAGAGGTGAGGCAGATTGATGAACATTGACTTTAAAAAACAAAAATATATGGGATAGAAATATGAGTAAGTAATGCTTTAACTTTGTTTCAGGCAGGTGAAGAGTACATTCAGAAAGTTCTGCAGAATGTGTCAACCTCCACAGACGCTGGATCAGCAGCTCAGGTATCTGATCTGGTGTTGGAATCCATTGTGGAAAATCTAAAGATAAAACAGGATCTGTTTTGTCAGCTTGACGAGGCAGCACCAGCGTAAGTACTTTCAGTTTCTGTTAAATTTATAAGCCACAAGTATTACATAACTAATGTGCAGCAACAGTGTAGAGAGTTAACACCAAGCAGAAGCTACAGCTCTTTGTTTTGGGTGTTATGGTGCAGTCAGTGTGTTATTATTTTTAAGCCCCACAAAAAGGTGGTTTTCCACTTAAAACTTGTGATCTTTTCTTTATTCGTCTCAAGACCTGGTCTGAAGACACTCGCTACATGTGGTGCCCTGACTGTTAGTTGTTTTTGCACTTTGTTTTTCAGACACACCCTCTTTGCTAGTAACACATCCTTCCTGCCCATCTCTGACATTGCTAGCGCCACAAACAGGCTGGACAGATTTGGAGGCCTTCACTTCTTCAACCCAGTCCCTATGATGAAGCTTGTGGAGGTAAGGCCCTGAATGAAATACAGACAGTGAAGATAAATGTTAATTTACAGATGCAAAGTATGCAGGGCCTATTGAAATCCACCTTTCCTTGCTTAAGCCTTTAAAATCAATGCCAAACAGCTTAAAGATCTATTCAAGAAAACCATATAGTGACATTTACAACTTTGCTAACATGGTACAGCATATCTGTGAAGGTTCTCAGTCATCCGGGTTGTGGTGATCCAAAGCTTGATCCATAAGGCAACTGGACTGGTAGAAATTCTTGAAGACGTCTCACCTGAAAGGCTTCTTCAGTTCTGACCAGACTGGGGAAGAGCTAGAAAATATAAGCCTCTAACAGTCATGGGTGTGTCCAGGTAGCCACAAAGGGTCCTAAATAGGGTTGTTAGCCTAGTTCCTGAAAGTTGTTTACCTAACTTCTGGAAGTTGTTTACCTAACTCCTGGCAGTTGTTCAATACCTCCTGGCAGTCATTTCAATCAGGAGAGACACAATTTGAAGATTAAAGGTTATTTATTACAACTGAATAAATAATGAAACTTGACAGAAATCTTTGGCGTAAGGACTCTATGGGGATCATTTTGTGAGCGTGATACATGATATATATAAAAATAAGAAGAAATAAAAATACAATAAAAAAAGTTGCTGACGAACTGAGGAAAGTTTCCACCTTTTCCAGGTCATTGGGACTCCGACAACAAGCCAAGAGACTTTCGATTCTCTCCTGAACTTCAGCAAAGCGCTCGGAAAAACACCTGTGTGCTGCAAGGTAAGATGTGATGGTTGGCTTATAAAAAGATTGTAATAAGTGTCTCAAATTATTTATGAAGGTCATATCAGCAGCATTTAACCTTTTTTTTCAAGGATACACCTGGATTCATTGTTAACCGCCTTCTTCTTCCGTATATAAAGGATTCCGTTCTGCTGCATGAGAGAGGTATGTACACCTGACTGTCAGTTACGTCTTCTCTATGGTTTTATTTTTATTTTTACAAATCAATTGCAATATTCGGGCCTTAACATGCTCAAAAACTCATGAAAATTGTTTCATGAATGAAAGATGAAACTTGGTGCAAATATCCAGACTTAAGAAAAAGATTCTTGGCATCACAGGGAAATTTCAACGGGAAGTCCATGGAAGTCCGGTTGTTTTAGGGCCATTTTCAGGGGTGCTTCAAGGATAAAGTCTTTATACAGCTTTCATCCAATCTTCTTAAAGGCTGTTATACAGCTAGACGAGACCTGAACAATAAAACATTATTTTGCTTCTGTATTAAAGTCAAAGGATATGGCCTGTCTGTTGGCTTGTTTGACAGTCTGCTCTAGTGTATCCTTGCATGTTAGTCCTCCTAGTTCCCTCCTCTCTCCTTGATCCCCTGTCTTCCAAGCAACATGCAGAGCTTTGAGACGCTCTTTGACATGACAGACCTGAAAATACTTCCAGTTAGACAGAGAAATTACAATTTAAGAGCTTTGGCATGCATGGCAGGTGTGCTCACAATCCATGTTGTCATGGATAATTTCGCTTCAGACCTTGCTTACAGTTGCTTAGTTTTCTATATATTTTCTTTCTCAGGTCATGGATCCAAAGAGGATATTGACATTGCCATGAAACTTGGTCTAGGTCATCCCATGGGACCCTTTGAGCTTTGTGATTACGTGGGACTAGACATCATGAAATCCATGGTTGATAGTAAGTACAACTGTATGGAATAAAATGTTGATATGATCTTAACTAATAATTGTGGCTGCTGCTGATGAAACTACTTCTTTACAGATCAAAATGTATGGTTCATTTAAAACACTGTTTGTTTTGTTTTTCAAGGGTGGCTTGCAATGGAGCCCAAACCACCGTTTGCTGAAAGCGAGAATCTGAACAAGCTGGTGGCAGAGGGTAAACTAGGAATAAAAACCGGAGAAGGATTCTACAAAAAGTGATCTCTTTTTAAGTGTTGGCTACAGTTGTGGTAAAAAATATATATATATATGTCACTGCAAAACTAATAAGAAGCAGGGGAGGCACTAGGAATTCTGGGCCCCCGAAAAGATATCTCAGTGGTCCCCATCACCACAGCACACCCTACAAAATATAACATTCATGCTATAATACTGGTTTATTTGCATTAAACAAAAATATAAATGCTTAAAACTATCCTGGTTAACAAATCTAAATCTAAGCTTCATAGCAATATTTCTTTTTACAATTTCTTCAAATGTAACTGCACAAGATTGACCTTCAGACTGTCCACCTCTGCAAACAAGATTATTTGAAGCCAAGTGACTTGTTGAATAACAACAAGGGGCATTATTTGGTATAATCTAACCTCATGAAGTCAAATAAAACTCTAAAAACCTACAGTTCACTTTCAATCAGATTCGGCCACACTTGATGCTATGAAAATATGACAATTCCCCACTTTAGGCATGAGACGCGCATCTCACGGAGCCGATCAATCTAGTCGACAGGAAGAGACTCCCCTTTATTACAGAAAGGAATTCTGAATGTTTGTTTATTTATTCAGACAATTGTAGTCATCTTATTGCAGTTAAAACAAAACAAATGAAAAGCGTAGTAGAAACATAGACTGTAAAAAATAAGAGACGCTGAGCGCTGTTTTGAAGCCAATCAACAGCCATATTGGAAATGCGGAACTCAACCAGGCATAGTGTGACGTAAAGAGGCGGAGTTTGAGCCTCCTAGCTAACAGCTATGTGTTCCCTTCCAGTAGTCAAGTCAGTCATGTCCTTATTTTGGCAAAAACTTGCAATCTTAATATATTCAGAACCGTCGCATTAGAAAAAAAAATTCACCCCCCGTACAGTGTGTGCCTATAGAGAAATTAGCTACTTAGAGCCAAGACGTTTTTTGAACCAGCCTGTAAACATGTTTATAAATGCTGCAAAGATCGTCTTTTTTGAATTGGTGTCTATGTGGTTTACGGTGTTTCTGCAGCCAGCCTCAAGCGGATTCTCGATGAATTGCAGTTTATAACACTTCCGCATGGGTTTCATATTTTCAGACTGGAGGCTGCCGCTTGAGTAGAAAACACATTTTGTTTCAGGCTCTTTAAGGGCTTCCCTCCTCACTTGGGCCCTAGGTAGTTAGTCCCATTCCCCCCCAGGTTCAGGAGGTTTCATATTTTGGCTCCTAATGGCAGTGATTGGTTGGTGTTTTCCCAGGTTTACTCTGGCTGTAGATAGTGGGTTTTTTTTTCACTCTTTTTTAAGAACACATTATGTATTGATTGCCATTGGAACAAAAAGATCATTTTAACCAGCATAACAAAAAGTGTATCTGAATCTGACTACCAACCCCAGCTTTAAAGGTGGCATATCATGCAAAATCGATTTTTTAATGGTTCTCTACCTGAAATATGTTTCCCTGGCATGTCTACAAACCTCCCGAAAATGGAAAAAATCCATTCTGCCCCGTTCTGATTTCTCCACCTTTCTGTAAATGTGTGCTGAAACGAGCCATTTCAGTTTTCCGTGTTTTTTTTCGTCATGACATCCGGTCTGTAACGGAAGTCAGAGCTCGGAGCTTGATCAGCCCATAGACTTTATAAAATACAACTCAACCCCTCCTCCGTTTTTCATTACCCGCACACGTGTGCTAACAAGGAGCATAGGAGGGAGGCATGCTAGTTGTAGGCTGTCTTAATAAACACAAAGGTCAGTTTTATTCCCCACGTCTGCAGATTTGAAGATCTAGTGGATGATTTTTTTTTTTCATGGAAAAGTGCTAGTGCTAGTTAGCATAGCCACATTGCTACTTGTTCGTAGCTGTGTACCAAGACACGCGTCGGAATACTGACAAATAAAACAACAAGAAACACAAAATCTGTGACCAATCGTTCAGGAATTTCCTGCTGCAGGCGCCTCTCCGTCAGGATCAGATTCTGGATCAAATTCAGAGGGTTAAAGTAACGCAGCTCTGTGAGCAGCCGTGTATATTCAGCCAACATGTGAACATTAGATCAATGTGCTAGATAGCCGAGGGGAAATTCATTTCCTGAGGGGGCGTGGTCAGAGAGAAAACAGACTGTTCTGAGCAGGGCTGAAAAAGAGGGGTTTTCAGGCATGCCAAAATCTGATTTCAAAGTGTTTTTTTGAGCATAAACTTTAAAGACATGTTTTGGGGACCTCTTAGATCAATATATTTAGATGAAAAAGAGCATAATATGTCACCTTTAAGGGCTCCCCTCCCTACTTGGGCCCTAGGTAGTCAGTCCCACTTTCCCCCCTGTTCAGGAGATAAACTCTCTAACAGGGACTCCTGAGAAACTGAAATGGAAAATCTGTCAGAAGGTTCTACGTCTAGAATACATCTTACTATTTGTACCTGAACTAATCAAATCTAATAAAATTGAATGTTGTAAACACGTTGTGCCTGTTGTCATTATGGGTATGACAGATGCCATCTGTGTTTGTGTGTAAAAGGTCATGTTACGCGCAGTCACGTGATCATCGACCTTCTTTCCACTGTTCGGTCTGTGTCCCGGGTGCTGTTTGTCCTGAAGTCTTGACAGGAGCAGGTCCACACACGATGGCTTTCTTTACACACCAAATCTGCAGAGGTTTCTCGTCCTCGGCTGTCAGAAATGTTGTTATTAAGCATGTAACAATCATCGGAGGTGGACAGATGGGGGCAGGAATCGCTCAGGTAAGGAAACAGTGCAGCTTAGCCGGGAGTAGCTGTTAGCTTCATTTCAGCTAACTAGCTGACATTCTGTGAATCATGCGCTTTTCATGCAGCGCACTGATAAGTATACATGTTGTAATAGCGTTATAAACGTCAACACGGCCACAGAACCGAGGGGTGTGCTATTAGGACGGTTCTGTGGACATTTCTGGAAGTGTTTGTAATGCTATGAGGGACAGACAGATTCCTTGTGTGCAGGTCACAGCCATGCACTATGAGGAAGTTGTTTCAGAAGAAGCCTGAATTAACACTTTCCCTACATTCATAATCCACATTGTATCATTTTTCAAGACTTGATTGCTATCAATGTGATCACTTCCCATTCATGCCTGTGATATATTCACCATTGTATCAAAATGAAACTTAATATCACAGTAGAAAATAATAGAATAGAATAGAATATCTTTATTGTCATTGCCACAAGTACAACGAAATTAAGTGCAATCTTGTTTCAGTGCAATAGATAATATTAAAAAAAAAAGTGCTAAGAAAACACAGAAACCCACAAGACAGACAAACCCACACACACTACCAGTCAAAAGTTTGGAAACACCTTCTAATTCAAGGGTTTGTATTTATTTTAATTATTTTAGAAATTGTAGATTAATACTGAAGCATCATAAAAAAAATAACATATATGGAATTATCTAATTAACAGAAAAGTGTTAAACAAACCAGATTATGTTTTATATTTTAGATTCTGTAAAGTAGCCCCCTTTTTCCATGACAGCTTTGCACACTCATGGTATTCTCTCAGTCTGCTTCATGAAGTGGTCTCCTGGAATAGTTTCTAATTAACATGAGCCTTGTCAAGAGTTCATTTGTAGAATGACTTGCCATTATAATGTGTTTGAGACCATCAGTTGTGTTGTTCAGAGGTAGGGTTAGTACACAATGGAAAGCCCTATTTGACTACTGTTGTAATCTATATGGCAAAACCAGATTATGTCGTACTTTTGATGTCTTCAGTATTAATCTACAATGTCATAAATAATTAAAATCAATAAAAACCATTGAATGAAAAGGTGTGTCCAAACCTTTGACTGGTATTTAACAATCATTGCACAATTCCCTTAGACAAGATATAGATATCACAGTACTGAATTTATGTTTTAGCAGCGTTCAGTGCAGTGATGGCTGTGGGGTAGAAAGTTGTTTTTCTGTCTATTTGTCCTACTTTTCATGCACCTGTACCTCCTGCCTGATGGCAGCAGTTCAAAAAAATTGTGACCAGGGTGTGATGAGTCCTGCACTATGTTTTGGGCTCTCCTGAGACAGCGGGAACTGTGAAGTTCTTCCGTGGAGGGCAGCCGATGACCCTCTGAGCCACCTTTATGACCCCCTAAAGCGCTTTCCTCTGCACCACTGTGCAGCTGGAAAACCACACACAGAGACAGTAGGTCAAGATGCTCTCTATTGAGCAGTGATAGAAAGACCCCACCAGCTTCTAGCTCACAAGAGAACCCTTCAGTTGCATTAGAATGGATGACTCCTCTTTGATAACATGTTTTCCAGAAGAAGCCGGAGATCTGTTCAGAAGTCGTACAGTGGTCACTCATTAATGACTTACTGTGCTATGACATAACAAGTGAAGGTTCATAAATGATTCAACTGAGATGACCTGCAAGGAGTGTCAGAAGATTGGAATTTGGCCACAAGGTGTCACCCTCCATTTTTATGCCTCAAGGAAAACTGACAGGAGAAATTTTAGCTCTTTCCTGGATATACATTTCATACTGACTTTATACATCACAGTCTCATAATGAGCACTTAGCTGTACAAAAAATAATATCTTTGGTTCTAATATATTACTTTTTCTTCCCCCTAAAATACATCAGTGTGATTCTTTTTTTTTGGGGGGGGGGGTATTTAAGTTTATATTGACTTCATCACAAGAAACGTGAACACTATAAATGATACATACATATTGAAGGGCATATACTCTCAACAAACAGCAGGAAAAAAAAACAGCACCTCCCCCACAGCAAAAACAGAAACAAAAACAAAACAAAACAAAACAAAAAAACAATGCTAAAAGGCAGCCCCACACTAAGTGTCAATAAGTAACACCGTTCAATAAATCATATATTTGTAAATTCATCTACACACCTGTAGACACAATCCCCCCCCCCCAGTACACTGTGTCCTCTCTAGGATGTTTCATCCCCCATCGAAGTCAGAAAAGCTTTCCATAATTGGTTAGAATTGCCCTGTGTGTTATTTAGTCTGGCAAACATGCTTTCAAATGCAGCAGTTTCGGCCATGAGTCTAAACCACTCTTTAAACTCTGGTTTGTGTGGGCTCTTCCAATTACGCAGAATAAGCCTAGCTGCAGTAATACAGCCTGTTATTATCAGTGCAGATTCTGCTTTGGTAACACCAGATGGCACTAGAGAAGGGTCCCCTAAAAGACACAACTGAGAAGACTCTGGAAGAGGTTGTTTAAGCCAGCCTTCAAAACTCTTCAACACCATTCTCCAGAAAGGTAATGCCGTGTTGCAGCCCCATAGAGCATGGAGAAATGTGCCCACTTCTTTATTACATTTCCAGCATTTATTATCCTTGTTTAGGCCCATTTTAAATATTTTTACAGGTGTGATCAGTGTGATTCTTCACTTCTGTCAGTGCTTTGAATGGTTGGACAACAGTGTACATCAGTAATACACTCCTAACTTTCTTTTTCAGGGTTGAGTTTTTTGGGAAGTATTTTTTTAGTAAGGACACAGCTCTGGTTTTGAGTTACATTTTCTGTTATTGGTACTAACTGAAAGGTTGGTCTTATCTCACACTGATTACTCTCTCAAAAGGTTGCTGCATCAACCGGCCACACAGTGACGCTGGTGGACACAAATGATGACGTCCTTAAAAAGGCTGTGAAAGGGATAGAAGGAAGCCTCAAAAGAGTAGTGAAGAAGAAGTATGCTGATAAACCAGAGGTGAGACAAAAAAGATCTAAAACGGAATAAATAAGAATAAAAGATAGAAATGCACATTGTAATGCTTTCCTTTGTTTCAGGCAGGTGAAGAGTACATTCAGAAAGTTCTGCAGAGTGTGTCAACCTCCACAGACGCTGGATCAGCAGCTCAGGTATCTGATCTGGTGTTGGAAGCCATTGTGGAAAATCTAAAGATAAAACAGGATCTGTTTGGTCTGCTTGACAAGGCAGCACCAGCGTAAGTACTGTTTTTTGTTAAAAAACACTAAATTAACTTGTGTTGTTTTCTTTATTCATCCCTAGATCAGGTCTGAAGACACTCGCTACATGTGGTGCCCTGACTATTAGTTGTTTTTGCACTTTGTTTTTCAGACACACCCTCTTTGCAAGTAACACATCCTCCCTGCCAATCTCTGACATCGCCAGCGCCACGAACAGGCTGGACAGATTTGGAGGCCTTCACTTCTTCAACCCAGTCCCAATGATGAAGCTTGTGGAGGTAAGGCCCTGAATGAAATACAGACAGTGAAGATAAATATTAATTTACAATCTCCCCTCTGGGTCTCGTGGAAGATAAGACAGCCTACAGCTCTACAAAATCTCCTCAATATTTTTCCATCCAGACTTGTTGAGCATTCTGCTTTTGTAGCTTCAGAGAATAACTACAGAGAGTTGTAGGCAGACTGTGTTCAGATCAACTTTGTGTTGAGATTATAAAAAATGAGTGAATTACCAATCTTCACAACCACAACCAAGATGAATGTCTGTGAAGTTAACACACATGTGTACAGTGCAACCCAATTCATACATTTATCTGAAGCCTTAAGCTCCTGTAGCCCAAACAAGGCCTTCATGATCCATCAGCTAAATGGCCAGCCAGGTAAAAGCAAGTCCAAGTTTCGCCCTGTTGTGGCCTCTTGGCTTCAAGATAAAAAAAGTTGCCTTTACAAAACAAATTAAGGAACACGTAAAGTATAGAAACAGCAAAGAGAAGAAAAACAGACTACACATACATGCATTCAGAGTTGTTAAATCGGTTATTGTACAAGAAAAACACTTGTGTTATATGTTTTTAGATATTTAGGAATAAATGCTGTGTTTTGTCTGGTAAGCTGACCTGGTGGAGGAGTGAATGGACAAGGAATTAATATCAATATAAAGTGTTCCAGCCTGTAGGTGTTGGCAGTGACAGTCTGCATCTGGCATTTGTGTTTGACACTTACTAACACAAATGGTTAGAAGAAGTCCTGTGTAAGCCCAAACTAAGAACATATTGTCTGTTCAAAAAAAATTATCAGCCAGAGCTTTATGTCCCTCTTAACCTAACCAGAGCTCAGAGGTCTGTCTGTGCTCAGCTGAGATGTGGTATCCTTCCTCTGGCATTAGAAACAGGTCGCTTCCATTCTGTTCCAGAGGAGGAGAGAAAGTGTCCCTTGTGTGATGTGGAGGAAGTTGAAAATGAAATGCACTTTTTATTCTACTGTCCATCATATCATGATCTCAGGTGCCTCCTTTTCAACAAAATATCAGAAAACTGTCCTGATTTGTTTTCCATGTCTGATGAAGATAGACTTCAGTACCTGTTTACACTCAAAGTGTTCCAGTTTGCTCAGTTTGTGTTAAATGCTGTTCAGCAGCGTAGGAGCACACTCTATGTCTGATTTAGTTGTTGCCACTGTCAAATGTCTGAAGTGTACCACTATGCTTTTGAATTACTTTAGGTCATTGTTGGAAATGTGCAGTATTGTAACTGCTCTTCTTTATTCTTTTTTTCTTATGTTGTTGCTCCTATTTTGTTTTGTTTTTGTAGTGTCTTGTAAGTCCATATGGGCTGAGCACCTTTTTGGTGCACGACACAATGAATAATAAATAAACTAAACTAAACTAAACTGAATCACTTTAAAGGTGGATAGAGAAAGCTGTAGTCACATTGTAGTCACTACTAAAGTTTCCTCCTTTCCCAGGTCATTGGAACTCCGACAACAAGCCAAGAGACTTTCGATTCCCTTCTGAACTTCAGCAAAGCACTTGGAAAAATACCAGTGTCCTGCAAGGTAAGATGTGATGTCTTGCTTTATAATAAGTTGTAATGAGTGTCTTGAATTATTTATTACAGTCGACTCAGCAGCGCCTAACATCTATATTCTTTAAGGATACACCCGGATTCATCGTTAACCGCCTTCTTGTTCCGTACTTAATTGAGGCCATCCGGTTGCATGAGAGAGGTATGTACACCTGGCTGTGTCACTTACACCATTAGCTATATTGGTACATGTTGTCATGTTACAACCACACTGAACCAGTGCACAATAGTAGATTAAATTTGTATTGGTTGGTGAGTATTTGTGTGGTGTGTTCAGGTGCAACTATTACGATTGGGTTAAATTTAGCATCTTACTCGTCTGCTTTGTGGACTGCTGGTTGTGTGTTTCTCAATTGATTATGAGCCCAGATAAGATGATTGAATTTCATGCTGTAACACTAAAATTTCGAAGTCTAAGAGGGTGAACACTTTTGTGTAATAAGATCATTCACAACACTGAAGTGCGCATAACTTTGTTTTCTTGGATGTCACTTGGAGAATGTAAAAGAATCTCTGTAATATTTGAGGTTTAAAGGAGTTTAAAGGAGGGTATTTCTTTGTAGTTACATTCATATTTAATTGAATAGCGTCGTTAATTTATCTTATTTTTCAGATTTTACTGATCATGGCTTATTGTCCTGTTTTCTTCCTCAGGTCATGGATCCAAAGAGGATATTGATATTGCCATGAAACTTGGTGCAGGTCATCCCATGGGACCCTTCGAGCTTGCTGATTATGTAGGCCTAGACACCATTAAATTCATCATTGATGGTGAGTAAAACTATGGAATAAAATGTTGATATGATCTTAATTAAGAGTTGTCTTCTGCTGATGAAACTACTTCATAAAGAGCAAAATTCAAAGTTAATTCATAACGCTGCTTCGTTTTGTCATTTAAGGCTGGAGTGCCATGGAGCCCGACAACCCGCTCTTTGCTCAAAGCGAGTATCTAAACAAGCTGGTGGCAGAGGGTAAATTTGGCAAAAAGACAGGAGAAGGATTCTACAGCAAGAAGTGATTTCTTTCTAAATGTTGGCTACAAGATGTCACTACAGAACTAATGAGAACTTTTAGAATATAAGCTTTCTAACAGGGACTCTGACAAAACAGAAATGGAAAACCTACCTGTGCCTTCTACAACAAAGGTCAACGTTTGTCTGTCACTTCATATTCTTTTGGACATTCACTGGAATACATCTCAGTGTTTGTACCTTAACTGATATATGATTAAACAGAAATTTTTAAGCACCTTGTGTCTGTTCTCATCAAAGGAGTGAAAGGCGTTTACACAGAATACCCCTGCAGCAGCAGCTGTGACTATCGTAACTTCCATTTGGATCATTTAAATATGACCTGAGGTGCTTTGCTAAGTTATACCTGATAGTATCAAAGAAGCCTGTCATTATAACTCACCAAAACACATCGTTCTCTAGCTGTGCAGGTGTCTTGAATAACTTCCCTCTTCTTAAATCCTATTGAAGTCTGTTTTCTTTTGGACATGTGTTTGTCACCCATGGTTACTAACATATTCCCTGAATTAGCACACCCAACTGTGGATAAGTCCAATTAAGTAACATTGTTGTCTTGATTTGGTCCACATGCTCATTCTTACAGAACAGCTTAATCAGAACTGACCCATAGTGCTAGTGGAGGTGGAGAAAACTCCACATGGGATCTCTGTGAAGTATCTGTCATGCCTTTAGTGCATTACTGTACACCCCCCTCTTTGCAAAATAGTTAGGTTTTCTGTTGTTAATATTGAGCCAGATCAAATGGATATCTGCTCGAGTGAGTTTTTTTTGTGTCAAATTTCCTTCTTGTGCACTCATCCTTCCACAGCAGCTCAGTAAATCAACGTCACAGAAATCATCTGAATATTGTTTGAAGGAAAAACTACATGTATGAACCCTTTTCTTTAGCTCCACTCCTGAGAAGTTGAAGTCATTAAAGACACTAGGTTAAAATATTAGTTGTAGGTAATATTATTTCCCTGCAGAAAAAATGTTAAATTATCCCGTCAAAAAGGATTATATATGAAAAACCTGTCTTTGTATTTCTTTGAAACACAGAATCAGTAAATGTGCAAATCTTTGCTTCACCCAGAAGTCCAATTTCAGTTTAGATGCATCAGGGACTTCTGCTTCTCATGACATACTTATAGTATTTAACTTGTTTTTGGACTCATTTTTAAAGACAGAAACTTGTTTTCATCAGATAAATATGAACTCAAACACCAAGGGCAAAAAGAACAATAAGAAGAACATGATTAGGTTAACTCTAAGCTGTTTAAAATACTTTCTACAAAACATTTGTCTACCTAAATAAAAGTTGCCAGCCTGTCATTGACATGACTGGTTTGCTTTCAGAGCGCTATTCAGAAAACTGAGAAGAATGTCAGAAACTTTTTTCACACTTCAGGGGTATTTTCCCCTTCTTGCTTGGTTTTCCTCATTCAAAGAAATCCAGTGTACCCATGAGGAACACTAGGTGGCGATGTTTTACCTAAAATGACCACGTTGCAGCAGCACTAGAGATTGGGCTATAAATAGAATTTCCCTTTGATCTTGGCTCTTTCATCAAAAATGCTGTCTGTACCTCAAACAATTCAATTGTTGCTGTGCATGTTTTTATGTGACCCAAAGTCTGTTCATCTAAGAGGTGTTTTATAGATATTTTGAGAGAGGGAAAAGAGAGATCTCCTTTAAAGTAGCTTTTTTTAAGCCACTTTGAAAGGTTTGTATACTCAGTTGATGAAGGCCTTATTTCATTACCATCACAGTAGAACTGCATAAACGTAGCAATGCAGCATTATTTTTTTAAAGCTTTAAGTTTTGACACAGACTACAATCATTGCAACTCACTTTAAAGCATTGATGTACCCGCTTTATACCAGCAGAAGAAGCCTTTTCTTTTTCTCAAATAATGACACAGACTTTAAATCTGGCACTCCCAGCTCTGCTCTTTCCATAACATGAGAAATCAAATGAGCCAATGGTGCCTTTTTATTTTTCTTACAAAAAACAGAACAAAACATGTTGAAACAGTTCAAATATGACCACTTGGGAAGCAAAATGCTAAACCAAGATGACAGTGACCCGAAACATGATAATAAAAAAAAGGAATTCATCAAGTAATACTAAAATAGAGCATTAAATCAAAATGTTACAGAGATGCTTGCATGGAATAAACAACATGGCTAAAGACCACACTATCAGCTACCAGAGAGTAAAGACAAAAAGGTCCATTGCAATAAAAGAAAGACTGCCAAGTGCTGGGGTAAATATATATATCTGCTTCATTTGTCATGTTTTAGAACAATAAAATATAGGCCTCTGAGCTATCACTCTCGCCTTTGTCCTAATGTTGCCTGCAAAAATACCAAGAAAATTGACATATCCTGACAGTTTTTAAAAAGTACACATACTGAGCATTATTTTACATCTGAGCAAGACTCGAGGTCACTATTTGTTACAAATAGTTATCAAAAGAAGCCTTAAGTTTCAATTTTCTGCAAGACGCTTCAACAAGAAAAATGGCTTTCCTGTGTCCAAAGCTTATTTTCATATATAACCACTATATAAAAAAAAACAATATTTCAAATAAAAAAAATCACTAAAATATACACCAAGAAGTTGAAACAAGGGTTCAAGATACAAAAAAGCATTCAAAATAAAAGTCAGTCTAAAATGAAACGCAAATTAAAATGTTGATCCTTTTTTGCACCAACTGGTCAGCGACAAACTAAAAATGGCGTCTTGAGGACTTTTTTTTTTCTTTTTTAGACAAGATGAGATCCCTCCGTCTTCCTTTAGTGCAGTCAAAAAGAGGTGTTTGGTCGATAGGGCGAAACCCCAAATGGTCTCAAAAATCCAGAAAGAGACAGAGAGAGAGAGAAAGAGAGATAGAGAGAGGACGGGGGACAGAAGTTGGAGGAGTGAATGTCGGCCCAATGAACTATACAAACAAACCTAGGTGACAAATAAATTACGATAAATGTAGAAAGAGGTGTTTGGCCGGTGCAGTTTGTGCGCACATTAAAATTGCTGCTGTTTTTCAGTGCAGTGCCTTTGATTGCAGTAAAGCTGATTGTGAGAAGGAGAAAATTCTGATGTTAAATTGCTGTTTTTGTGGATTCTGGGTGAGAGGACGTGGGTGTGTGAGGGTGCTCCTACTAATCATGATTGTCTTCAGTTCAGTGTCTTTACAGCAGGCACCTTCAGGGAGGAGGGGTCTAACAGTGAAGTGTTTTTGGTGGTGATGATGGTGGTGGTGGCATGTGACTGTGTTGAAGGAAAGGGAGTAAGGGGTTAGGTGGGGTGGGTCCTCTGAGATCTGGAGGCTTCAGTTTGGAGATTTGTAAGGGTCTTCATGGAATCTTAACAGGCCTCCATCTCAAGCAGAGGGCCCGTAGCTGCTGCCTTCGCTTTGCATGTGGAGAAGTTGCTACGTTTTCCTCCTGATGGGGGAGAGAGAAAAAACACACAGAGAGGAACAAAAGAAAGATCAATCAGCTGCACTGAGGATGAAGTAACTGCATCTGTATACAAAGACAAAAAAGCTGCTTTTTCTCATCAGAGTGGAGGAGGAGGGGAGAATAATTAGGAACACATCAGTAACCCACACCAAAACACTGGTCACATTCACGTCACGCAAACCAAAACCAGACACATCACGATGACTCATTATGACTCCAAAGTGTCTCACCGTGAAGGCATGCCTCCTTGATCAGGGAGGAATCAAACACTCTGTTGTTACATCTACATTGTCAATGGTTTCTTCTTCTTCTTCATAATGTTAGAGCTGATTGAACAAGAGCTTTTGCAGCAGTGTGGAGCTTAATCTCTGAACTACAGAGGGGTCATAGGTCAGCGACAGGATGTGGGCCGGTCTGGCTTTGATCTGGTCGAACAGGGGGGTTGCCGAGACCCAGCTGGCAGCTCTCTGCTCTCTCTGCCCTCCCCTGGCCGACTCACTCCCCCTCCTCTCACTCTCGGCGAACACCCGATTGTGGAGCTTCTGGTTGACATTTAGGTTGCCACCGCAGGTGGGCGATGGGAAAACAAGACAAGGAAATGCTGACCGCACAGGAGGACCGCCGCAGTGACCCATTTGGTTAGAGCTAGCAAGAGTTCATTGAGCTATGTAGGTAGAGACTCAGGTGCAGATTGACGCAGCGGTGTAAAAATGCTACCTGACTGCTCCATCCACTTCACAGGACTCCATGAAATTGGCCCCTTCCCCTGACAGGAAAATTGTTTGTCAAGCTGCGAAAAAAGTGTTCTTTTTTTCCCCCCTCTCGTGATCCTGGCTCGAGCTAACATAACAGAGTTAGCTTCAGTTATTGACAAGCCGAGGAGGGTTATTTTAGACCCAAGCAGCATCAAATAGAATCTGTGATCAAAGTGGAGAGGCAGAGACAGAGGTGGATGGATGCCTCCTGCGACTAAAAAAGATGGATGTTTTGTGAAGACGAAAAAAAAGGGAAAAGAAACGGTATTAGTTTGCTTTTCCCTTGTGGCAAAGCCAAGAGTGTGTTTTTGTAGGAGAGAAGTCAGCTGAGCCCTGCTGCTCGCTGCATCTTAACACTCCAAAGTCTCTCACACACACACACACACACACACACACACACACACACACACACACACACACACACACACACACACACACACACACACACACACACACACACACACACACACACACACACACACACACACACACTGCAGAGTGCTTTACCACATGTGGATAAAAGGGAACGGGACAGAGGCCACCTTTCCCCGAGGAGAGCTGACCCTGAGCACAGACCGAAAGGAGAGAGAGCTCCTGTCGCTTTTATTTACCTCTACCGCCCTCGCTCTTTTCATCCCAGGATCTCAAAGCGGGCCCGCACGCCCGGCTCTGCACCCTGTTTCCTGGGGAGCATTTTTCCTTCCCCCCACAACAGACATGAAAAGCTCTGTCCTTCCTGCCTGGGGAAGAGGCCTGAGGGGCTGCGGGTGAGAAGAGTGTGCATGTTTGAGTATGAGCAAGTTTTGGTGGTAGCAGCAGGGGTGTGTGTGTGCTTGCGCGGTGGTTGCTTGTAGGAGGGAGGAGGGAGGGGGGGCACCAGGCCAGCTCTTCACAAGGTCCAGCCGACACAAACACCAGGATTCAGGAGCAACTTGACCCTTCCTCTCCCATTCACCTCCCTCCTCCTCCTCTTTCTCTACATTAGTGCTCAGGAATGCCGGCTGGACTTTTTTGCAGGAAATGAAACGCTCCTCTGTTCTTTCCCCCAACTCCTTTCCCTCTACGGGACAGAGGCAGAAGGGAGGGGGGAGGTGGGGGGGTCGGACAAGTTCTTGCCCGGCTTTTGAAGTGTGGGAGGTTAAGATAACTGGCACAGCCTCGCGTCTCAATCGCCGCTTTCACCTCCCCGGCCAAATCAAAGCGCCCGCAGCTGGGGCCCGCCTGCCTTATAGCCCCCTAACCTCCAAACCCACCAACTCACCCACCCACCCCGCCATCCTCCCACCTTCTTTCTCCCCACACACACACACACAGCTCTGGGGTTTCTTTTGGTGCCATTAAAAAGGAAAACACAGCCGACAAATTACTCTAAAAATAAGCCAAGTGGAGAGAGGTGTCTCCAACTCAGGCTGAGGAGCAGACTTTACCATGGCAGAGAGGAGAGGAGAGGTATGGAGGGAAGCGAGAGGGAAAGACTGAAGGCATGAGAGAGAGATGGAGAGCAATGAACGAAAAGAAAGACGTGTCAGAGTTAATTTAGTTTATAACAGCATAGGGATGATTTTTATGGTTTGGGCCATAATTTCATGAATTATGTTTATATTATGGTCACTAGAGTTAAGATCCAGGAGCGTGGAGACATCTGTTAAAAGTTATCTGACAGAGAAAGCGTAATAAAAACTGCGGTTCCACAACTGTCCACTTGAGGCTGGCTTATAAAGCCAAGGGAGTTCCGTTAACACCACTTATAAAAAGCCAATTTTTAGAACAATTTTAACATGTTTGCAGCCTGCTTCAAAAAATGATTTTGGTCTAAATAACATATTTCTGTATTCTTATATACTGTAAACGGGCGATTTTTGTTATGACTCTTCCTTTCTGAAGATATAAAGACTAAGTGTTATGCATAAATGTGCATAATTGGGGGCGGGGCCACACTGAGTTACAGGCAGGCGTGATGTAACTTTTTGCTAGGAGCCTTACGGCTTACCTCAGCTCCTCCTCTTTATCTGTTTCTCGGCAATGTTTTCTGACTTAGTTAGGTTGAGTCAGCATTTACAACATGGCGACCACCTTCAACTGGAGCTTTAAGGTAAGGCAGAAAATACATATTAATTTCACTTTCCATCAATCTGCAAATTATCTTTTTGGTAAGGACTACTTTTTTTTTTTTAAAGTTATCTTTTTGGGGCTTTCCCACCTTTATTAGAGAGCCCGGGCTGCCTGCTATATGGGCCTGTGATTTAACCATTAAGCCAAATCAGCGTTCGATACGGCCGACTTGTTAAATTGATGTATAGTTGGCGTAAAAAATATGAAACACCCAAACCCAATTGTTTTAAGTCCAAAGGGATGAAAGACCTTTAAATTTGACTGATCAATAACTCCGATATGTTGAATGCACTTGGTATAAAACAGTGGAGGAGCTGGAACAAGTGAATCTTTTGTATTAATGCTGTAAAAGAGCGGTCTCCAATGGAAGCCATTAATTCTGAAAGAAACAGAGCCAACACTTCTGTCAGTGACATTAAATCTTATGAGTGGATGAAAAATACATCTGCAGCCATGTCTATGTTCACCTGAGATCCTGCAAATTTTACTTTATGCACCCCTTTGTTTCATCATCCAATGATGTTAGCTCAGTCTGACTCACACGTACAGACTTATGAGCTGTAGAAAGTAATTGTCCACACATTTAAATTAGAGTGTGATGGGGTGGCATGCCTTGGCAGTGACCTTGGCCCGGACCTCACAGCTGGTCTTTGGTGACACCTTCTCAAAGTAGCCGCCACTCTCTCTACATTTACAGCGGTGCCGCTCTTAAAGGCATGGGGGGAAAATAAAACAGCAGGCCAATAAAAAAACAGCACCTGGAAGACAAAGCAATGTTCGAAACTAAATGCTCTGCACTGTCAGCACTTTCTTTAGCTTGGAGACTTTCAACATAAAAGAAATCGCCCCTTAAAAAAAAAAAGGCTTTGAAATTTTTAACCTCCAATCAAACGGCAAGCTCAGGGGAGAGTGTAGCTTTTTCCAGAGGGGCTATCAGGAGCTAACAAGTCAGTCAGGAGGGGCTGAAAGTACAATTTTAAAAAAGAGGAGATGTTGTCTGAGTTGAATATTGGAAAGAAGGGAAGGGTGGGGTCTGATTGTGGTCAAAAGGGGAAAAGGGGAGAGGAGGAGTCACCAGAATCCAAAAACCTCAGGCATGTGTGGGTGAGACTAGGGGAGTGCAGGCCGGGTGTGGGGAGAGGTGGCAGGGGGCGTTGCCCACATCTGAAGCGGCATTGCTGGGGGCCCGGGCAGCTGACGTCTGGCCGTGTGCCCCCGCGCTGCTCAGTCTGAGCCGCTGCAGGGCAGGGGGTGTCAGGGGGAGGGAGAGAGGGGGGGGGGTTGCGGCAGATTCAAAGAGCCGGCACAATGACTGCTCCCTCCTCTGCGGTCTTGCCTCAAAGGCCTCCACCACCACCACTCATATTCTCCATCAGGACAGGAGAAGGGAGGAAAGGGAGGAGTGAGGGGAGGGAGTCAGAAAATGAGCGAATTAGGAGGAAAAAAAAGAAGCTGAGGTTTTCCTTTCTTTGATAATAGCCAGACTTGACAAGAGTGAAATAAAAACAAACACTGCCTCCTCTATCCAAAGTGTCCTTTCCTGTCTGTGCCCTCCTGTGTTACCTGGAGGCCTTTCATTCATTCACAGATAAGAATCTCACGAGGGGAGCGTTTTATGAGGTCTCTTCCGAATAAGAGCCGCGACGCCCTGAGGAGCCACACGGTGGGTGAGAGAGAGAGAGAGAGAGAGAGAGAGAGAGGGGTAGAGGAAGTGTAGAAGACATCACAAAAATCCCTGAGACTGGACCCTCATACTGTTACTGCAGCTGGCCAAACCTCAACACAATGGGCCCATGACTCAATCAAAACAGATTTCAGGGCCCAGTCTAAACAATGGGGGCACTAAAGCTGCATATACTCACATGTAAACAAAGACCTTTTAACGTGTTTTTTTTTTTCTCTTGAAATTGTCAAATAAGGTTTCCAAGCCAGGAGTAGAGACTTGTACTTACAAGTTCAAACCACATACTTAAATCAAATCAAGTTTGACATGCTTCACCCTCTGTAAGTCCACATGTTAAGTGCTGAGAGGGTCATTTCTCCTCACAGAGCGGCCTTTGTGAAGGTCAGGGGAGTGAGAAAAAAGGAGGACTGTTAAGGGCGAACATTTCCGACTCTACTTCCTCACCCTCAGAAACATTAGCCGGGGCGTCGTTCTGATTTAAGCCCACGTCTCCCCCCTCCACCTCCTACTCCTAACTATTTTTCTTCTTTTTTTCTGTGAAGAAATACAGCTTTAAAAACATCCTCTCATCCCCTCTACGCTTGCTCAGAGCAAGTCCCAGAGTTCTTTTCCTTTTTGGGGGGGATTTGGATTCCTTCCCCAATTATCCCAGGTCACTAATAAGGCGTGGAGGGTGTGGAGGCACTGGGCTGTGCCGCGGTGGCCTGGAGGCTCGGTGCCAAATTGAAACGACTCGGGAAATAAGAGGCAGACGCTGAATCTTGCCTAATTGCAGCCGGAGTGTGTGGCTCATTGCTCAGATGTGTGTGTATGTGTGAGAGATGTGAGTTATGAGGGTCTGACGGAGAGAAGATGAGAGGCAACAAATAATAAAAAAAAAGAGATGGGAGAAAAAGAAATGGGATCGAAATGAGGGATGGAGACTGAAGGATGAGTGGCAGTTGAGTGAGATTGGGTAAAGTCAAGAACTCGAGAGAATGAGGGATTTTCTTCTGGCCCTTTTCTTACCCTCCCTTCTCTCTCCTTCTAACACACTCACACCCTCCTCCCTCATCAAAGTCTTCTGACAGCTGACTTCTGACTGCACACATCAGAGGGAGCAGAGCCGGGGCAGAGGAGGGAAGAGAGAGAGAGAGAGAGAGAGAGAGAGAGAGAGAGAGAGAGAGAGAGAGAGAGAGAGAGAGAGAGAGAGAGAGAGAGAGACAGAGAAGCCACCAAAGCTACTGCTTGAACAACACTTTCTTTCATGTTCTTCGGCCAGGGCACGAGGTTAGAAATCACCCTTGGTGCCAGAATTAGATTTTAAGTAAGAACAACTGAGGCATTCTGGGCCTCAACTTTTAGGAACATCCTCTTTGCTTCATGCCAAAGGATGAAGTTGACTTGTGTGCAGTTTTACGGCAGTTTGCAAGTATGTGCAACTCTGTGGCCCTCATCAGTCAGATTTCAAGAGACCCTCCCCCCTTTGAAAAAATCAGCACTGGCTGAAATGAGGGAGAAAGCCTCAAGGGCATGTATGTGTCTCCTCCAGATAACTATCTCAAAAGGCAATGAATCAGCAGGCTTAGTCAGACAAAAAGGATGACAGGGAGCAAGAAAGAGGGAATCAAAATAGAAGAGAAGAGATGGTGTAAAACTGCACAGACTGAAAACCCCAATTTTACAGTCAGAGTAATGACTTCTCAGAGTGTTGTTGCATTGTGGTAAGAGCCAGCTGTATGGCGGGACGGGTGTTTGACATGCTAAAGATAACAAAGAAAGAAGATGTCAACCCATAAAGCCCACAGCTCAACGAATCACATCCTGGTTAGCCTCCCAGGCAGGAAAACTCAGCTCAGGCCATAAAATAAGTTAATATGAATGTATTAAGTCAATTTCCCTCTCATAAAATCTATGTAGTCTGAAGTATTTCCTTATGCTATGCTGAGTATTCTTTGTTATGGGGGGAAAAAGTGCTGAAAAATAAAACAGAATGGAGCAAACATTTGAACTTCAATACAAAAAGGTGCTGAAATTGTGCCTCCAAATTTAACTCATTAGCAAACTTCCTTTAGATGTTTGGTGGAGATGTAACACAGATGGGGTAGAGGCTACTGCAGATGAAAAGAAATAGACAAACGAGTTCATTTAAAGATGTTTTTTTGGCATCTACACCAAGCTAACCTCAATCCAGCTCTTTGGGATCTGCATAAATTGAGGGCTCGGGGAGTTGTGGCAGTATCCTTGGTATTATGCATATTAGTTTAAGGCTGTCACTGAGAATCAGCAAGGGTGTCCATCCCGCTGCGGCTAGGCGCTGCTAATTATTGGATCAGAGATAAAGTGCTTTTTAGCGCTCTCTCTCTCGGAGCTTTGAAAACCGTCTGTGGCGAGAGTGAAAAAAAAAGACAAGAAAAGAAAAGCAGACCAATTTGGGTTCAGAGAGAGCCACTGGGTCAGGAATCGATCAAGTGGAAAACCTTTGTCTGGTTTGGGGTGATTTCGACGTAAGACCAGATTTGTCACATCTGCCCGGCTTTTGCTGCTGCCGAAAGGGAGCGGAACAACAGGATGCTGCCAGACTCGCAGGGAGGGAGAGGAAGAGGAGAAAGACCCAGAGAGAGTAAGAATGAGAGGGGGGAAAAAAGAGTTGAATATGCCACATATTGGGGATGTTAATCCTTCCTTTTTCACAATAAAAAAGACAGGTGACAGTTTGGTGAGGGTTTGACACGTCATTTAAATCAATATATCCCAACATACCATTCACATGTAAAAAAAACAACTGCAGAGTGCCTTTGTTAGGAAGGCATTATAGACACGCTGAAACCCCAGATACCGTGAAATCTTATTAAGGTATAGCATCTCATTAAGTTCCTGCCAAACAAGCTGCTGAATTCTGCTCTGCTTCACAAAGATATAGAGGGAGACAACATATGTAGTCCATATGGGGCTGAGCTGACATCCTAGACTCCAGCAGTAAAAGAAAAAAAAAAAAGAATCTGTAGTTGAGAAACTGTTTTCAGATGTGTTAGTTAGAGCAAGTTTGGAGGACATTAAGAGAATGAGTTTTCTGATTTATTAAGCAGTATGTTAAGTCTCTGGATGCTTTATTATCAATTACGGAAGACAAAAAAAAACATAAACTACTGACACAACATGTGACCCTTCCATCCAACCACTGCTTCACACAAACACATTCAATTGACTCCACAAACACAAAAAAACACACACTGAAAACCCAATGCCTATTGTGCAGAAGCCACTGAGCAAACTCCACACACAAAGCGCAATCCCTCTTCAGGCCACTGACACAATGACTATGGCGAGGTTAGGGTGGACCTTTTTAGGATTAGTCTGCGAGTACATACTCTCAGTGTTTAGCAGTGAAAAAAGCCTTGACATGTATTGCACTGTTCAGACAGGGGAGGCAGATAGAGGGGTTTGTCTTACCATTTTCTCAGATGTACGCCGTTTTCATTCTCTGGCCTGTACCTGCAGAAAATTGCATCTTTTTTAAAAATTTTGGAGGACTCTGTGCTGCATAGATGTTTACCGTACAGACCAAAAAGAACTTATAAAAATACTGACATTCTACTTTAAAATGTAATTCTCAATGGATTAGAGTTGCAGTGCTGAGAGGAGGCTCATAAGCGCAGCTAAACAAGGTCAGCAGAAAGACATACTGTAGAGCAGCAGGCAAACAAATAGTGCAAAGCCCAGAATTGGTAAGTAGTCGCAAAGAATGGACAGACTAATCCCAAAGTAGGTGTAATGTGTGGAGAAGGGACAAATGGATGGAGGGATGTGCAGAGAGAAAGAGTTAACGGAGTGAAGGACTGCACAGAATCAAGCCAGTCAACTGAAGCCAGAGTGAGGAGGGAAGATTTGAGTGTACCTATGTGAGTTTGTCAATGCCTACAGGGAGATGAGTTGTTTTTTTAAAGCTTAGTGTAGAGTATGCAGTCGTAAAAATGTGTGAGTATACAGTAGGCATGATGTGAAGGATATGGAAAGATGGTGCAACTCACAACTTCAAGATGTAGCAGACAAAAAAGAGAAAGAGATAACAAGAGGAAAAAAGAAGAACTGGAGGGAGCGTTTCTTACCCGCGGTTGATTCCTGCATCTTCTCCCTCTTCCGCTTCTTCTTCTTTCCCTAAAAAATATACAGGGGAACACATAAAGTGTGGCTCCAGCACTCACGCTCACTAGACCACTCTGGTATCCTGCTGCTGACTGCCATGTTCACTCATCCCCTGCTGGGCATCCAACCAGCATCCCCCTGGTCTCCGGACTCCATCGCAAACTGTCGCGCTGAGGGGGACAGAGCAGGCTGGTCTGCTGTTAAGTGTGCTCTACCTGCTTTTAGCTGCTTATAATGACTTCCTTTTTTACCATTTTAGGCCTGTGATGAGTGGGGAGCATGCTAACAATACAGAGGTAGCTTGTCCTGCTGATGTGGCCTCTCTGCGTCACATTTCCACTGCCTTTGAAGTCCTTCTAATGACAAATATTAACATGAAGAGCAATTAAAAATGCTCACTGTAATTAGGCTAGTCTAGCTGGATGACTATGAAGTGCACCACTCTTCTTCCAGCGAGGTGGTGGGAGTGTGTAAGGATTTATAGCTTATGCTAAATCCCCAGGGGGGAGACTATAGGTATAGATAGCAGTGCGGAGTCGTCCTAGTCAAATATGAGCAGCACTTTGGTTTCCTGCTGCAAAGTCTGCTAATCCACTTATTCATGAGCTAATCTGCCTTCTACTGCTGCGGCAGACAGGGGAGAAGAGAGACTAAGTGAGAGTGGGTGAGAGAAAGGATGAGGGGGGGGGGGGGGGGGGGGGGGGGGGGCACGCAGTTAAAACTATGAATGCTACACGCTCTCCATGCCAGTGTAATGACTATTTTTGGGTGTTTCCAGGCATGATGTGCTGCAGCTGAGGAGTGTGTTTATAGGGGGAGTCAAGAAAAAGCCCTCAAACGGATACAAAACTCAGTTTAAGAAATATTCCCCCTTTAACATATCGGCTCCCTTTATCTCTTTGGTATGCCAGGTAGGAAGCAATACCTCTACTTCTCACCTACCTGTCAGATATGTTTGTACAAAAAAAAGGTGGAAATGAAACGGGAACTGGGCTAACTGTCATTAGCTGCTACTTTGCATCTTTAACCGTGCTGTGTCTTCCCCTCAGCGAGGCACGTTGGCAGTGAGTGGAGCGGCAGAGGCAGAAGGAGGAGGGATGCTGTCGGTGTCCGAGGGGAGGCAGATAAACACCACAAAGCACTTTGGTGGTGGAGTGAACGTGAGTGCTGGAGCCACACTTTTAATAAAAGGCTGGTGCTCTCTTTCTCTCACAAATTCATACACACCACACGTAAACGACACAGAACTTCTGAGGAAACATATAGACGCAGAAACACACACACACACACACACATCAAGATCTTAAATCCAGCTGAACCCTCCACATTCACAAACAAAATGGGCAGCAAGAGGAGCAAAGGTGGCTGCTGTTCGACTCTGTATGCAGGATACAGCATCCTAAACTCAGTCTAACAGGAGCTTTTTACATCCATGCTGATATGGAACATCAAAGAGGAGCAGAACCATCACCAGGCAGTTTTCCCTCACCGTGGAAATAATAATGTCCACGATACTACAATCTGTTCTAGTGTGGATGGTAATATAATGTATGAATTACACATAAGGCTGAAACAATGGGTCTGCAAATGGACCCCATTAGCATGGAGCTGGCCAGTATGAATTAATGTGCGTGTCATTATTGTGTGCCATTTGAAGAACAAGTCATGCAACACTGACAGAGACAAACAACATCAAATCCACACACACACACTCACTCACACACTCACACACGCACACGCACCTCTTCCAATCTGTTCTGTTGATACTTACATAGTTGTCTCGAGCAGACCAGCCTGGGTAGAGCTGCATGTGGAGCTGCCGTTCCTTGCGGGCTAACTCATAATACTTAGCTTGCTCTTCCCGAGATAAAGCATGCCACTGTTTCGGTACAAAGGGAGATTAGGAGGAAAAAATAGCATACAGTCAATTACTGGCATGCACTTGCATGTTCCCTGCAAAGAGACGTGTGCTAGTGTTTTGGTAAAGCTAGATGAAAAAAAATCTGTTCAACTTCCAAACGTTTGGTGTAAGAAAAAATGTGGGACAAAAGAGAGACAAAGCAGAAGGGGGGACACACATGATGAAGAGATTAACATACAGAGTCAGAGAGAGAAGGGGGAAAAAAACTTTGATTTCATATCAAAACACTGGTTCCAATTTAGCAGCGCTTTTTATTCAAACTATGTCAGCGAGCAATTACGCTACACAGGCCACAAACTCGGCTTTGCTGTGGCTGGCTGCCTCGACCGCTGGGCCTATTCGTTAAGGCTTTTAACATGGCTCTGTGGTTCCAGTCTTTTCCCAATCCTCAAAAGGAACAAATTTTGTCATTTCCAACCGTGCCATTATCCAGGCATGTTTTATTAAAGCCAATTTGATTAAATGTCAGTTAGATAGGCAGGCTGGATGCATGCTGCTGAGAGGGGAGTAATTGGCTGGGGCAATCATTATAGAAATAATCACAGCTAGTTTATAAAAAACTGTATGTTAATACAGGGAGAAATCTTTGTACTTTTTAAGCTAATTGGGACGGGGACGGCAGTCTGTGCTGCCACAGCTTGAACTGTGATCTCCTGGTGATTAAACTAAATCAACAAAGATAAACCACAGCGACAAATAGAACAAGACCGGTGCCACCTACCCTTCGTCCCAGGATCTGATTGATGGCGGCGCTCTCCTTCAGCGTGCACTCGGCGACCACATTGGCACGCATCTCTTTCATGTACAGCATGAAGGCGTTTAGCGGCTTCTTGATGTGCGGTCTTTTGGGTTCCTGCTCCTTTCTCTGTTCGTGCTGGGGTTTCCTGTAAAGAATTTAAAAACAAAACACCATGTATGGAGGTAAATAAGGAGAACCTGACGGGAGATTATGGTGCCACAATGGCGACAAAAACAGTGAAGTTCTGGTTCAGTCTCAGCGGATGAGGAGTCAGCGTGAGAGAGGTTACCACGCCATGGGCCTGGGCCTCTTTAATCATGTGCAGTTGCATAGTTGCAGCCCTTCATGCGGAGAGATTACTTCACCAGTAATGGCAACCAAACCTCCTCCTCCACATCAGCAATCGTTTAAAACCAAAAGGCGCTCCGCTCTGCTCTCTCTCCTGACTCACTTTCTAATAACCTTTTTGATACTCGTACAGTCTTGGAGCTGGGATGGCCATGAATAATGGAAATATCAGTGATAACCACTTCAGGGCGCTCACAGCACTTCCCACTGCGCACACTGGGGATGTGAACTGAGTTCATCCCAGCACTAATCTAGGACCTGTATCTGTTGCTGGCTAAGTGTGTTGTGATCCCTGAGGCCGAATGAAGCAGAGGCCTGTTATCAGCTGAGCACGGGCCCTAACTGCTTATCTGCTCACATCAGGGGACTGAGAACAAGGCTCTGACAGATAGTTTGTCCTGCTGTAGTGGTGGAGTGCACAAATACCTGGAAGTGTGTCATCTCAGAAAGCTGCTGATACAGTGAGGAGGGAAAGAGTGTTTAAGTGTGTTTCAGGTATGTTTGTGTTTTTGCAGGACTTACATGTGCATGATGTCTGTTTCATGCAGAGGCTCATGTTTGACCTGCGGGTTGACGATGGCTGGGTGGGGGATCCCTGTAGCGTGGGGACCTGGGGGGCCGGGCACCATGTGGTGTGAGAACCTGCAATAAAAGCAGAGTTTGATTAGTCACAAACAACAAAGACAGGGAAGACGGAAGCAGGGAAAGTGTGAACTTTATGTGACCCAAGAAGGACGTTAAATCCACAGTGTACACAAACAAGAAAAAAAGTCATCCTGAGAAATACTTTTTAACTTTAAATGACAATGCTGAAGCAGAAAGCCTGTGGTTGTAGTTGCTGTGCACACACAGATTCCATCAGCCTCTTCCCTACAATACTGGAGTTCTGTGGAACAGCAGAGTAAAGCTTCAGTGTCCCAGAAGGGCAATTTGGCTCACAGACAGCAGTCAATAATATTATAATAATATCCTGGTGCACACAGTAAACAAGAACACATGAAAATTGAATGAACATAGCTGGTCCTCAGATGATAAACCAGCCAGGAAACAAGACAAAACCAAACTCTCTCACTGAAAATAAGAGGTATGATTCATACTATTCACTAATCTGAATTCATTTAACCTTACATACATGCAATCTATAACAAAAGAAAAAAAAAATCTTAAGAATCCCAGTTTTACGATGCTTTGTCTGGTTTGTATGATTACAGGAAATGTCATCATGGTCCTTTTTTACTTCTTGCTTACCAAAGATCTGAGGAGCTTTAATAACTTATAAAGTGAAGAACTGAGTGTTTCTGTGAGTTCTGCTTATGTGTGACACTGCAGAGAAATAACAATGTGGATATAACAGACACTTATTGTGGTCATTACAATCCTGCTTTCAAATATGTGTGCTAAACTTGAGAAAACTTTAAATAAAACTGTTCTATTCTTCACTTCTGCAATAGTAAATATTAGTTTGTTTCTTGTCACCAGTCCATTAGTGGGACCACAGTACATATATATTATTTTCCCATGGTGCACCATTACAACTTTTGTCTCAACACTCACTTCTTCATGTCATGGTTGAGTTTGAAATCAAGTGCTTTTTGTTTTTTAATGTCCATTATGGGAAAAAATAATTGTTGCCAAGCACTCAGTTTCAGCATTGTTCAGTGCTGCAGACATAACCCTTGTTGTCTGGTATAAATTAAGACCCCGGGTACAAAATCAGCAGAAGTTTCTCAATGAAAAAAAATCCTACTTTTGGAAAGGTTCCTAAATGAAAATAAAACGGGCTAATGGGAGGACTGAAGTGAGTCTGAGGAGGACAGGAGAAGACCGTCTGGGCTTTTCCTGATCCTGTACCTTACATCTGGCTTTAGTCTGTGTTTGCCAAAAGTCCTGTCTTTACCAACATCACACTGACACAGAGAGTTAGGAAGAAGAAAGACAGAGGGTAACACAAGTTCAGAAAAACTCACAAAGAAAACAGAGTACGGATCCGAACAAGGATGCAGCCCCAAAAGAAATGAAAGAAGGGGTAAAAGATACTAAAAAATATTGCACATGAAGTGAGACTCAAAGGAAGAAATGCTTCCAGAGAGCTTTGATGGGGGTTAAGCAGCCATATGGTTATGCAGGGGCACGTATGTGGTGATGTGTTTGACATGTGCTGGGCACACAGAGGAGCCGTGCGGCTGAAGCCGCAGCAGTGCAGCAGGAAAGCCAGAGGCAGACCTCCCCTGTGCTGCTGCTGCAGGCCTCCAGTCCTCAGTCAGCACACAGGGAGTGTCAGAGTGTGTCTGATGTGAAGAGAGAGCAGAGTGACTGCTCCTTATTTACATGAATCAACTGTGCATGATTTTGTTTTCGTGTGTCTGAGACTCACCATCCCAAAGGTGGTGTGATCTGACCAACTCCTCCAGGAGACAGGGAGTAGAAGTTGGCCATTTCTGATCCTGGGTGATGCCTCTGCATTCCTGCACAAACACAATTGTAAGAGAAGTTGATGTTTGATATCCATACCACTTTTCAACCATATCTGCACCCTGTGGATTAAAGCACAAACTGACAGGAGCATGCAGGATGGTTTTCAAAAGTTTGCAAGTGCCCAAATTCTTGTCAAATGTACAGCTACTCTAGCAGTATATGGAGCATCCTACACATTAAAAAAACACACCACAGATTAAAAGAAAATATGTTATATAAAAGAAATGTTATATAAAGATATATACATTACAATCAATAGCACCCGTACAGTCCGAGCTTCCAAAAGTTACAGTCTCATACTTTGTCAAGTCTTTTCACAACTGTCCAATAATTTGATATTTTCTGATTTAGTCCTAAGTTTGCCAGTTACTATTTCACTTGTTTCAGGACAAGGTGTTTGGAACTATACTTGGTTAGGCTTCACATCTGAGGAAACGATCTACTAAGGATAACTATAAGATATGATATGAAGTTAAAAACATAGTTCAAATAGTGAGCAAGTGCACCTTGACTTAAGACTTTTTTGATTCATCCTGTGCCGCTACAAGTCAAAGACGGTTCACATGTCAGGCCTCTCGACCTCACATTATCAACCGGTATTAAAGGGATCATATTTCCCCCAACTTAGCAGAGTCCTTCCGTTGTGTTTCAGCATCTTTAAGCTGGTTAATTGAGGTTTCCTCTTTGTGGCAGAGGCTGCAGCTCTCCCTGTAGACATCGGATTGACTTGGACTAACTGTCTGTGGATCTTCAGGACTAAGCTCCCCCATCTCCAGCTACGCCTGCTCCTGCTGGCTTTCAAGGGCAAGGGGGGCACTTTGTACAGGAAGATTTAGCCAAGGATGGGGATGTAAGGGGACTACAATTTAGGAAAATCTGTGATGACCAATGTCCTCTTGTTTTTTATTAAAGAGAAAGTTATGATATGATTGAAAGTCTGCAGATATCTAGAAACACTGTTCGTACACAGAGAAGTTCATGTGTGCTTAAACACATACACACATACAGAAAGAAAAGAGGGCAAATGCTTCCAGATTAGCACCATCTCCTAATCCCTGCTGGAGCCAGCCTTTTCTCCCGGCCTCTATCTTTTCTCTTCCTCTCTCTCTCTGCAGGCTGTGGTCTGAAGGGGCCTCCCTCCTCAGAGAAGCAGGGCGAGCAGGGGGCTTATATCTCCAAAGCCAATGTTGCAATGCTGGATTCATTGCGTGCATAGCACTACCCCCTGCCCACTAATCCACCACGTAACACTCCTGAGGGCCCTCCTGAGGGCAGAAGGGAAGGAGACAAGGGGGTGATGCAGCGAGGGAGGAGGAGAGAGCCCCGGCGTGTTAACCTTGTCACTCACACCCCTTAAGGTGCCTAATTACCCACTGTGCTGTTCACACTTTCCTGCTGACACACAGAAACGCTTCACACTCGCATTTCCTCTCAAAATACGTAACGCTGACATGATTCTCATTGTTACACAGGGAAATGATTTACATCCAAATTAGTGCGACTGTGTTATATTTCAATCTTTTTTTCGACACAAAACACTTACAAGGGTTAGATGCAAAATGTTCAGAGCCCCCCCTCCCTATCTCTGCCGACCTTCCATCCTGCATTGCGGCCCTGTGCATATTAGGGCTCATAATGAGAAAATCCATGATTGTTTTTCATAATTAACGAGCAGATCAAAGTCTGAGCCCACTAAGGAAGGCAGATCAGCAATTGGTCGATATTAGAGAGACAGCGAGGGAGAGAGAGAGAGAGAGAATAAGAGAGGTTTAAAGCCTCTCTGCTGGTATACACACATGAATAGGCCTTAGGAAATCATTTGCAGCTAATTCTGCAACTGGATCTCTTGGACTTAGATTTCTGTTAAGCTGTGGGCAAAAAAGATCAAATATAGTATAAAAACCCTCAAGGGTCTCCTCTGCTCTTCAGTGCTTTTTAGCAACTCAGTGGACCAGCACAGAAAAACAGAACGCACTACCTCATAAATTGTTTTACATGACAACTTTCTGAAATCTACTGCGTGCATGTGCACACTGTGTTTTATTGCTCAATTCCGTGTCAACACAAATTCTTTCCTGCTTCCATTGGAGAAATATTCAACAAACTGTGTCTGATGTATGATTCCTCTGACATATGTGGAGCACAGATTCTTTAAACGTCTCTCATTCCCTTCATCTCACTACTCTGTGTACTCTGCTCTACATTGTTATTTATAGCCGGTTCCTCAGAACCTCCCAGCCTCATCCTCAACTTCTTCATCGCCTACATCCTGTCTGATCCCTCTCCCCCTTTTCAACTGGCAGCCGCGGGAGAAGAAAGCCAGAAGAAGAAGAAAGAGAAGAAGAAGAAAAGGTGCGGGACAAAACTGCGAAGGGCCCACGTCCTTTTCAGCATTAGTGAGAAGCTGCCAAAGTCTCCAGCTGCGTGGGGCTGAGGAGGCTGAGGAGGCTCGTCCTCACTGCTGAGCAGCTCGTCTGCAGCTGTCAGAGCAGAGCTGTGATGTTGTTACTGAGAGGCAGGGAGTGCAGAGGGAGAGAGGGCAGAGGAGCTCAGCGCGCCGTCCCACAGGCTGCTTCAAATGAGTTCATGAGAGGAGCAGAGAGAACAGGATGACTTTGCTGTGACACCTTTTGTTTTTTTTGTTGTCTTGATGGATTCCTGACAGTTCTGGCAGGTAGGGATTTAAAAATAAACTCTGGTTTTAGTTCAGTTTAATATAGAATGAGCTCTTTGTTCAGAATTTTTGCTATATTTTAAGACGGATCACACACTGTGTTCCTGCGGGAAGACTTCCATCATATTCAGCTATGTGCAGTTTCTGTGCAATTGTGAATTATATCGTTGTTTTCTTTATATGCATGATAAAAACCTAACAAGGGAGAGAAGCATGTACAAGTGATGTTGCAACACTGGTCCACCTCACTCTGTACAAATCATTGAAGCGGTTGCTTGTTTCTTCAAGCGCCATCATCTGGGCAAAATAGCGTAACACAATAAAACATTTCTTCCTGCATTTAATTTATACTGATATATTTATCGAACAGGGTATGGGATGCAGCAAACTTTTTAGAGGAAAAAAAAAGTATAAAAAAAGTGTCTTCTGGGGTGCTGTTGGCTTAGCGCCCCATGTACAGAGGCTGTAGTGCTCCTTGCAGTGGTCGCAGGTTTAACTCCCAGTCTTTACCATTTGCTGCATGTCTTCTCCCACTCTCTACTCCAAACATTTCCCATCTCTCTCCAGCCTTCCTATCAATAAAGGCAAACTGCCCAAAAACCTAACTTAAAAAATAAAAGGTGTCTTCTACTACATAGTTTACGGTATTTAAAATTTTGAAGAAAGAGCATTGGTATTTAATTTGTATCAGTATTTGCCTCAAGCTGAAGTTTCAGTCAATCTCAAGACAGAAAAAGTTAAGAAACACACACACACACGATTAATAACACACTCTGGTACACGTACAGTACAACACTAAAAAGGTACACACAGACACAGAAAACATACATTTTCATCACACATACAAAGTAGACCATGATCACACAAATTCACATACACAAGAAGAAATACTGATGAGAACACAGAACCACACCTTCATTTGTTTCTTTAAATATCTGTCCTCTTTCATCTGAATATCACCTATTTCTTTAGCATTATTGTCTTGATCAATAAGCAGTTCCTTTACTTTTTACTGAAGCAGCTGAAATTAGATATTAAAGTGAGGTGTTCTCATCCAGTTGGAGAATGTTGCCACAACTTTGAGCTTATGGTGCACAAGGATGAAAAAAAACCTCCTGAATACTTATTCTAACATACTCATAATTCTGCTGCAGGGTCCAGTGTCACGCTGTGATCTAGTTGCATTGTTTCTACCTTGTTTGTTGCTGCCATCCTGGGGGTGATGACCAGAATGGGACCCTGGGGCGAAGTGCTCATCGCTGTACGTGATCAGCGGGGTGAGAGGGTGGACTGCATGGGACGGCTGCACCACTGGGACTTTGTTGGACTGTGGAGGAATAAAACAAGAAGATTAAGAAATATCAAAGATTGTTGATATTACACATAGACTTTAAATGCATTACTCCATAGGCGTTATGTTCCTGCTCCCTGCCACATGATCTGGGGACTGGTACGGCAACATATAGTGCGGGTGGTCTGCTTACTTTGCAGATGTGAGGTGAAGCTTAATGGTAAGTTTGTGAAAAGAAAGTTATCAACTTGACTTTCTTCTCTTTTTAGCAGCCAGAGCGCAGCACCTCAAAACTTTGTTTAGCCTAGGTCAGCAGGACTAAAAACCCTACTCCCCAAAAAAGTATGAAAACAAGTCAAAGAGGTGCATGGGCATGCTTGAGACAGCAAAAGAGAGAGACAGAGAGTGAGAGAGATGCAACCAGAGCTGGATCGAAGAGGAGTGAGCGAGAGATAGAGTGAACAGAGGGGAGAGAAAAGAAAGATTCACAGGGTAGAGTTAGAGCAGAGGTCTTAGGCGGGAGATCAAAGGCAGTCATTAGCTGGTGAATAAGGGGAGTTCATTACAGAGCAAGAGCCGGGGGAAGGAGAGATGAGGGATGGAGGAGGAGGAGAAGGAGGAGGGGGAGGAGAAGGGGGGTATGCTATGGAGGGAAAGAGAGCGTGAGTGAGACAGATGTCTGCAGCGGTACTTAATGCAGGGGTAATCACGTCAACAGTGGCCTCCCATCCCCGGTTGACTCAGAGAGACCTGCCTCCTCCTGACAACCAAAATAGAGCGAGCCAGGCCCAAAGAGCCCCGGTACCAACTCCAACCCCAGCCCCCAGCCGACAGCGCTTACATGCTTCAGCAGCACTGAACATATGGTAATGCTTAGCCATGCTAAATCTACTGTTCACAATCTGAGCCCAGAGCTGAGCCGGAGTCAAAATATCACCTCCACAGGATATCAGGCTAATCAGAGAAGACATCGGTTTACCATTGGGTGAGACATGCTTGCACCAAAGCCCTCCCACAAGTTGGAATCAAAGGGTTTCATGAAAATGTAATCAGAGGCTCTGGTGGGAAAAGTCACCTGATTTAAAATGTTGCAAAGAGAATCATCTAAATTAAGAATGAGGATAAAGGTTCAGAGAGACGATGAAATCAAGAGATGCTCCTGTGTAAGCTTTCACTTTCGTGACATGTCCAAGGTGACATTCCTGCAGTGCTAAGTGGTGATTGGTGCCCCTCCTCGCCCACTCCGACCCCCCCCCCCCCCCCCCACCCCCCCCCCACCCCCCCCCCCACACACACACACACACACACACACACACACACACACACACACACTGGACCACACACTGGACCACAAGAGTGGCTGGAATGTCTGAGTTACCCCCGAACCTTTCGCAGACTGGCACCACTCTCAACTTAATACCACCCCCCCTCCCCACCTTCTGGGAAGGTCCAAACTGGGAACACAAAAGGCCAGTATGTGTGGTTGTGTGTGCATGTGGAAATAAAAGAGGTCTCCCCAACCACATGACACGTCATCCACATCAGACGCCTTATCGGTCTGGGAATCTCATCTCCTCGAACCATTTTCTTTCTCAGTCCTGCTCTTGATATGAGCCTCATCAAGCAGCACAGTCCACTTTTAACCACGTGAGTTTCAACATGCTTCCTGCTTCAGTCAAAACAACAAAAATCCCGCCTGAATACTAATTACGCCATGAGGCTTTTCGAATCAGACCAGGTGAGTGTGGTTCTATGACCCCGGTCAACACGAGTCAAAGGTGATGGGATAATCTGCAAGAGTGGGAGGGTCAGATCTCATCTCATTATTGGGATTATAAGTAAGGGCTACAAACCCTAAAGGAAGGCTGGGGCGGCTGGGACATGCCTACACCAGGGGCTAAATGATAGCATTCTCGCCCATATTATTTTACGCCTCTCCACTCCCATTTGTTATCTTGTGGGAAAGAGATAAGAATCTGAGGGATTATCATTTAGCTTCAAGACGTGTCCAACTTGTATCAGAGATAAATAGATCAGTAAAGACAAAAGTCAGTGTCCTCTGTTTGTTTCTGATCCACATAAAGCACAAGACTGCAAAAAATAACTTACTGGTCCCTCAGCACCAATGGAAGCAGGAAGCTTCTACCCTAGAGGTGAAGCCATTTTTGTGCGTTTCCTGGTTACAGCTGTCAAATCCAATTTCTTCTCAACTTCTTAATAAACTGCCTCTATTGTGGTGAAATCCACCAGAAAAAAGCAGCAGACCCCTGTGACCAATACAGAGTTTATGGCCATCTACATAAACTGCATACCATATCTAACCATTTTTACATCAAGAAGAAAACAATGAGTTGTCAGTGAGGAGTCTATCTAAACTTCCATACTGTGTGATGAGAACTCTGAGTCTCGTCACATCATGTGTCAACTGTTTCACGCAGTTATTAAGTGGCAACAGCCATTATGGAGCCACCATTATAATTCTGTGAGGTGGAGACTTGTTGCAAACACTTTGCAGCTCTTGGCATGTCTACACACATACACAAACACAAAACACTTTCACTCATTTCCTGCAGGAAGTAGTTGGGGACACTCAAGTGACCACAATCGTCAGGGTCACGCCACATTGAAGCAATTTGATCCCCTCTCATCCCTTTACTGACTGCAAGAGCTGTTAGCAGATGCAGATGCAGCAGCGGAGTTGTGACGGAGGGCGGCCATATTGGAGGTCCCCCTTCGTATTGTACAGGAGAAATAATAGGCTTAGGATCTTTCTATTCATATTTTTCAGGGAGAGCGAAAGAGGAGAGGCGGCGAGGATTGAAAAGAAAACGTTCCATTTGGAATTTCATATCCAGCTTGGCCGGCCCTTCTAAAGAACCCCTCAGATGTGGTTTTAAGAGAAATTCATTGTGCGGAACTGGAGCTGGCAGGAAGCCCTCATGGAGGAGACATTCCAGTGTGTTTCAGCACGGGGAGCCAGTGACTTGGCGTGCCGTTTAAAATTGGGGGTTGGGTTGTTTCGTTTTTGTTTCCTTTTTTTGTTCGGGAGGATTTTTGTGACGGCATGCTGGTGTCTCTGAGTGTGTATTCTGACTCTACCATCATCCAGCTGATGTTCCTGAGCATGTGCTTGTGTGTTTTGCACGCGTATATGTAATAACTATTCTGGCAATATTGCCTTTTAAGCATCACTCTCCCCCTCTCCCCTCGCAGCACGGCTTTTGTACTCCACTCAATTATACCACTTCTGCAGAGTGGAGTGGAAAAAAGGGAAAGCGGGAATTTTATAATAATCACTTCCCACTTCTGTAATTTATATGCAATGAGGACTCTTCGCGCCTACAGCTACAATCAAGTGTGTGGAAACCATGTGAGGTGTTTCACAAACAGCTGGAGAGATGGCAGCTCGAGTGGTAGCGATGGATTCCCATGCTGCTAAATCTTTTCACTAAGAAGCCCTCCTCACCCCAAAATCCAGCCTCGCCAAAGTCACTGCACTCTGGAGGGAGAGGATGTACCCAAAAAGTAAGGCTCAGGATTTTAACACAAAACAGAACAGAAACATGGGGCTGGAACTTGTTCTTGTTCTAAACTGTATCGCCAAGTATTTGTCATTAACATGCAACATAGGATGATTACAGAAGGGTATTTGAGTCAGGGATAAGAAAAAAAAGAGAGAGCAGGATGATTTTTCATTGAAATATTAAGATAAAAATTGAAATATCAAGAAAGAAGTCGAAATACAACTTCACATCACACTCCTGCAGGAAAGTGTATTCAGTTTAAAGTTGCGACCTTGCTTCGTATTTTCAATAAGCTGTAAAGTACTGTGCTCATCGCTGTTATGACAGAACAGAATCTTAAAAGACGGTCATTTTGGTCGGTATTTTTTTCAACATCCATCTGATGAGAAAGAGAAGAAGAGAAGGCTTAAGTTGATCATTTCAGTTAAATTCTTCAACCAATGAAAACAAAATTTCAAGTTCCCTGACGTTAATATGAAGCTATTAGTAAACATATGCTAGTTACCGATGTATCATACACTGGAATTTTTAAACAATTGTAATTAAATATTAATCCAAACATAATGTTAAAAATGGCAGCAGTAATATGCAACACTAAGGTTCTTCTCCCTCTGATGCGATTCACTGCATACAGTTATCAAACATAGGAGGCGCTGTACATATCTCAGCCAGCTGCTAATTCTACGAAAATGTGCTCAATTTTAAGATCAGGAAAAGTAAATAATGGCAACTTCTCTTCAAGGTGCTTGTGAAAGATTGGCGTTAGCCCAGATGGTATCAGTGAAGCTAAATGTTAATATCGTTGGATGACAGACAGCGCTGATTAGCTGATGACATGTTGCAATTCTGCATGCTTAGCATGTATTTTGATAATGAATTGGCTTTTTGTTTCCCAGTAAACAGAAGTGTTAATGCTGAAGTGTGAAGTCACAGCCTTGCAGCCATCGACTTTAATCACAAAATTGTTTTTCAACTTTTCCTCAATATTTAACTTTATCCTCTATATAGACTTTTTTTTCCTCATAGTGCAAAATGAAAATAAGTTGTCCTGATTTTTTTGTAATCCCTTGCCCAATACTCTTCTGTAGAAGATTCCAACTACTTGAGGAAACATGTTCCTTTATGAGGAAGTCAACAGCAGCAACTGAAGCAGACGCCCTCTACTGATTATTTCAATACCATTGTAGCGGCTCAGTTTGTAAGGTGCCGCAGAGACTAAACGGGGTTGTGCTTGCGACGCGTCTTGCCATTAAATCAAAATCAAAGTTCAAAGTATGTTTACTATTTATTATCAAACACTCAAAATATATCAATATCAAAAAGGTTCGAAACAAACAATGAAAATGACGATGACGGTGGCGGTGGCGATGGCGGTCAACAAAAAATACTCAACCCCACTCACCCTCTATGTGTGTGCCCCACCCCCAACTGAACAGGTAGATAAAAGGTAAACCACACCCATGAACCCCAAACCGGAAATGAAGTAAGCAATAAAAAAAAAGGAAATAATCATGGTTAACGAATAAGATAGAAAATCAACATTATGGCCCCTACAACCATCTTCTGCTACTTAGACATAAAATGATCATAAGAAGACCAAATCACAGATGGAAGACCATCAAGTCCACAATATGTTTCACATAACATGGGTGTCCAGTGCTTCATTCCTACGGACCACCAGGTACCCACTCGCTTGTGTGCAAGCTGCTTGAGTCGGGAAACATTCTCCCACATACACTTTACAATGCAAAAAAGAAAAGGGACTGTACCTCCCTCCTTCCCACCCTCTTTACCAAAACCAGTGGGGACCAACCTGAGGAAGCTTAAATAAATAACCAATTACCATTCATAGAGCGGGTTCAACCCCACCAGCTTGCTAAAAATGGAATGTTTTATTGGCAGGATGGCCCCTTGGCCAGAGGGCTTAATGTAACGAAACCCAATTAATGGAGAAGAAAGCCATGCTGCCAGGCTGCCAGCAAGCGAAGGAGCGCCACGCGCCCGAGGTAATGAGACGAACAAGCGAAACCAACCACAGGGACAGGAGTGGAGGAGGCTACGAGTAACAGGAAAAGCCTGCCCTGGAGACAAATTTACATCTGTAAAACTCCCCCTTCTTCAAATCTCCTCTTCTACAGTCTCTTTTCATTTCAATCATAAACCCTGTTTGTAAGTTGCAGTCAAAAAAGTTGAAGAGAATTATGACACTGAAGGCCAAGGCCAGCTGGTACAAATAGAAAACACAGATGTACAAATGACATCCAAACCTGAAGCAAAATCCTAGATTGTTAAATGACTTGGATCGCACAGAGAGTCCTGTTCCACAGATGCAATGTTATGGTTTTAGTGGCTAACTTGCAGGACATTTTTATCATGCAAGGAAACTGGTCATGCTGTCCACTAAACACCACCGTTTCACCCGCACAGACACTTCACATTAACAAGCATGACCGACACATGCCACTGTAAAAACATGGAATCCACAGAGGAAAAAAGACACTATTAAAGCTCATAGACATGCTGTAAATATGGTCATGCTACACGCTGAAAGATCAGAGACTGCAGAAACCACCCGTTTTAATGAATTTAACACATACATGCTACATATGAGCACAAAGGAGCTATTAACAGCTGACTGTCTTTTCCCCCCACCGCCGCCACCAAGCACAACTGAATAGGTCGAGGTGGATTACCCATCATCCTTCAGTTGGCATGAAGAGCATGTGCTGCGAGCAAACCAATCACGCTAGCTCTCACAGTGACATTCTAAAGATAATTTGTGTGAAATATGCCTGCCCCAGATGAAAAGACTTTATCCGCTTTTTATAGTATTCAACTCTTAATTTTTTTTTTATGGCGCGCAGCTTTTTAAAAAAAAATAAGGAAGAGCAACAGTACATTAAAATTATCCAGCTGCTGTATTTTTCCCCTGTTTAGTTAGTGAGCTGACTAGGAAGTCATATGACATCAGCATGTCTTTCTTAAAGAAGTCATGTACAAAGTCAAGGGGAAAAGAATCACTAGCTTATGTTCAGGGTTGGGCAGGAGTTCAAGAACGTTTTATATTGAATCTTAGTCAAATCAACTCATGGATATGAAAGAAATTTCACAAAATATCATTTGTTTATTACCCAGAATTGATAATATTCATCCAGCCGTGTTAAAGACTTGATTGTGATTGGTGGAAACCCCTTGAAAATGGTTATTAATTCTGAACAGCAAGTGTAAACCTAGGGCTAACCTGATCACACACATATCAAATCAATCAGCGGAAAGGAGTCTTTATTATTTCACCTCTTCTTGTTGACAATAAAGCAAGCCTAGGCAAACACCATGGATGATATTTTTTATATTACTTAATATTCAATACATATTGGAGGGCACAAAAGTTAGGGTCACATTTAATGACTGACCAGTCACCAGCAGAGAAAATAAGACGAGGACGCATAAACAGCAGAATCTAGCGAGGGATTTTGAAATAGATGAGAGCTGAGTGAAAGAGATGTTGACCACATTGAACAGACATGAACTAACCACTAACTCCAACAGGGATTGGGCTTTGGCAGTGTTACAAGACTGGTTTGGTGAAATAAAAATGTAAAAATGTTAAGCCTGGTTTATATACTGTGTTGACTCTATGCTTTAGCTACACCGTAGTACTTACGCCGGCACATTCTGTGCTTGTTTGTGTACGCTTGAAGCTGGCTTCTGGACCAGAAACCACATACACAACAGTTCAGAAGTTTTGCAGAATTTGGAGGCACAGCTAACTTGACTGACAGGCGGGCACACTTTAGCTGTAAGCGAGGAGGCTCAAAGCCCCTCTCCTTGACCAAAGTTAGGTTGAGTCAGCAATTCCAATATGGCAACCATTAACAATAGGCTTCAAAATTCTGCTTTAGAAACAAATGGGTGATGTCACAGCCTACATCCATGTATTATAAAAATACAGTCTATGTTTGTGTCTCATTGGTTCCTACTATCTTTATAAACCTTTAAAATCCGCTCATGACTACTTATTTTCACTTCAAAATTCCTGATCACCAATGGACACTCAAGATTCATCAATGGCAGCAGTTTGTCTTGCTGGTTTGGCTCACTGCTGTGTTCTTAATGGTTTTTAGTCTGCTACAAAAAAAAACAAGATAAGTCAGGCTTTGGCTGCTCAATCAAATACTTTTTAGCTTACAAATAAAATAAGATAAGATTTATTCATCCCACATTGAGGAAATTCACAGCAGCAAAGAAGAAGGTGTACAGTGCAAGAATTCCAACAAGAATATATATAGAAAAGAAATGTCCATCAGAGACGACAGTTTGGCCATAATTCTCCTGTCAGCCACCACCTCCACAGGGCCCAGGACTGAGCTGGCCTTCTTCACCAGTTTGATATGATAGTTTTTACCATATTATTAGTTGGGTTTTTTTAATGTAAATTATTGATAAGAGAAAAATGTAGAATATCAACAGGCTTAAAAAGAGTATTTGAGGTTTTGTATCTCCATAATAGTGCTTTTGGTCACTGCATTCAGCCATATTGCTTAGCCCTTAGGCTGTGTGCACTATGCTAATAAGTACAGGTGCAGTTCTTGAGCCTGAAACGTTTCTGTGCCACATGACGGATCTCTGTCACATTCACACTATCCAAGCACTGTGTGGAAGTTGATCAGCTGTGAGTGGAGGTCTGCTCTTCCACTCCTGTGAGTGTGTGTGTGTGTGTGTGTGTGTGTGTGTGTGTGTGTGTGTGTGTGTGTGTGTGTGTGTGTGTGGGTGTGTAGGTGTGGTGGGGGTTGGGCAGCTGCTCTGGCAGAGCCCTGGGCAAACTGCAGGATGTTCACCTTGCGGCGGGGCACAGTGCTCATTATCACAGCAGGACCTGGTCACATCAAAGGACCGAGGAAAGGGCAAACATTCTGCTGAAGTGCCACTGTCAGCAGGCCTGCGAGCGCACACGCAAACACATACACAAAAGGCAGACCGCACACACTTGAGCACCCAATAGGTAGCAACATTTAAGCCTCTACTAAGAACATGGCTGCTCTCTGTAGAACCACTACTTTTAATAGATTTAACGAGAGATGTGAAAGGAAAACCATCACATCACTTCACAATAAAGAGACACAGTTACCTGTTACATCTAGAAACTAGATGTCCAAGTGTCAGATATTTGGAAGGGAAAAAGTCAGTATCTGAACATTTCTATTTTCAATGTGTCTAACTGTTTTCAAATGGCAGTTTTGATATCTTTAACTGCGTTGTTCCTTTTTTACCCGATCAGCTGTGTGTTTCATTCCAAAGAGAGTGTTTATCTTGGGGTTCTAAGTTTGAACTGGGCATTCACAGCTGACCACAGGCAGAAAATGTTGGGTCACACTTTATTTTTCTTCCTGAATCAATCGGCATCCCTCTCTTCCAGCAACTATTTATAGCCACGCTGCTGCTGCTGCTGCATTAACACACTGCATGATTTATCATTAGAAGCCAGCTCTGGTCTGCTGAGTAGATACATTCATGCCAGGCTGCACCGTGGTGCCAACATCCACATTCAAACAACAACACTCGAAGGCCCTGAGAGATGTACACAAATAAAAACGCAGCACAAGCTAACTCTGTGTGGCGAGCATGCGAAAATCTTAGCCACTGCACAATACCAGAGACAGACATGGAGAAAGAGGGAAATAAAATGCAGTACAGAATGGAGGAAAAAGTGCTGATGAGTTGCCGCATGCAGGAGCTTCAGAGCCGTCGAACAAGAGGGGATTTGCCTGCTACACCTAGATAGTGTTGCCCCCCCTCAGCTTTCGCCCAGGTATTCTGGGCATGAATGGCTGTCAGTTTGGATTTGGGAGCTCAGCGTTGAGGGGGGAAAATAGAGTCTGGTGGGGGTCTTTGTGTGTCTCTACCTGTGGAGACGAGAGCTGGAGACAGTACTCTCTTCCCTAATTCCAAGCTAGTTCTGTAGCAACATCGCACATTACATCCACAGGGAAGAAGAGGTAAATGTTAGCACTGCAAGCTAGCAAGGGAAATTTGGTCGAAGACAGACAGCGAACAGGCTGCAGCGTTTGAGGGGAAGGTTTTCAATGGCGCACACTTGGAAAATGTGGATGGGGAGGTGATTTGAATGAGAGCGGCTTGTGCCTGAGCTGTAGAGAGTATTGACCTAGTTTTCCTTCTGTATTTCACTCAGACAGATGCACACCCACCGACAGAGTGTGTAAGAATAGAAAGAATAAAAATACTGACGCGTTAGTGAGCCTGTGCGATTGACGACTTCATGGGACAGAAAATGAAACTCATGGAAAATTACTGGTATTTGTTAACAGAGGTAATTTGTTGTCATGGGGTTAGGTATGAGGGTTATGTAATATTTTTAATACTGCTCAGCACAAGAAGCCCTGTTGCCTGAGATGTCATGACACCTGTGTCCTGGCTTTGATCTGAACTTTTAACCCCAATGTCACATGACTAACACTCCTATCTTCTCAATGAGCCTGATGCACTTGAAGATAAACGTTCAGTCTCCTTTTACTCCCACAGTTATCTTTTATAATACATCAACAGAGCTATTGTTAGATTGAAAGTGATGTGTGTGTTTTTGCTCTGGTTTTAATGAGGACCATGCCAGAGTGCTAAAAGCATTCATGGTTGTGGATCACACTGCAGACCTTTCAGCTCATTCACATTTATGGACTGTGCAACAATACCAGCAGCCCACTGTTGGGGTGTGAGTCCACCTTTTAAGGGATTAACTGGTAAAGACTACCAACAACTGCCTTTCAGCCTGGAATTAGTCATTAATCAAACCACACATTTTAGGGGGTCCTTTCTAGCCGGGCGCACACGCCCCTGTTAAGATCTGAATGGAAAGCACAAAGCCATTCAAATCTGATCCCCTCTGAACAAATGGCTTTTCTTCATCCCTGCAGACTCAGGGAACACTTGAAGAACCTCTCCAAGGATCTGAACAGTCACATGAAAACTCTGCCTTATCAATTAGCTCTGTGGCAGGGTTTCGTAGGTTTCAACACAAACAAAACAATGACCATGTACAACACGGCGACGGACAACGTCTGCTTATCCCTTGATACCTCTAAAGAAATGGTAATGGTGAATTTCAGGAGCACAAAAGGGAGTCCTTAGGCTCAGGGCATATGGATATAGCGACATTGTAGGGCACACTCATGCACCTGATGCCACAACTCTGAATGATAAGCCGTACAATGGACACACTGTGGTTGTAATACAGCCTTAAGCTGGATTTATTCATGGCAGACTGCTCATGTTTTAATATAATCTCACTGGGCTATTAAGAAATCAACGGTAACTTTAATGAGCAGTAACATGTGCTACAAATTATCTAACTGGTTTGAAAAAAGATCATTCTGCTTCTGATACTCACTGAAGTTGAAACAATAAGCCAATCAAATTAATTAGGAACTACTTGTATAATCAATTTCAGCTATTTGCACAATAAAACTTGCCAATCAAGAACTTTTTTGGAGGGAATTAAAAATATCTTCAGGCTTTTGGCTGTTGTTCAGGTAAATTAAGCAATGCATGTGTCTCTGCTAGAATTAGTAGTCAAGATATAATAGTAAAAACCAAACACTAGCATTCTATCACATTGTGATCAAATACTTTATAGAAACAAAGCAGGCTGCAGCATGTGGCAGACATTAATGTACACCTTTCAGCCATTAACTTTGGGTTTAAATCGTAAAGAACCAAAGTCAGTGATCATGAAGTATGGTATACTTCATCTATGTAATGCCCAGGCTAAAGTCTTCAACCGTTCAGCGCTAACAGTTTCAAAACATGAAATGTCAAACATGGATTAAAAGTTTATTTCTCTTTCGGCATCATGTTATGATAACTTAATGTACAGTTCAAGGAATATACAACAATGTTTCTGTATCTTTTCAATCAGGAAGAAGAGTTTGGTAACAACATCCACCATTTATACGTGTCTCCATACCTGTGTAGGTGTATTATAGTAATACAATAGTGACAATCTAAAAAAAAAAAAGGTTAGGTAAGGTTAGTTGTATAAAAAGGCAACTTTTACGTCATGTGCTTATGGAAATGGAAGTAGTGTCACTGTCTGCAAAGGAAGAAATGCAAATGTGGATTTAAGGTGCGGGCCACGATGAGCACTCACACTTCCCCCATCTTTCATCTCAAAAGACAGGACTACAGTGGGGGTGGATTGATTTGATGTTTTGATGCATTGTTTGATGACGGGCAGCTCAAAGTGGAGGAGGCCTCTGTGATGTCTCTCCATTGGAGGACATGAAAAGCGTCACCTGGCCCCAGAGCCGAGGGGTTATGGCTGCTAGTGGATTTAAGGGTCCCTGCTGAGCTGGACGGTGGCTCCATTGATGCCACATAATCCATTCAGCGTGACCTTTATATATTTAGAATCAGCTTCACTTCCTCATAAGCTTGCCTTGTTAAAAACTATCCTGATCAACTATGATGTATAATAACAAGATGGTATGTAATTTATTCAATGTGTACATCCCACGAGGAAAATAAGTGCCTTCCATCACCAACTGAGCGGTCCTATGATCAAAAGAAACATGAAGCACAAGGCGAGCTCATCAGATGAACAAACACGTTCTTGCTAGATATCTTTGTGGGTTTCATCATCCTGCATCAAGTGACTGCTGAGGAAAAAAACAAAGCCTTGTTCTCATCCTTGTGACATCAACGCTTACAGAGCAAGCACAGAGGAAGAATCAAAGAACTGGCAATCATATATCACCAATTAAATACTAATAATGTGAATCTGCATTTTACCTTCGCCCTCTATACAACCTCCTATTCTTTTTTTTTACAAAATCCCAAAAGGGAATAGCATTGGTTCAAAAAACAGTCATACAAATGTATAATCTCAAACCGTACGCTAGGTGGTATTAGTCAAGAGCATCAAACTCCTACATCATTTCTAGATTTGCCTAAACTAGGAGCAAACATAATTGGGATAAATCTCCTCAGTGAGCTGTATAAAAAAGCAGAAGGGTGTAAATTGTTACACCGCTGTGTGTTAAGACACTGAAACAGTCGCACAGATCAGACGAGCAGTAGCAGCAGGGAGAGAGCAGCATTCAGCTCGCCCGTTTTCCTCTGTGACTTGAGGCCACTGAGTTTTTCTCCAGCCATAGTAAATTGGGCGCCTGGGGCAGGAGCCTTGGCCGAGCTTGCATTTCAGAGTCGGCTGTGGAGGGCATGAGGGATAGAGATATGGCACTGGAGGGGGGACAGGGTGGAGGATGGTGGGGGAGGACTGGGAGCACAGTGGAGGTGACATTAGGCACATGTTTTAACACAAAAGAGAGCCGGCTCGTTAGCACGCTAACTAGCAAGCTCCATGGCAATCAGCACTCACCATTCTCTCTGCTCTCTCTATCTGCCTTGTCATAAATATGGCTACATCTGCAAGTGTAATCACTCCATTGTACTCTGATTTTCTGCTCTGCTGGACAGCAGCATGGCAGCCTGCTTTTCAGCACCTCTCCCTCTCCCCCTCAATCCCCTCCTTTCCCTCAAGTGCCCTCGCCTGTTCCTGGCTACTCCTTTTTGCTGGTGAGGCCGGTGTGTCTCGCAGATTACAGAGCTTGGGTCGCTCAGGTAACAGGAGTCACTAATCTGGCTGGGCTTGAATTACACATAATTGCCTCGGCACCGTGATTGATTTCAGCCTTGGAAAGGAAAAGACAACGTCCCCCCCCACCCCCACCCCCAAAAAAACACCCCCCCCTCCCATCTCCCTCCCTGCCTCTCTTCAGCGCTCACGAGCTGCAGCCAAGACTCTCCATCTAGTAGGAGGCAGGAGGCTTTGAAGAGATCAAAGCCAAGGCCGGGAGCAGTTGCGCGCCCTGGGAATACGGGAGAGAGGCTTTCTGCTCCTCAGCCCTATTTTCTAGCGTCATGTCGGATTGCAGCTGTATTGCATTTCGCCAGTTTTCTTAATGCTCTTGGTTTTGACTTTGACATCAGTGATCCCCCTCGGTTTCTTCAAAAACAAGGGGGAGGAGAAAAAAAAGTGACTGAGGAAGAAAGAGAGAGAGAGAGAGAGAGGGGGGGGGGAAGAGAAGAGAAGGAAAGAAAGAAAAAAGAGAGAGGGGGTAAGGAGATCTACAGACTGATTTTTATTTTCACAACTCCATAATTGGCCAGTTCAAAGGAGAAGAGGGAGAATGTAGCATTTGTTTTCAATTCTGCCGTCGATATGAAAGGAGCGACAAACTTTTATGGGTTTCCCAAAAATTAAAGACAGGCTTTTTTCCGAGTCAAAGAACAGGGTGTTTTTTATGAGAGAGACCACACAAATTGAACTGATAGCAGAACCCTCCTCTTTGTCCTCCCACAGAAAGCTCAACATTGTAGCGTAACTTCTTCGCCAGAGTGCGCTTGTGTTTGGGTGTGTGTGTGTGTGTGTGTGTGTGTGTGTGTGTGTGTGTGTGTCTCCAACGAAGACCAGCTCTGTGTACATTCTGGAAATTGTTACACAGGGAGAAAGCAGTTTGAAGTTTAGCGCTGAAACACAAAAGGAAGCATCAAGAAAGAGCCCGAGCTGTATCCATCCATTCATTTAACAGCTCAGCTAATAAAGCCTGGTGGCGAGAATGCACCCTTTGTACTGAAACTATGCAGGCCCTATACCAACCTCCTACACTGGGGACCATTAATATTTCAGCGCTGTCAGATACACATTGCATGTGAGCCTCTTTAGCGCTCACACCCTCTGCAGAGAGAAATAATGAGCTTCTGAAAAATATGAAACAGCAAAGAGAGGGAGGGAGGGCGGGAGCGCACCACAGACTGACCAACTTCATACAACAGAGCAGCTATTGATCATAGTTCTGTTTCTTAGTCGGACAAAGTGGGGGCTGTTTGAGCTCCTCTGAAGTCTGGACACAGCCGCCAGGATTTGCACCCATGTTTCACTCCTGTGGTCCTATTGTTCCCCGCACTGCAGTTTACTAGCTGGAACACTGCTGGCCTCTATATGGACCTGCAAGCTGTCAGGATGAAGTCAATAAAGCTATTCAGGTTTTTACTCACTTTATGACTGTGTCAGGGAACAGTGAGGTACTGTGATCGGCTTTGAGGGACTACTGTCGAGCTTCAATCGTGGGTTAAAAGACTGAACGGGTCAATTAGGTGACACAGATTTAACAGATTTTAAGATAAAGACTGCAGAACTATCGCTGAAGTTTAGATTCTGCACTGAGCTGATCCTAAACTCTCACAAAAACAACAGCACTACAGACTAAATTCACCCTCTTTCTTCTTTAACTAGTCATAACCTCACCAACAGCTACAACAAATCAACAACAACACTCAACACACCCAGCTGAAGTCTCCATTTCTGATCCGCCCTCACGGGAAGTCCACACCCTGCCCATTCAAACAGAATTGGGGCACACATGAGGGACAACCTTGGCGAGGCCCTGCGCTGACCCCTGGAGATCAGCGGCAGGCTGCTAGTGAGGAGTGAAGTCCTCCGAGCAGGTGTTGAGGGCTTGAGAAGCGGCCTGACTGGCTGGCTCCAGGCTGCACCTCTTGATTGGTTAAGCTTCCTCCAATTCAGTGGGAGGATGGGGAGCAAAGAAAGTGTCATCATGTATGAGTGCTACGTTCTGAGTGGTCACACATGCCCTAAATAAACATCAGCTGGGGTTAAGTGTGCATCTGCATGTCAAGCTCACAATCCCGACACTGCAGATTACTTTTTCCTCACACATTTAAAGACACATTTTGAACGCTACTTTGACCAAAGCAAGTTCTTATGGTTCTTTAAGTGGTGAAAGCAGAAAGAAGTCAAAGGCCTCAGATTTGACCTCCTTTGTGTATTTTGATGGAATGACGCATCAGTAAAATTGGCTTTCACATTTCTAAGTGTTCAAATGATGAAGATAATATTTGTAAATGACCCTCAAAGAACAGCAATGTGTCATTTTAACAAAGACAACATAGAAAAACCGTTTCCACATAAAAACAAATACAAGATAACTTTATCATCTCCGTCCTCGGTCTTATTCTCTGTTTACATCTCTTGAGTCTGCTGTTCCTGTAGACAATCACTCCACTCAGCTCCATTTAACAAGATGAAACACACCGATAAGGTGATTGCAACCACATGGCAACATTAGCGCCATGCATATGGAGTAAATGTGTCAACCAGCATCATGGTGCAGCGGAGGGACGAGAAGGAACCCTTAGCGTTAATGGCACTGCTTATAAAACACCACGGCCCAGCGGCACTACAAAGACGCCCGAGATGCCAAGTGTTTCTTCTGTGTGAGGTCCCTGGTGATGTCCTTCATGTGTACGCACATATTTCACTGTGTAATAGAGTTGTGCAGCAGACGACTTCAATGTCAAAGTGATACTTTGAAACACTTTCTGAATGACAGAGAATAAACTCATTTACAGCCTGAAACTAGGCAGTTTAACTCCTTTGTTTGACATATAGGATGATATTTTCAGGCTAAAATAAGCAAGATCAAGGTATGGACTAAAGACATAAACCATCTTAAACTTCTCACTGCCTCTCTAACATATAGTGAGACTTAAAAAACTACACTCAGTGCTATAAGCTTCCATCATTCTGTGTGGACATGGAGGGCTGCTGGTAAATGTAGTGTTCTCTTTAACAGGGATCTTCCACGGTAGCGCTGGGGGCATGAGCTCAGGACACACATGGCACTGAGGGACACCAGAGCGGTCCTACCAAATCCCGTTAGGTAAGCCTGGGTTAGTGATTCCACGCTGCGAGACACTGGCTAGCAGATCCGTCACGTTCTCACTACATCAAAGGAAAGTACTGCGCCACAACCCCCCTCCCCCCAACACACCCCCTCTCTCTCGCCATGAGGATCTGCAATTGAGGGTCCAGAGGGAGGAAGAAAAAAAAAGAAAAGAGTGTACGGGAAAAGGAGAGAGCTTTCTAAACTCTCTCCACCACAGCAGCAAAACTCGGATTAGAAACTAAAAATCTGTGATTCTATTCGTCCTTCTCCTCAAGCTGTTGCACAGACCATGAGACTGTCCTAACGCACATCACCAAGACATCATCACAGTCAGCTGAAAAACCTTGCACCACAGTCTGCATTATCGCTATCTCAAAACTGAGAGCAAACAGTTGTGTCTTTATCTTTCCAGCCATGCATTTACTAGTTTATTCAACAGGGTTTATGTTGGATCTAAAAGAGCTCAGCGGCTGTAGGACTTCTTAAAACCCTTTAACAAAAGAGACATTTTAATTTGACAACAGCAGCTTGATCTGAAAATAGCTTTCAGGTCATTTAAAAATATGCACTGTCCATCACATGCACATTGATCTTTATTTAGAAGCTGTCATTTTCAAATCCTCACACGAGCTAAAAAGGCTGCAGGAACACTTAGAAAAAGATAAAACAGAAGCCCTCAGAGCAGAAAACAACTTCTTCAAACCATTATCATCACTTTCATTATGGGGTATTATTAGAATTTGGAAGAAAATCATAAAGGGATGCATTAGAAAGACACCGAAGAGAAAGCTTTCTTTATATTGGTCCCTCGTTTTATACACCAAGAGACAAAGTTTAGAACAACAGAATTAGGAGTTATTACCTGTAAACAAACTCTTCACACAGTCTGATGCCTATGAAAATGCTCAGGCAGGCTGCCAAGAGAGATACTGTCAACAGTTCATGTGCTTCTGTATGCCCAGTGCTGTATTCACACTTGTGATAGACTCCTGAAAAGATCCCGACATTTTTGGGTTGGGCTGCATGTGTGAATGCAAACAGCCAAATTTTTACCCGACTTTTCTGCCAGCCTCCGAGTTAAATTTCTTGAAGCAGTCGGTGTGTGAATACACCAAGTAAGAATGAGGGGGTGATAGTGTTTATTTCACACAATCGGTGTGTGCTCAGTGCACACATTCCACTCTTCTGTTTGTACCGTGTAAAGGTCCAACAACACATGACATTGTTATAAAGACAAAAGCTGCAGTGGTAGTGTCATGATCTGCTTCGCCTGCCATCTTGGATATCTTGTTAACATTCAACGGTCTCTACTGCAGCAACTTTTATGTCATGTCCTGCCTGCTACAACAATGTTCTGGATACAAAATCACAATGCCTTTTTTTCTTATTTAGATAAAGCTTAATTTCCCCTGATGACCATGCAGCTAATTTCAATTTCTGCCAAGCAGACGCCACATCCTGAAACAGCCATAGGTTTACTTAAAAATCAAGGCATCATTAAGACACTCCTGACTCTTTGAAGTGGTCACATTGTTTTAAATCCACATGCATAAGGAAGTGAGCACCATTAGGCATCCTGACACCAAAATCTGAGCCCTTCTATCGGAGGTGACTTATCAAGCTAGAAGCCTTAAAAATCTGCTGACAATCAGCTACTCCCTTCAGCTCCATCATGACTGGACGGCATGTGCAGGAATGTCATGGTCAATGGAAATCAATCTAAACTACTGGGATCGGGGGCGGCGGTTTGGGGCTTGGGATGGAAGAGAATGAAAGAGAGAATGTGCCTTTGATCTGGGTTGAAAACTGATCCCAGGCCTGCAGATACTGTGGCTACGAGCTGACATCAGTGAGAAAGCCGGAGGACTCATGTTCCGTGATCCCTCCACCAAGCCTTGGCTCTTTTTATTGGATAAGTGCGAGAAACGTATATAAAATGACTACCGTTTTATTGAAGACAGGGTGAGGGGGGGAAATTGGGGGGGTAAAAGGCAGCCATGGTAAATGAAATGAAAGCGTGGCTGTAAAAGTTTTGGCAGCACATGAGCTGCCTAACTGCCTGGCCTAATTCATGTGCAGTGAGGGGTAATTTCCTCTCATACAGTCAGCTGGTCTCCATACAGACCTCTGAGAGCTTTTTCGGCACGTTTGATGGAGTAATTGATAAAATTGACCAGAAAACAAGCCATAAAAAGAGGATTTTTAAAGCATCACATCCAACATTTTGGTGCAAAACATCCTATTTGTAAACTGAGGAGGACCAACCATGAGGTAACCAGGGTATTTTTCTCCAGTATGTCACATACCTTCACCCTCTGCAGCTTTGGCAGAGGGGAAGCAATGCAATTTTAACATCATTCCGTGATAGAGTTGCGTGTGAATGAAGTTCCTTTACACACAGCATGTGGCATCTGCCCCCGACAATCACATCTGCCCACGAAAGCCGATTCTTATAATAACACAGAAGTCACATTTCACAACTTTACCCTGATGAAACTAACGCGTATGAGCTGCAAAAGCACAAACAACCCAGAGCTCTTGGGTTCCTCTCTGCACCATGCGTGTGTGTGTGTGTGTGTGTGTGTGTGTGTGTGTGTGTGTGTGTGTGTTTGTGTGTGTGTGTGTGTGTGTGTGTGTGTGTGTGTGTGTGTGTGTGTGTGTGTGTGTGTGTGTGTGTGTGTGTGTGTGTGTGTGTGTGTTTCCAAACCATAGCCAGACTGAGGTTGCTTGTGACCCAGAGATGTGGACAAAACAGGATTAGAGTGGACAGCTGCTGGAGTGCCCTGCGTTTTATGTCTGTCTTGAGAGGAGAAATTTGCAAACGGGACAGACACAGGAAGCCGCCAAAGAGAGAGAGAAAGAGAGAGACCTGCAGCTGGCCTGAAATTAATACGGTCACAGGGACGATATCTGGAACAAAGCACGCCACCCCTGGACGGCACTATGAACTCCCCTGTAGGGGATGTCGCCTTTAGGCCTCCTCTGTCATGCAGGGCTAATTAGAGGGCTTACTTGGGTCATGTAGGCATGCAACACTTAAGATTTTAACAAGATGAGAAATACTGTATATCTCTGATAATCTTGTGGATAAGAGTGGCAGGCATGCGGCTTCCAAGGGCATGGGAGACTATAATGCTCATACAAAAGGGTAAATACTGCAAAAAGATAACATCACAATCACTGCCACTACACCTGCAAGTCAAAATGTGGGATCTTACCTGAGAGGCTTTTTCATTTATAAAGTCTTAACTTCACTGTAATCTTAATAACACCAGCAAATTGTTTGTCAGTTGCAATTTTACAATAAATGCAAGTGTTTCTGTCTTAAACAAAAACATTCAAATCTAAATACTGGCATGATATTGTACTGAATAGGTAAACATTTAAACCATTAAAATGAAATTAATTTCTCAATATCTTATTGTCTAACTCTGTTTTATATATCAATGTTTTTTTTTCTTTCTTAGATTAAAAATGTTTTACAAAAGGTTGGCTCTAAAGCCATTTGTTGCAGTCAGAAGTAATAACTCTAAACTTTTAATCTCACAACAACAATTCCAAATCACAAAACAAGTGGCCATAAAGTACAAAGATATACACAGAAATGCTCTCGCTAATAAGCTGAAAAACATTTTATTTTTATTTGGTATTCTTCAGATAAGTGTTAGTGTAAAGTATAAGAAGTTAAAAAGTGAGAAAGCAGAACAGAGTCTGAAAGCAGGTAGAGCAACAGGTTGCCGTGCTGCCTGCTCCTCCAGTCTACTTGCTCTACGTTATGTTGCCAGATTTTGTAACATCACCAAGCCAGAGTTTGAAACCTTTTTTCTCATCTGACCTCAGTTTAGGTCTTAAGCTGTGAAAGCAGTAGTAGAACCGTGGTTTAACCTGAGCAGGTGCAAAATCAAGTCAAATCTCTTCTGGTATGTTCTTGCTTTCCTTTACACAAACTGGTGAGCGAACAAAGCAAATGTGTCGTGTGAGACCAGAGTGACACCAAACTTTAACAGTAACAAAAACATCCTAATCTTAACCCTTAAACAGATGAACACAAATAACATTTCATGCATCAATGTACTCGAAAAATAAGACTGATTGGGTCACTTCTCACACGCTCATTAAAAAGGGTCAGTGATTTATTTTCTGTAAACTGACAGATCGAAATTGGATTTTACGAGGCACATATCCTAACCACACAGAATTCCAGCAGGCTTATTGCCTTCCCATTACTTAATGTTTATTCTTAGGTCCTCAGGCTCAACTTCATTGCAACATCAACAGCATTTCATGTCACATAAAAAATAATACATTTAAATGCACTCACGAGAAAGTAGCCCGTACTGACCGTTCTGGGAATGGGCGGAGAGAGGGAGCCATTGTTCATGTAAGAGTCGTTCATGTTGGTCATCATGATGTACCCTGGGTAACCCGAGTACGGACCTTTACCGTACATGTCTTGATGCTTTCCTAATACAAAGAATGAAAAAGGGACAATTTATTTAGTCAAAAGGAAACACAAGGAGCAATTTTTAGAACACTCACTACATTCAATCTTTAAGATATGTCACTCTTGCAAAGTCTGCATGTGCTTCAGTCAGTAAAATCAGGCATGTCATAATGACAGAGCTGCACACAAAGTTGGGCTGCCTGCTCTGGCGCTGTAATGATATCACTGCGGATCGTTTTAACCCGTGCCCTATTTCTCTTCGGCCTTTGTTTGTGCCCTTTCTTCCCGTCTTGGAGAGGAGGGTCGTATTATGCAGAGGAACAATGGAGCCCCTCGGTGCCAATTAGCACCAATTAGAAGAACATACAGACTGTGTCAAAACAGGAGACGCCCCAACTGTTCCTCTACGCCTTTGACCTGAGAGGGGGAGCTTTGTCAAAGAGGAGGCCTCAATACAGAGCCACTCACCACTCAACTGCACGCTGCGCAATAAGGCCGGGGGGGAGGAGTGTTTGTGGTACACAGCCTGATGGCAACACAGATTTTGTTGTGAAGAAAAAAAAAAGGCAGTGTTTGGTTTGAGGGGGTCTTATTCAAGAGTGAAAGGGGAACAAAGAGGAGACACACTCCTCTTCAAAGTGTAATGATGATCTGCAGCAGCAAGGTCAGACTACAAAGGCCAGAGAGCAACAAGCCCCGAGCGGCAGCAACATGTTGCATGTGACAGGCTGATGTGGGGAAATAGTTTATTGTGGTAATTGCATAATTAGGAACACACAAGCTGTTATTTTGATTTATCTTCAATTGTGGGCTGAATGTGCATGTGCTATCAAGACTTTTTCTAAATTTAAACATGAAAGAACGCATTTTTATATTCACTTCCATCTTTTCTTACATTTCTGCAGGCACCCTCATCAATGCGGGAGGTAACAGGTAACATGAAGGTAAAGCATGTCCTGACTAGACCTGGATGAGAGATTATGTATCAGAGAGGAGCAGAAACAGGGGCTCTGATAAGGGAAGGACTAACATTTAAAGGGTAAGCGATCACTTCTGTGTGGAGGGGAACAAGGTGGCACTTTTTCACACCCTTGTTTTCAAAGCTTCAGAGAATTAGTCTGAAAATCGTAGTCTTTATTGCAGCTGAAAAAGACACACTGGTCGTCCTTTACAAAGCATGCAGATCTAACAAGCCCTTAGCTGGAGAAAGTGTCACTTACCATCATCCTGATGGTCTCTGTGTTTTTCGTGATATGAATCTTGTATTTGGGACTGTCTAGCTGCCTGCAAGTAGAAAAAAGAAGAAAAAAAAACATACATTGAAATGATGGCGAATCGATTAGGGGGGTTTTCAAAAGCAGTTACACACACACAGACATGATGATACGGTCAGACACCCACAAATACAACTGGGACAAATGACGTCCATTTGCTTGTCACCATGGCAGAACAAGCTTCACACTCACATTCAAACACAGTCACAGTCACACACACACACAGTACTATCTATAGAGGGGTGATGGAGCAGCCTGCATCAAAGCTTCAAAAGAACCACTTAATTAAGCTTCATGTCCTTAAGGAGCTTACAAATTAACTTGTTTTCAATACCATAGGTCCACTCTCATTTTCATCTCTCTCGTTCTAAGTCTTCCTCTAAATTCAAATAAATAGAAAGTGTATTGGTGTCATGAATCAAAGCTTGTGTGCAATATGAAATATAACCGTTGAATATACGAGGGAATGATGGAGGCAGTTTTTGCATTTAAAAAAAGGAAAAAAGGAAAAGTGTCCCGCTTTTCACACATCCATTTCCTCTCTCTTTACGAGTCTGAATTGGGAAAGAGGACCTCTTTTTGGAGTTCAGACCCCTCAGGATGGCTTCAAGCAGAGCGAGGGAGCCTCACTGGATTCCTAATTAACATTCAGCCTCTGTCTCGTGCATCTCTAGGACATTTCTGTGGTGAATTTGCACAGCCTCTTCCTCTTCAGGATGCGCCCAAAATTTCATTAACACTGCGGTTAATGACAAAACAGACGCAGAACTTTGTGATGGGGAAGCTGCAGTCTGCATCCTGAGGTCAGTGCAAGGGTGGAGCGAGGCAGGAAAATTAAAAACACATTTTAACTGGGATGTTTTGTGCCTGCTCTGTTTTTTTATTGGGCTAATGTAATGCCATCTTTTAGGAATTGAATATAAAAGTGGCAGAGAAATAAATTCACAGACATTAAAAAATCATTATTCATAATTCTTCCATTGAGATTTTATGTGCATTTACATACACAATGAAGTCAACACATTTAGATGCTGATTTTCATCTGATAAATTCATCTTGCCTCTTTTTAACCTGATCACAAAGGATTTAGAGAAATAGAGTAGCTTCGGCTAGTTTTGAAACATTTCTCATCCCCATAACAAGAAAAAAATAATTTATGCATGATAAAAAACTGGAACGACAATAATGAAAAATGAGAAGGGCATTGGAAATACATGCAAGCACATCTAATTCATATACGTATCGGATGGGGTCCTTTTTTGTTGTATTTTTAAAAGAATACACTCATAGAAAACACTAAAAAACCCTTATTGTAAAAGATAATGCAATCTGAGTTCTAAACATATTCAAGAGGTGGTGAGGATTATTATGCAGATGCAGTCATTAGCCTTCCTGTCTCAGGCAGCCCACAAGGCCATGATTTTACATCACATATTATTTCATCTATTTTATCCCATATTTCAGAACAAATTCAACATGACTTCCATTTACAGTCAGGTGTATTTCAAACGTTTAATGTTTCATTAAAGAGAAAATTGTTGGCCACTGAAGGTTGAATAGGAGCATCTTTGGTTGCCGAGTGGAAGGTGGTGCACCTGGCTTTGTAAACTGTTGTGTTTTCTTTAAAGCTAATTATTGTTAGGTTAAAATAAATAACAACGTATTAACAGACAGTTGAGCTTATATATTAGCTTGTGCATTTTTTGATAAATCTCTGAGATAAAAATGCTTCAAATGGATTGTAAATACTGAGCAGCTCTTCACAGCAGGGTATTGACCTTAGGTTTCCTCATACCTTTAATTTTCTCTTTAAAACATCACCTTTTATTATGAACTTAAAATACCTCAGTAAACCCAGAGCTATTAATATAAAAAAAATCAGAAAAATACAAAAGAATTGAAAGGATAAAAAACTTTGTTTACAGGCTGATGCTGTCTGTGTCACCCTCTCTGCTGGAGTTCAGAGTTGATACCCACCTTCCTCTCCTCTTCCTCATCATCATAATTCACCACATCAGTGAACACAACATTACTCACATCGTGGCTGTTGCTGTTGGGGCTGCTTTCTGACTCGTTGACCAGAGATGACTTGATGTCTGCCAGGTCTCCTTCTTCCTCTGAGTGGCTGAGCTCGGCGAAGATCTGCTCTTTATGCGGGTCTCCTTCGTCTTTGAACGGGATCATTTCGTCTGTGGCGCACAGCTCCGGGTCTCCGCCGCCTGATAACTGTGGCATGTTTTGTGTTCTAGTGTTTGTTTCAGAGAGAAAACTGAAGCCACACGCCAGCACTGTCCGAGATTACAGAGGGGGGAAAACTCCCACTTAAAATCCCCTGAGTGGGAAACGTCCCCTTGTTTTTTAGCGGAGTGCAGACCGTGAGTCACTTGGAGAGGAAGCGGCGTGCGAACACGCTGCCGGTGTGTTTTCACTGAAGCAACAGGAGTGAGGCTGCTGTCGGCGTCCTGTGAGTGTTTCAGCTAATACTGAAAGAAAGTCAGACCCGAAGAGTCAAGATGTGACGGACCAGAGGGAGAGTCCGCGGCACAACTTAATGTCATGAGGAAAAAAAAATTAAAAAAAAGAGAGACAACCCACGAGTTAAACTCTCATCACTTGTTTTCAGTCAACCAACGGAGTATATGGTCCAGTACAAAATGACTCAACGTCAAAAAGTGCATTTATAAAAGTCAGAAAAATAAGTCCAGTGAAGAAACTCGTGCGTCCTTGAAGTGGGAACAAAGTAGGCTCACGAAACCAAAACACCGTCTGGAGGTTTAAATGGTAACTGGTGGATGTAGAGAAAACAATTCAAACACTTAGGACGAAACAACGCAGCAAGCCGCTTTCATGCGTAAAAATACATCCTCTCAGCTGCTCGGATGAGGAGGGATGAAAGCAAAAGTCATAAAACAATCAGAAAAAGAAGATAGAGAGGGGAAAACGTCGTGGACAGACTTCCCACTGCTCCCCGCACTGCTTCCACAGTGTAATGTATCCAGTGTGTGTATGTGTGTGTTGGTAATGTAGCCGTGCTCCCTCCTCCTCCTCCTCCTCCCTCTCCCTCTTCAGTCATTGGGAGGAAGGAGAGATGAAAGGGAAGCCGAGGCTCTGATTGACACCGCACCGATTGACACTCCTCCTGAGAGAGAGATTTATACAAGGCTCACAACAAATGGCCAGACAGGAGGAGAAGAAGACGGAGCAAGAAGGAGAAGATGAAGAAGAAGAAGCAGCGGCGAGGTGGGCACACGCACTGTTTGTGATGTTTAAACAATCATGATAAATACAAATGATTAAAGAAAAAAGAGACAAACATGAAGCGAGTTTAAACTCGTCCAGACGAGGTAGAGGAAGAAACATTTAATGTGAGAGTTGGCAATAGTGTCATTTTCAGTGGGAACACCAACAAATAAAGGCTGGAGGAAGATTAAAGCAAGTAAAACCCATTCTAATCCAGCTATGAAGCTGTACAAACTATTTACATTCATATTATATTTTTTAATGTATATAATTAAGAAGAACGTATGAAAAGGGGGCGTGTCCCAGTCTCTTAAAATATATCTTTTTGTCTGTCAAAGGTTGTTATAAGGTGTCTAGCGGATTCATTATTTTTTAAATATCATCAAAAATAAAATAAACGCTTTTCGAGAAATAAATTAATAACACGTGTTTTAACAAAGTCCTACGAAGATTACAAAATATGAAATAATGGTCCATTTAAATCAAAGTGATCAAGTGTCTCAACTTTCAGAAACCTCAGTTTTACATACAAGGCCTATCGACATTTTAAGTCTCATCTGATCCATAATGATTTATATGGAAATGCTGCGAGGTTGGAAATAATAGATAAGCCTTTGTTTTCATTTATAATTTGCACTACACACAAATAAAAAGAGTTAAAGAGGTAAAACCCAGATTTAAGGATTATTTTTTGGAATTAAAGGCTTACCAAAACTCAACTTTGCTAACAGTTAAGATTATTCAAAATCCCCACACACAAACAAACACAAACATACATGAATTGTCTTTAATACAGAATTAGGAAATTGTAAAAGGGAAATAAAAATAGCAGGATAATGAAGGTAGAGGGAAACTGTTTAAGACAATAGGAGAAAGGGGTTTGAGTTTCGACATATATGTGAGAAAATACGTGAAAAAGGAAAAAGAAATGAAGCCAGAAAGCAGTGGAAGTGTGCTGCTTTCTGTGTGTGTCTGAGCAGGGAGAGATTGCGTGAGAATCAAAGTTGGGATGGGGAGGCAGATCTTTATAAAGCGCGGAGGTGGGGTTAGCGGGGCGGAGCCGCGGCTGCCTTTGATGTTGCGGCGGCTGGCTCTTTCATCCCCAACTCCCCCCGCCCGGTCCCCCCCCCTCCACCACCACCACCTCCCTGGCTCTCTCCCTCCTCGCTCTCCCTCGCCTTTGTATGACTAAATTTGGTCCGAGTGTGGAGCCGGGCCAACATTTCCACGTGTGCGTTCATCCCAGCTGAGAGAGAGAGAGGGGGAGAGGGAGAGAGAGAAGGGGTTCTCTTCCGGGTAAGGAGACAGCGAGGAAAAAAAAGATCAAAGGCTTTTCGGTTTTGGAAGCAGAGTGTGGATTCAAAGAGCCGAGACTGGCTGCATTCCAGAGTAGAGCGGAAAACGCACGCGCCCTTACGCACACACATACACGGATACGCACGAGCATTACGCACGCGAGAAACAGGCACCAGCACACGCACGTAAACACAGCACTGAAAGAGAGAGAGTTAATTAGGAAGATTTCACACAGGCAGTCCCAAACAACCATCCTTTCATTAAAAAAACCTTTAACATTATATTTTTTGTTTCCAGCCCCAGAAATGAGAGGAAATATGTGATACAAGCTAAAAACTCTGGCTGTTTTTCTTTCCTTCTCTGTTCTACTTAATTACAGCATTTCTTTAATTTAATTATCCGCCACTTTTTTTTCTGGCACAGTTTAAAATGATGCTACCTACACGCACCCTAAAACCAAGCTAGAACAACCTCATTGCCTTGAAGTATATTTTTCTTCTGTGTCTCTTTTTTTCAGCTTTCACCTAGGATATGGTTTTAATCATAAATTTCTGGGGGAAGGGGAAATCAGAAGAAAAGCGATTTTTAGTAGGCCTATTAAGTGACTAAAAAGAGACAGTGCAGGCCTGCGGGGCCTGAGGTAAGAGGTGAAGAGATGCAAACTGTGGAAAATGAAACAGATTAAATAAATCACAGGACAAAATGATTCATGTTGGGTTTTTGGCTTTGGTTTATTGGCATTGTAAGGTATTATAAAATGCAACTTTGTTAGGGATACCAACCTTAATCCAAAAGCTCTGTTTGTCATAAGAGACCCAAGGCCTTCTTTAAAGCTTTACCTCATGATATACTCAACACTTCTCTGAGATTATCGTGGTTAAATGCAGTGAATTTCTGAAGATAATCTAAATAAAAAGGAATCCCTAGAGCAGCATATCTGGTTGACCCCACAAACTCTGAGAAAATAAGCCAGTGTCAACAGAACTGAACAGCATATCATGATGCAGGCATACCCTGCTGAGGGATTTTATAATCTAACAAAAGCTGCATTGTTGAATAATGAAAAAAAAACAGTGATTTAAAAAAAAGCTGATGTAGTGGGAGGTATTCCATGCAACGAACACATAAGAAGTAAAACAGAAGAATGCATATTAGTGGCCCAGTTTTTCAACATATAAAACAAATGTTAGAGATGCAGTTTTTTAGGATGCATATATGCCTTTAAAGAAGCATGTAGAAAGATATTTAGGGTATGAAGTGCACCTCCACAGTTTTTTTTAAATAGCTCCAAAGTTTGCCTTAATTTCATATTCTGGTCTTGTAAAGGGAAAAACAGTTTGTAGAGGTCTTGAGTGAGTGAGAGATTCATTATTTAATGCCCTCTGCAGCATGATGAGAGCCCACTGCAGAGAGGTCCGTCTGCCTGGTTAGAAGGCCTGTGATGAGGGGTCATTTGTTCAACACAATCATACCTTTCAGCGAGAAATACAGATTTTTAGAGGTCTGTTGAATGTATTTTATGAATATTATAAGTAGCAGTAAATTAACTTTGTCACAAGCCCACAAAATAAAAATGAGGCTTTGTTTGTAATGATTTAGCTTGATGACAAGGCCACAAATGGCAGTCACAACCAGTCACACTTTATCTTTAAAATAAAAATGCATTATATTTTCCAGCATGGCTTTGTGTATCAAAGCGCTGATTGTTTAAAAAAAAAGCACAAAAAAACATGGAAATTGGAGTGGAGAAACGGTAGAGAACGAAGGAGGGGAGGAAGAAACAGAGCTACATTTGCATTTCTCTTCTAATGAGTTCATAAGAGTGACCCCTCTGGATCTCACATGAAAAGGAAGATTTCCTGCTGCGGTGTGACCTCATTTCAGTTGTCTCTCACTTTAGATACTACATTTTGCATGTTATATAAGGAGGAAATATATCTATACACACGGCATAATTTATCATCAGAAGATTTTGATTTCTTATCTCTGTCCTTAATGACCAGTGGTCAATCTGTGGAAGGAAATAAATGTATTTTCGGTCTATATATAGTATAGTGGTGAGATACCCAAGCGTCAATGAACATAATGCACAATAAGCATATTTTGTTTTATATAATGTTTTCACCCTCACAAAGTTGGGAGAGCATATCAGTTTAGTAGACAACATGAATTGTGTCAAACAAAATGCTCTTTGTTGGAACAACATTCAGTCAAGGTCCTCTTTAGATCTATTATTGTCTCATCTTTTATCTGTTCTATTTTCATTGCGACGCATAATACTTCAAACAAAAATTACCCTAATTATCCCCTGTTTGTGTTTTGTGCTTCATTTGTGTGTGTTCTATTTTCCCTGCGGTGTGTGTGTGAGCGAGTCAGCCTGTTCAGCGTTATGATTTGTCAATACCGGTTCCTAAATTCACCTGCCAGGTGAGTTCGGTGGTGAAATCTCTGCTTTGCTGTCTATTCACCTGCTAGTCATTCATAACAACTTCCTTGATGTAGAAATTACAGCCCTCTAGCTCGCAGCCATCAGCGAGAAAACGACAGGAAACAAACACCAAATTATGATGAAAAGAGCTTCCAATTAAAGTAAGGAAAAAGACACCATTCATCAAAGGTGCTAATCAAAAACGGGGGAGGTCCAAGGTGAGTGATCATTTGGGCTGCTCTTGATTGGTAGAAGATGAGTCACCCTCTTGAAGGAGAGGAAAGTGTCTTGGGGGTAAGGTGAGGAAGAGACGGGAGGATGTATGATCTGTTGATTTATGACAACGCTGTCAAGAGGCTGTCTGAGACAAACTGTCATTAAATAAAATTATCTCCTTGATGGAAGAGGAGGGGAATTTGTCATGCTATGTATATATTTAGGAAGTGTCCAATTTGGAAACCAGAGGCTAGACTAGACCAAAAAAAAAAGGATTCACTAAAAAATGTTTTGCCTTCAGCTATTAAGCAGTACAGACGAGCAGGAGCTCCATGCTAAGACATATTAGTATGATGATTTTTAGCAAAATTTTTAACACATTTGCAACCTGAGTCTAGTGTGTTAGCTAAAATGTGTTTATTAAAGGTGACATATCATGCAAAATCGACTTTTTAATGGTTCTCTACCTGAAATATGTGTCCCTGGCATGTCTACAAACCCCCCGAGAATGAAAAAATCCATTCTGCCCCTGTTTTGATTTCTACACCTTTCTGTAAATGTGTGCTGAAACAACGCGTTTCAGACTTCCGTGTTTTGTTACGTCACAACAATATCCGGTCTGTCACGGAATCAGAGCTCGGAGCTTGTTCAGCTCATAGACTTTATAAAATAACACTGAACTCCCTCTGTTTTTCATACCTGCACACATGTGTGGTAACAAGGGGCTTAGGAGGGAGGCATGCTAGTTGTAGGCTGTCTTAATAAACACAGAGGTCAGTTTTACTCCCCACGTCTGCAGATTTGAAGATCTAGTGGATGATTTTTATTTTTCATGGAAAAGTACTAGCGCTAGTTAGCATAGCCACATAGCTACATATTTGAAGCTGTGTACCAAGACACACCTCAACATACTGACAAATGAAACAACAAGAAACACAACATCTGTGACCAATCCTTCAGAAAGGTCCTGCGGCAGGCGCCTCTCCATCAGGATCAGATTCTGGATCAGATTTAGAGGGTTGAAGTAATGCGGGATCTGTGAGCAGCCGTGTATATTCAGCCAATATGTAAACATTAGATCAACGTGCTGGAGAGCCGAGGGGATATCCACTTCCTGAGGGGGCGTGGTCAGAGAGAAAACCGACCGTTCTGAGCAGGGCTGAAGAAGAGGGTTCTTCAGGCATGCCAAATCTGATTTCAAAGTGTTTTTTTTGAGTATAAACTTTAAAGACATGTTTTGGGGACCTCTTAGACCAATATTATTTTGATCAAAAGTTTTGATGTCACCTTTTAAAAGTCACTTGATGGTGGTTAGTATGGTAAAAGGTTAAAGGCACATTCACACCTGCATAAAATGAAGATAGGCAAAGATTCACTTGTTCAATTCAAATGTATAAAAGAGAAGGGGTAAATAGTCCTGTGGCAAAGATACTTTTTATCTTCACAATGATACGATTTAAACACTGATGAACATTTACCTACACTGGCCTAAACTAATGGCAAATAAGTGTAATAAGTATTTGTGGATGATCCACTTGGCACTTCTGACATACTAAACATCAAGATACATCTCTCTTCCTGTCCTCTGTAAATCCCACCTTTTAGGCCAAGTCAGTTGTGGAAGATGGCTGTGCACCAATGAGTCTGGTCTTACTCAAGGCTACTGCCCATTAAAATTAAGTTTTCCTTGTCCACAGTTGCCAAGTGTTTGCTCATTAAGGATTAATGTTGGGTCTTTCAAAGAGTTTAGTCTTATTGGGCTCTTAGTGAAGTGTCCTGAGAAAGCTCCTCTTGTGGAGAAACTGTGCACTGTTGCTTTTGCATGGACTGTAACTCTGATAGGGATTACCCTGCGAGGTTAAACTTAAACCATCAACAAGGACTTTTGTGTGGTGACCCCAATAAGAACTGCCTACTTTCAGTGCAACATGATACAGCCACAGTTGATGGCCATTTGCCTTATTTGCATGCGTCGTGACCAGCTTTTTCACAAACTATCTGACTGGACTAATGAGTTTTCAAGATGATACAAAATGGGGAGCTTCTGCAAAACATTTTTTAAAGTTCAGAAACATTTGCACCAAATTCAATAGCAATACACTCCGTAGATGTTGATACTTTTAACCGCAGCTATAAAATTAGCATAACATTCTTGCTCATCAGTGATGTCATACTCAGAGGGCCATGGATGGATGGAGAGCTGGGGACGAGCAGAGGCTAGTGGCAGAGAGAAACCAGGGCCAATGCAACAAAGTATGATAGACTCTTAATGTGGAGTGCGCACACTTTAAACACCAAGCTAAACCTCCCCTCACGCAACCATAAAGCCCTTGATATATTTAAACCAAACTGGGGGACCAACCAAGTGCACCACACTGCAGTTTAAGTCCTGCGGCTAACAGGGCTAACAATGCAACATTGCAGCATCTTACATGGGTTAAAAAAACGTTCTTTCCTTCTCTATGAAGAAAATATTGTAGCCAGCAGCAGACTCCTCAATTGTCTTACTACAGAGATAAGCATGAGTCACACCAAGTGGCACCTGACTCCACCTTTCTATCCTTGCCAGTCAGTGAAGCTGACAGAGAAGCACTGAGTCACTCCTTAAAGAGGGAGAGACATGGAGGTTTAAGTAGCATTTTCTCGTGAGACTTGGCTCACAATGGAGACAGCATCGATTTACCTTCTCCAAGACTCAAAACCCAGGTGCTTGCATACAGCAGTCATCATTAGACAACATCAGGCAAAATGCACATGCAAAGACACAATCACATCTCTTCTTTCACTTTCCTCAAGCTCCATCACCTCAGGCACAGTTTCATCCAAGTGTTGCATCACTGCAGCCAAAAGAGCAATCCTCTGGGGCATATAATATCATGCAGTCTTTCTCTTGTGTGTGTGTGTGTGTGTGTGTGTGTGTGTGTGTGTGTGTGTGGTGTGTGTTAGCGCCGTCCTGCTGCCACTAGTGAAGATTAATAGGCAGATTAACACTTGGCTGACCCAGGTTGCCTTGAGGGAAATGATGGTGAGGGTGTTTACTACAAACTTCACCCTGATGGGACGGCCACCATCTCTGCAGAGGACTCAGTTTGCAGGAATTTGTGGAAATCTGCTGAGCGGAGGCAGTTGGGACCATGCTTTTCTGTTGTAGATAGGGGTAGCGGCTTGACTCTGTGCTTGTGCTTTAAATTATTATTGAATTATCTATCCCACGTGCAACAGTTGTTCCTGAAAATTTTAATCCCCCAAGATCTTACCACATTTTTGTTAGACCCACTGTGGCCTAAAGTTCTGATTCTGGTGCAGCTTTTTTAAAACCGTGATTCATGTTGTGATGTTTTGAGTCTTTTCTTGTTAACAGCTGCTAAGAGAAAACTATCTGATAAAAGCATCCATTGGAAGGTGTTTGAAATCATTTCTGATACATAATACATTACACAGGGGGAAAATAGGTATTGGCCAATGTGCAGATAGTTGCAGTGATTAGACAAAAACGCAAGGCCAGGAAGAAAGCACAAGGACTGGTTGAGTTTGTGTGAACTGTTGCAATTGAGACATATACAAACGTATTTTCAGATACACTGTGGGAAAGGACAAGGTCTCCCTGGGTCTAATTGATCAAGGCAGAGAGGTATGACAGGCTCTTTTTTATTGAAAGGGCCAACATATGACAGGTCCAGCCTCACCACCAGCATTCCCCCTCTCTGTGCTGCTGTGTTGTGCAACATTTTTCAGGTCTAAAGGGGAAGTGGTCCAGTCTTCACCGAGCACAGAGCTACTCCATTCACCCCAATGTGTTATTGGAGAAAGCATTGAGCAGTGCGTCAGGGCCTGCTGTGTCAGGGTCAGGGGTCAGAGCTGACCTGCAAGAGGTCGTGGGGGCCCCCGTCAAGTCTGTAATCAAGCACACAGCACACCTCGCTGACCCCGGCTCTCCGTCTGTCCCGTTGGCCAGCCACCTTGGCTGCTTGAGATCAAAAACAGAGCGGCTGTACCTCTGGCCCTGTGTGTTATCAGCCCGGGTGTCTCATCACATCAACACACAGGACCAAACAGTAAACACAGCCCGACTGGTCTTGCTCACTATGTGTGTTCCTGGTTGTGTGTACAAGCTTGTGTACCTATCAGTATGTAAGCCTATGCATGTATTCAATGTATGAAGGTTGGGGAAGATATTGTTTGATTTATCAGTCCACATTTTTATTCCTTTATCATTTCTGACTCCTACAGAATTGTTGTCTGAGTTATGAAACAATTACAACATTCAATACTTTTTTAGTTTAAGTTTTGGCTCCTGGCTTTCCAACCATTTACTGGGTTCACCAGCTGTCTCAAACTTTGCCGACTGTTCGGTGCAGAGCATTTGGGTTTTTTAATACATTTTAACAGCTGGGTGTAACAGAATATGACTAAGCCTCAGGTATTCAAACCAAAACATCGAGCTGAATGAAGCTTAAAAACACCTCTGATGTGAGGGTTAACTTTAAGTAGGTTCATGATAGAGTGATACCTTTCATACACACTCAATTTAAATCATTTATTTAAAAATCAAACAGTAAAAAGCTGTTCAATAATACTCCAGATATTTTTATGAGATTGATGTATGCTAAATCACTACACATCGCCAAATGTAGAACACAGCGATGGTTGAGTAGAGGGCCCCATGATGAAACGCCTTTTATTAGTTTTCTAACAAGTTGGGTGTTGGTGGCAGCATTGACGTGTCAGAAAAAGGACAAAAAATTACAAGTGTGGGAGGTGATGGTTGGATTTTTGTGGTCGTCAGGGCATTGGAAGTACAAGATTTACTTTTGCAAAAATACAGGATGGATGAACATTGCAAATCCATGAGAAAGAAACTAATTTCACCTTCAGATAAAGGCAAACCGTCAAAAAGCTTAGACGTAGCATTAGTGAGGAAAAACAAGTTTCCTGTTATAAAACGTATTAGAACAGGTGACACAAAAGTGCACACAACAAGGTTTTTTCAGACTGTGGCTTAACGTTTACAGAGTAGGGCCCACTGTTATACTATTACTTTGACTAGAGACATCAAAATCAATGCAATGATACTGAACTATGTACATGCGCCCAATGTAGGCGGTTGTCCTAGTCACAGGTACCACTAATTCGATTCCAACACTTGTCGTTTTCTGTCTCTCTCTTCCTGATTTCTGATTCTATCCACTATCCTATCTCTCTAATAAAGGCACAAAAAGCCCCCTTAAATAAAATAATAATAACTTATACCTTGGTTTCAGGAGTTGTGAAAGAAGTTGAGTTGAAATGTAGTATCTTCGTACGAAAGTGCGGTGCAGTTTTGAGCCAGACATGTGGCTATACAGGTTTGTTTGATTGCACATCTAAGTACATTTCAAAGAGCATACTATAACCACATCAGCTCTGGTAGTACCATCAGTGTTATATAAAAGGTTTATTAGAGTCCACAGCTAAAGAGAGCCTGTGTAGAGTACCCAAGAAAGCAATATTTAACCAGTTTTGTTGCTGATTTCCTGTGTGCACCAGCCCACACCATCAGGATATTAACTGTTAAAACCACTGGAGTGTGATACTTACTCGTGCTGATTGATTTCTTTTCGTCTCACAGAGGAAAAGTCCACAATTCCCTAGAGTTGTTACTAGAGAGGAAAGCGTTTCCAGACACAGGCACATGCTGCCAATTTGACAGGTTTAGTTAGGCACCTTGGCTCGCTCCTTTGTTGTATTTAAAAAGCATCAGATGAGTGTGTTGTTTTTTTTTTCAAGGCACACTCTGGTTGAGTGTGTTTCAGAGCGGGGAAACAACTCATTTCATTCCTTTGTCTGAGGGTTTTCCCCCACGTCTCCCAACATGAAGAATTGTTGCAAATGAGTCATTTCGTCTTGGCAGGCCTGAGGCGAATAGCAATAATAAAAAAAAAGAATAGCCACGTACTGAGTAGACAAAAATGATTTACTTACCTGTCAATGCTTAATTACTTCTGATAAAGTGGTTATTACTTTATTGGCATGGTATTTTTCTGTGATATCTTAAATTACATCTTCAACAGTGTATTGTCCTCACTGGGTTTGAAAAAGTGATATGTCTCAGACAAACCAACACAAAAGTAAAAGGTGGAGTCTAGGATTGAGTGTTTGGGTTTGAGTGTGTGTGCATGCATGACTTCATGTGTTGGTAAATGAACATTGTTCTTGTTGGTCAGGGAGGGGAGATCAAAGCAAACCTCCTCTCTCTGTAATGGCCTTTGTTCTGCTCTGACTCCAAACTCAAATGTCAGATTTTCTCCTCCGACTTCCTTCGAGTTCCAACATGTGGTTGCAGGTAATATTTTTGAAGTAAAATACATACAGTACGTGGGGCCTGAGACATTGGTTTACTGTAAAAATTACCGCCTGTTTTGTCTTGTTGCTAGTTTTATACAGCTGAAATATGCGGCCAGGAGAGCGTTTGAACTCTTGGCCCCAGTCTCGCCCAAGTCGCGGCCCAATTTGAGCCAGATTTGAAACAGTAAAATCCCAGAGGATGTATAGTAAAGAGGCTGTGCCAAAATCCTCCTCGCTCAGCCTCGCCCTGCCATCTGCTTCATAAAGTGGAGTCACGAAAAGGGCCTGTGTGTGTGCCACCACCACACCTTAAAGTATTCTCTGTAAACACTTGTGTGTCTTTTCCAAATTTTCCTTGCATTTAATTGACGTGTATAAGGAAGGCATTACATTCAGGAAGTGGGACCAGCTGCCCCGGCTGATTTTTCCACTCTTTGTACCTTTCCACTGCTGTTTATGTCATTTGTCGTCCTCAGATTTACGTGACTTGACTTGGCTTTGACTTTGGAGTGATGCTCATGAACAAGCCTCCCTAGTGCATTACTCTGTTTTTATCTCAATCCAGTGCAATCACTGCCCAGAGGTTTGATCCATCTGGGTATGCATTTGTGTTGGGGGGTCCCAATTTTAGGCACTACGTTGTCAGATGGAAGGATAAAGAGACAGAGAGAGGTAAAAGGGAAAACCTGCCAGTCCTCGATATACAACACTGAAGTGTTCGCACCGCTTCCCCTCCCACCACACATAAAAACACACAACAATGTTTCCTCTCTTGTAGACTGCCACTGGTCCTGCTTCAGACTTAAAAGGCATTTCCAACCTCTTTATCAAGCCTTGAGCTCATTTTTATATCGCTTTAAGACGACACATTCAAGGACTGCTTCAGGTTTATGAGGATTCTAAGGGTCAATGATACACAGCTGATATGGGATAAAGTCCAGTCCTTCACAAACATATCAAAGGGGGAGGACATGCAATGCATTCGCAGACAACATCTTAAACGTCTTTATTTCAGCAGTTCAATATTTCAGATGTATCCCTTCTTAGTGGCAAAGAGAATGTCCTTATCATGGGAACCTTGAAACTTATTGTAGTTTATCTTGGTACGTACTGAACAGTTCAGTATTTGGGGAAGTACGATAAATTAGTGGGGAGTTACAAAAACAAGTATTCTTTTAAGATTTTTAGTTATATCACTGCTGGGCAAGACATATAACAAAACAAAAAAACATCTCATAACATTGCAAGGTCAATTTTAATGCACCAGTTTTTGGAGAATCAAATAAAACACAGATCCTATTAAATGGAGAACTTAAGAAGTGAAGGCAGGTGGATTCTCTACTTTTGAGCTGCCAGGCAAGCTGCTTCCCCCCATTTTAAGTTTTTATGCTAAGCTATTTTGTGCTTTTCATGCAATCCTCCACTAATTCACGAGAATTAACATATTTCCTGAAAAGCCAATCTACTCCTTAAGACCGAGAGGACACCCAGGGAAATGGAAAACATCCACTCAATAAGACAGTTTGCCAAAATTTCAGGGTTATTTTGTGAGTGTTAATATGGTGCACTAGCGCTGTAACTATCCAATCCTCTCTCAGTCTGGACTGCACTGGAAAAATCATGACCCAACACAGAAGAAGGGAGAAACACTTTTCGTGTTCCTCTGACAGAGAGAGAGGCAGCTCTCCATGCAAAGAATTCAGTGTCGTCGCAGGCCAAACAGCATGAATGGAGACATTATTAGTTATAGGTCTACAGCAACACTATAACCAAGCTGGACAGTGTTGCGGCCCAGCATGAGTGTTGGAACACTGAATGTATGTTTTAGGCACCCTGAACGCGGCTTGGCTGCGTTGCATTAGCAGATCCAGCCAGATGCTCAGTGTGATTTGTCAGAGGGGATCGGGCAGGATCACAGCGGGTGAAAATGAAATTAATCTTGCTGAAGCCCAACTGTTTCTTCTCAATGAGATGAAAATGATTACAAAAGAAAAGGAAACTGTGGCTGTGTGCTGTGGCTGTGTGATGATGTGAGAGTGTTGTGTGGGGAGTTCTTTGTTCTCACAATTAAAGGTCAAATGTAATGATTAATGAAACAAAAAATATTTTCCCCAGATGCTGTCGTCATGATGACAAGGAGGAGATTCTTCTGAAAGTCTAATTAAAACATTCTTTTTTGATTTATAATTAAACCAGCTTAATATATAATGGAACCACTCAGGTGAGTAGAAAAAAATCACGAGGTGTAACTTAAATCCTCTGATACTGAAATTATTGTAAGATTATTAAAAAGACAGGAAACATAAATACAGATTTAAAAAGTTTTCTGCATTTCTTTAGTATGGAATTTCAGATTTTGTAGTTTTTATAGATTGCTCGCTATAGACAAATATCTGTTGGCTCATGCTACAAAGAAATTTAGAATATTTATGTGCAAAAAAATACATGTCATATATATTTTTTAGACATTAAGTAAACATGTAGCTTATTTTTTGTTTTCATTATTGACTTTTATGTCATGTATCGTATGTAAACTGGGCAAAACAATAAAAAACAACATAAGAAAAGACAACAACCATCACAGAGTGGTATGACTAAATGTGTCCCCATCCTGTATACACACCTGATTTGAAATCTGTGTGAAAGGATGCTTCTCAAAAAACAAAGCTCCTCATCACACCCTTCCTATTTTGAGCAGATGACACAGCCTTAGCATACATTACACATGCATATTATCTCCACTAATCACTCTATTTGTGGGCCTGATTGCGGTGTTACTTAAGACGGGGTGAGCGGGGGGCTCCTTTGTGCCCGAGCTAATGATGTCCCTTTGTGATGGCGCTGGGTGTGAGGGTTGAGGACACTGGGATAGACTCGAGGAGCTGCTGTGTGGGTCTTAGTGTGACTGGCAGCTGCAGTAATCCGCCCTTTGTGTCTTCAACAGGGCCCCACTGAGCTCCCCTGACAGGGACCGATGTTCCCAACTCCAGCAGACAGCCCAGATGGGCAGAGTGACACTGAGAGAGGAGGAGGAGGGAGGAAGACAGAAGACAGAGAAATAGATACAGGGAGAGAGGAAGTCAAAAGAGGAGAGGAAGTAAAAGGAAGGAAATTAGGAGATCATTTGGGGGTAAAAACAGAACCTGAAGGAGAAAGAATGGAGGAAAGGAGGCTCTGTCCCTGACTGCCTCATGAAAGCTCTGTTGCTACAAAGACAGGACAGTCTTCCTGCCTTGTTTGCCCAACATTTGTTTTTTGTTCCCTTGCAGTCACACTGAAGTGTGCCTGAAAAAGGAATGTGATTGGACGAGGCACTCTGAGCACAGCTATATTAAAATCCATGCGATAACAGCCATGGCATTTATTTACATTATGTGGCCTCCTCATGACGTCTGGCAGCATGAAAAGTTTTTTCTGTTCCTGCTTGTGGTTTGTGTTTGTCTCATGTCATTAGTCTCACAATGTGGTTTTCCAACACGTCTTCAAATACGCAATCTAAGCAAAGGCTCACGCAATAAGGCCCCATTAACACTTTTCACATCTGCCTCAACCACATCCTGCTCAACAACGTCACTGCAGATCATCCACAGCAGCAAATCTCTTACCAAATCACTCATATCGCATTTAAGTAGCACAAACATTTCCTTGTGTGAGTGTTACACAACAGACTATTCAGTCAGGGGAAAACACATGTACATCTATTTAAAATAACACTGACACTCCTTCATAGTCACCTTCTGTATTACTATACTATACCAGACTATACTATACTATACTATACTATACTATACTATACTATACTATACTATACTAGTTTAGTCAGTGAAGATAGAAAAGTGGTTCTATGTAGCTTAACAAAGTGGGAGCTCAAGAGAGTGAAGATTTTTGTGGTGGAGATGTGTGTGCTTTGCTTTAATGATACTGAAGTTTCACTTTGTTTCATTTCACACGCTGAGATTGGACGTTGTTATTTTCTCTGTTTTTAACAAATTGGTTTCAGCAGCCGAACTTGAAACAAACGTCATCAGTTAGATGTGTATCTAGAGATATTGTTTTCAGTTTACACAAGATGCAATCTCCAGTCTTGAACTGTGAAGCCAATGCAGAAGCGCCAAAAACTGCAGTTCCTCGAGTGTCCACTTGAGGCCGGCTCAAGGAGCAGAAGCCACACACACGTCCATTCTTATAGCCTGGTTGAAACAGTGGTTTTGGTCTGAACAGCTAGCCAGGAGACTAACAGCCCACTTGAACTCCACCTCTTTGCCTCATGTCAGGTCAACCAAAAGATATTCAGTATTTCCATTAGGGGGACCGCCGTCAATAGGCTACAAAACTCCACATCCGTAACCAGTGGGGGCGTCACAGAGAATATGTCTATGTTTTACACAGTCTATGGGTTTACAGGTATTTTCAACATATTGAAGCAGCCAAAAAAGCTCAGGGAAAAAATAAATGGATTGACCATTTGTCTGCTTACTGTATGTTACACTAAGTTGAATAACATTAAGTTTGACAGAATTTTTTCATAGCAAGTCTCCTAGCTGAGTTCCTCATGATCATTTCATAAAATAAATGCAAACTCTGTGAGCATAGTACCAGATTCTGATTTTGGTAGTGTTCTGGTGTCTGTTTGTAGTACCAGGAGTCTGTTTGTAGTTAGAAAACACTACAGGTGTTTTGGAAAACATGGTCTGTGTACAGGAAAACGGTCTAAAAGGAATGGGTGCAATTTGTGCCATCATGATTTCCTAGAACACATCGACGGTAATCCAGCATCAACTACGTTTTAAAACCAAGGTCATTAAACAGAAATCTGCATACATGTATAGCTAACAGATCACTCTTAGAAATCATCTGTCAAACTTTCTGAGATTTTAGTTAAAATGTAAACTAAGTCAAACACACAAGGGGAAAGTCTTGGCCAAAAGCTCTTCATCACTTCCACTGGAAGTTTCAAAAAGTTGGTTATTGCTTCCAGAGGTCATAACATTGTTAGACAACATCTGATGGTTTCCAAAATTGGAGGTACAACATGTAACTGTATCTAAATTTTAACAAAAATTATGTATTTAGACATTTACAGAGTTCTCTGCCATTTCTATATTTGATTATCACGATACCAACAACTGCACAGACAGAGCAGGATCATTTAAAAGCACTCATCCCACAGTCTGGTTAATATCCCATGGGGCTTTTCACTGGTCCTCTCTGGCGATCAATAAGTGGTTTAAAGATGTGGTCAGCAGGCAGAGAGCATCAGAGTCAAAGACAAGCCCAGATAACCTCCAGTAGAAACAACAATTTCCTAAAGGCTTTAAAACTAACCAGTATACCCAAAGTCCCGCACCGTGTATATCGCTCTTACTGCTTCCAAGTGAAGGTCTTTGATTTCAGTGTGAATGAGATCTTCACTTGAGACATCAACAGAACATAAGCACGGGGATTCAGACTGATAGAGGCCCCATTGATCTTCCGTTCTTCTTAATTTATATTAACCATTGGCTTGGCACCAAAAAGATTGTGTTTATGGCCTTCTGAAACCATCATTAATTTTATGCTAAACCCAGGCCAAACAATGTTGTAAATAATGGTAATCGCACATGAAACTGAGTGATTTCACCATCAACATTCCTCAAACAGGGCTGGTTTACCCCGGCTCCCACAACAAGCTGTTGAGCCTTAAAGTCTTGTACTAACGAGAGTAGAGAAGTAATGTCTGCATTGAATTGCATGAGCTCAAACAGGAACTTCTATCAGATGTGTGTTTGGAAACTAATTGGGAGACAGACATACCAGTAGCTTGGTGACAGCTATGGTGCAGGGAGCTGGGTCAGTGTAAATCAAAACTGAAATAGACTTTAATAATATTAAATTCATGATTCAGACAACAAGCTGTGGGTAGGAGGGATGTATGTATGGCTCTACGGCAACATAGCAGCTTTAAATGAATCTAGTCACTAAATAATGTGTTAAAAGTTTTCAGCGCTGAAACAGGAGGATGACCCATAACTTTACCTTTCTTTAAAGTCAAGATCAAACTCATGACCTCTATTCTAGAGTTACATAAAGTGATAATTTCCAATTTTTGAAAGTCTTAAATTATTATGACTTTTTTTGCAAATAAGAGGTAAAATACAAGCTGTTTTTTTCACATGTAAAGTGAATATCACACCAATGTGCTCTAGCCCATCTTAGTTTGCTGACAGTAACACTGTTAACAATTTTGGTTGATTTCTAACACTCTAAACCTTGTTGTTCTCAGGCTATCTAAAAAAAAAATCACATTCTGCTTCATAACAAATGGCACACAGAGCAAGTTATGGTCAAAATGTTGGAAAGACAGAACCATTTATTTGCTAAAAAAAAAACAGGATTTTGACTCAGGAGGTGGAGGAGACCGAAAACAGAGCCAAAAGAGGGTTGAAATTAAACTTGGCCACCAAAATTAATTGTCTGCTAATGTTGCTCTGTTTCAGCTGGATAGTAAATAACACTACATTATTAAACTTGTCACTGTTTATTTCACCCATGTTTGTCAGCATGCACAGAAACCTGGACCCCTGGAAATGGGGAAACTACTTCACATGGATGGTCAAAGCAGGAAGAAACATAAAGAAAACTTTATGCTTCAGGTTGTGATAACACCAAACTGAATACAAAAAAGCTTAAATTGAATAATGTTCTTTTTTAAAAGGTTTAAATTTGAATTAAATCAACAAAATAAAGCCTTACACTCTCGCCTCCATATTAATTTGTGTGTGGTGTTTGTGTGTGTGTGTGTGTGTGTGTGTGTGTGTGTGTGTGTGTGTGTGTGTGTGTGTGTGTGCATTGGTTTGTGGAAGTAAAATAGTCCCTGTATGGTTTCACAGATGTGTTAAATGAACAGCAGCAAGGGATCCAAATCTGATGCACTAGGGCTCTGAAGATTTCCCAGTTCTGGAGCGGCTTGGACACTGGAGATCTGCACATCTTTCAGTCTCTGTCTAATTGGCAGTTCATAATTGCCACTGCACAGAGCTCAATGAAGTTTGGACACTGAATTTTTGAAAGCTGCTCAGCAATTTCTGAGCGGAGCTGCAGTGTTTGAGGCCTGCAATTCAGTAGTTCTGGAAACAGAAAAGCTGAGAGCAGGGTTACAATTCAAGATAATTAATGTCAATCTGCATCTGGTGACTCACTTTTCCTTTCCCTTGAACTAAAAACATATATACATGAATAAAGATCTGAAGATAACCAACTGAGAGACTACAAACAAGAAGCAAGAGCTGACATCCACAGTACAGAAAAGTATACTGTAAAGGGCCCAACAAAACTTTCCAGGGAGTTTATGCTAGTTTCACATAAGTCATATTTGAGCTTGGTCTCAAGTGCTGCTTCATGAACATGATGAAATGGCCTTTTAAAGTTCTCTCAGAGGAGCCAACACTTCAAGGGCTTCTTAGAACCCACACCACTGCCTCGTATCACCCCGGGAGAGGGAGAAAAGAGGGCCAAAGAGAAATAAAAAGAGATAGCGAGCAAGAGGGAGAACAGTCTAAAACCAAAATGTAAAGAGTCATAGGGGTTGAGATGAGCAGAGAAACGCTCACAGAAAAAAAAGAAACTCGAAATGAAAGAGCGAGGAGCTCGTAAAAAAACTTTTATTCTGAGTCGATCCTCAGATCAGATGAGATAAGAGCACAGTAAGTTCACTCTCCGCTTGCAGCTGAGTTCAGGCGTTTCTTTCTCCAACTTACTGAGTGTTGGACTAAAAGGAGGACCAGAGGAAGAAGGAGGCAGGAGCAGCATGAGCATGCCCACTAGCTTTTAGTCAGGAAGCCTAATGAGTTCCTGTGGATGGGGGCCGCCTGTCAATCATCCTCATTCTTCACCAACAGTACGCTGTGTCGTCCTGTATGCGCAGAACCAAGGGGCATGAAATAATTAGAGATGGCCGAACAACCGCAGCGTGACTCGGTTGTCTGTCTGGCAGAGGAAGGAAGTCACAGCGTGTCTCTCTCGTGTCATTTGAATTCGTTGGATTGCGGTGTTGGAAGACACTGTACCCACCTTCACTACGATGCTAAAATGTGACAATGAGGTAATAGTGTTACAGCCTATTGCGTAATGTTGCTGAGATTCCTGACCCATTGTGAGGGTGATGAAAAAAAAAAAATGACGAGCAACGGGTTCAGCATATGATGAAAGGGAGCCCCTGCTGATAGGGCATCTGTGAGCCTCTTTATAAGGCAGTAAGGCAGAGAATAAGATTAGAAAGAGGGGGAATATGAGGCCTATTGTTCCGCTCATTTCTTTAAAAAAATGGAGGCAACAGAGTGCATGAGGGATGCTGTTTAGAGAATGATACCAACAATAAAATATTAATTACTCACTATCTATAGAATCATTCAGCACATGCAGGGGTATATTATGTAGACCATCTGATCATCAATTAACATTTCTGTACCATCCTGTTTCAGGGCTTAACCTCTTTTTTGACAGTGAACGAATAAGACGCATAGAGGGGGAAGTGCTATGAGAGGGGGAAGCAATGACAAAAATGAGCCAATCTTGAAAAAGAAAAAGAAAAGGATTTAGTAACATCTGTTTGTGAATAAATGTTGCCCAACATTGACAGAGGCAGTGAGGGCTTTATGTAATTGCTGATGAACAATGTCACAGAACTGGCAGGTTGAGGGAGGAGACAGTTTAGACTCTAAACTGTCTCCTCCCTCAACCTGCCTCTAAACTTTAGAGGGTCATGTGACGAGAACTGTCTTTATATTGTAAGCAGCATTTAAGCAGTGAGACTGTGTAGATTTAAAATTGAATGGAACACATTGACACATGATGTATCGGCTACAAGTAAATCAAAGTGAAGGGGAACAGTGGGTGTGGTCTGCAAAATGGTGCAGTGTGGTTTACAGAAATAACATGGTAGACAGATTGTTGGGTAAACAAGTCCTCAAAAATCCTGGTTCTTACGTTGTGAGCATAGACTGTATAAATAATGGACGCAGTATCAGTGACGTCACCCATCTGTTTCTGAAGCGCTGTTTTGAGGCTAATCGTCGGCGGGAGCCATATTGGATATGCTGAACTCAACCTAACTGCTGTCGAGATAGTGTGAGGTAAAGAGGCGGGCTTTGAGCCTCCTAGCCACAGTGTGTGCCGATTGAAAAATTAGCTATCCAGATTACACTTGTTTTTTTGTACCAGGCTGTAAACATTTTATTTCTGCTGTAAAGATCTCTTTTTTATGGGTGTGTATGTGGTTTCCGGTACTTCTGGGACCAGCCTCAAGCGGACATTCAAGAACCTGCAGTTTTTACCACTTCCGTATTGGCTTCAATTCTCGCGGCCTGAGGCTGCTGCTTGGTTGTGAAAAGTCCATCTACTCACAAGATTTATGGAGATGCTGATTTGCCCACAGTGCCAAAACTACTACCAAATGGTTTGCCATTTAGTTTTACCACGGTATTACTGTGCTTAATTCGCCAAATTTGCCGACCAGAACTCTATTACCTCTAATATTGACAAAAATACAGACCAGCTGAGGGCTGCTATGAAAGCTACCTAGGTTTAAAAAAAAACCTCAGCAGTGTTACAGGTGCCTCAATGCCACACAGTACTGACACAGTATTTTGTGTTAAAGGAGGCCAAGTATCGATTGTATAAATGGATTACAACACGGGCATGACTGCATTGCATTCTGACTAAATTGCAACAGGGCCTGATAATGCTTTATTCACTGTAGCATGTTTCTGAGGCGTCAAAAGTGGCTCTTCTCCTCATTTGTGCAGCTAACAATCCAAAAACCATTGAACTTCAGCTCACTGCAAGATAACACAACTATAAGGCAATTGTTGCAGTTGAAAAGCTGAAACCTACTACTAGGCTTGAGATGTGACTTGGAAAACAAGAAATCATTGACCAAAATAGTTGCAGATTAATTTGTCTGATTGTAGAAGCTCCAAGTATTAGCATGCTTTTCGCTGTTTACATAGTTGTGATGCAGCCAGATCCCAGGCTGAGTGAGCCTCAAAGGTTAATGTGAGGCTTTTTTCATTCATTTAGCTCCCCCTCACACTTTGCTAACAGTTCTGACTGTTAGCTAACCTGCCTTCAGTATCCCTCTACTAGTCTTGACACAGAGAATAAACAATCATGGTCCGAGGTTAATTGCATGTCCATCTCTTAACAAAAACACTGCATTGTATCCTCTTTGGTTTGTGTAAAAATCTGGCATGGAAAAGCGGGATTGTCTGTGCCAGCGGTGGTGGGCTGGGCTTCAGCTCAGGGGACGGAGTGTGAGGGTGTAGAGAGCAGCCAAGGTTGACCTACGAGGCGGGGCAAGAGAATTGGCTCGGGATCTGAGGCAGTGGTGTGAGGACGCAGGGGGGCCACTCTATGTGGGCACCGAGCCAGCTATGATTGACTGTATTTCACCGTCAGACAGATGTAGTGATGCCGTGAAGAGAGGACAGAGAGAGGAGAAAACAAGAAGAGAAGTGATAGTTGTTAAAAGGACAGTATGGGATAGGCAGAGAACAAGTGTGGAGAACCTTGCACTAAATGGCTTGAAAACAACCTGAGTCTGGGTAACAAAAATCTGTTTTTCTACATACCCATCTGTTCCATATTTGGTGTCAAAGGTGTCCATGAGAGGGGGCTGGCGAGCACACATATAATGAAAAAAAAAATGTTTATCAAGTAGGGCTGACGCATTGTGACGTCATGACACCATAGCCGTAGATCTTCAGTTGGCCCCCAATGAATCGCCTCAGTCTGTGAGTTTTGTGATTCTTAACAGGGCTAGGGTGCTACTGGATCACAATGCTCTCTGATCTCGCAGCGCATGTTTTACGGAGAAGGTGCTAAATAACTAGCAGAAAACCTGATTTAGGGTCAGGGTTACGCTCTGTCATTGCAAGTGATTGAAGGTCAGCCCGTGAACCTCTGCAGGCATTGCTGCAAATGGACCTCCCTTTGCCTGGAGCTCAAGCAGAGTAACGGAGATTGTATTTTATTTGTACAGTATTATCCATCTCCAAACTTTTGTTTGTTTTTGATGCTGCTGTTCTAGTTAGCTGCATTTATGCAAACTGGAAATAACTACCATCAATTAAATCATTTGATTATGACATGCCTGTCAGCCAACTATGGGGTTTCTCCCCTGTGACTAGTCATAAATTGAATCAAAGGTGTAAATGATCAGCTGGTCTACTCTCTGCCTACTCTGTACATTTCTTTCTATTCTGGCAGGGATCCTCTGTTGTTTCTCTTTTGTTTCTGTTACAGTATGTCTTATCAGCTGAGGAGCTGCAGGTTCAAAGAATGAGAATATCGTTAGTTAGATAAGATAAGACAAGATACTTTGTTGATCCACAGGGGGAAATTCCGTTGTTCAGGTTGTATGTTGTCCAGGTAGTAATCCATCTTCAGTAACTCAACAGCTTCAAGGTCTGCTTGTATGATATTGATATGTGAGATTCAGACTGAAGGACACTAAAACCCATGATCCTCTTTCTTAATTGTTATAAAGGGACATTTTTGTAAACTTTTAACTTGACACGATCAGTAGTATCACTGACCAAAGCTCAGTACTGGTGGATTTATTTTTCTTGAACTACAACATTACATAATTGTACTGAAACCCTTAATGGGTGTAAAAAATGTGTTTTAAATCTCCCACATATCCTCATCTTGCAGTACTAAGCACAAAGTTATGTACGACTACCATCAGTTGATGAAACATAAATATTTTGAAGTTGTTTTACATGTTATTTGACAGCAACTTGGCAAAAGAGACAAAATAATAGGGGCTTAAATCTCTACCTCACAAAATCATCCAATCCAATTGGACAATTCATTAAAATAAAGAATGATTTAGCTCAGTTGAGTTTGATGCAAATTGATAAGTGAATAATCAGAAGCTTAATGCTTTGTTTTAGGTCTTGTCAAGTTAAATTGAACTTGCATCCAATGCACCTAATCACTCCTCAACAAAGTGTGCTGATGAGAAGACTTTGGAAAGTTTCACCTCCTTCAGGTTAAGTCCACATCACTTGATTCCTGAGGAGGAGAGTGTAAATCACTCTGACGCTGTAGTTTTCTTATGAGCTAACCAACTCTTACTGACCAGCCACCTAAGCTAACATTCAAAGGTCAAATCAGAGGCTTGCAAGAGACTGGAGACTCTGAGCAAATTTTGAAGAAATAAAACAGTAAAACCTCAGTCAACCTGCCTACAACTTAGAAACCAGGCCATTGACCGGGGTGCAGATGACCGGATCTTAAACATTAAGATCAGTAACTTATTTGGATCAGTGAATCTCTACATCACTAGATAAGATGGAAAAAAAGAAAGGACCACACAGAGCGTAGGGCCTAGGTTGGAATTGAACACCAGCTTAGAGACCTCAATGGTCATTTTCTTATAAGGTGATGTACCAGGGTGCCCCATTATAGCAATATTTTTAAAACATCATCTTTCTGCAGCTTCTCTGTAAATTTCTTAGGAGTGAGTGTTTGTTTTGTTCTAAAACAACTAACTTTTCTTACACTTTCCTTGTGAAAAACAGTTTTAACTTTAGAGGTTGAATTTCAACTGGTCATGCTCTAGAGGGGCAGAGTAATGGGCAACCATTGCATGTTATGTCAAGGTTCCCAAAGATGGAGACAGAACACAATCTTCACTCTGTCTCCATCTTCCAGAGGAATAACTCTCCAACTTAGTACTGTTTAAGTTGTTTCTTCCTCTCAAACACACACTCTTTTCTATTTCACTTTTCTCTCATTCCCATTCCCCCTCTCAGCTCCTTCCCCTCTCTTCTCCCGTCATTTTCCCGTTACTCCATTTCTCTCCTCTTTCTCCTCGGCCTCTGCTGTCCCCGGGGGGTATGAGACAGGCTGGGAGAGTGGCTGTGTGTGCTGCTGTCATGGCCTGAGCTCCCTAGTTGAGGTTCCTTTGATGGTGTTGGGGATTATTCATCCTGTTCATTGGGCCGTACACCACTGTCACAGCAGCATCACATACACAGACATACACATACTGGCACACACTTAAAAAATAACTGCACCAATACTTCCTCCACAGGAATTTCTGCTTCTTTCATTTTCACTCTTTGATGTCTGAACTGCTGTTGTTGTTATCTAGATGCTGTAAAGTTACAACATTAACCCAGAAACTGATATAAACTATGTGGTTTCTTGTGCTCAACAGTTTGACAGGTCAGATTGCCCTGTTACAAAGGACATTTTTGACAATCCATAATATTCAACAAAACTACATTCAAAACAATACTAGAATTAGTTGAAGGGACCTCCGATTCATTTTTGATGCATAGCCCTGCCGTACTGCTCGTTCAGCACCTATCATCACCATCAGACAGAAACCTTGTATCTCCAAAACCACTACTTTCCAGGATGTTCAAAAAAAAATTTGGCATAACTTAACCCTGCATGAGACTCGAACACAACCTTTTTTACATTTCATCTGGAAGGAATTGAAACCAAATAAAATGATTAAATGTAGAGATACAAGGTTTCTGCCCAACAGCCATGATATCAACTATGTTTGATATTTACAGCTAAGCGTCTAGACAGGTTTTATAATCTGAAATCTAATCCTGCAGTAAAACGTGCCAACAGTGAATGAGAGCCAAACAGACACTGATATGAGATGGGATTTGTATATAAAAGTTTATAGTTTTCTCATTAAGTGAATTTTTAATATCAGTAAAACAAAAATGCAGAAGTAGATCCCAGGACAGTAGCTCTCCAAAAACTGAGCTGCTTTGATGATTATGTAGTGGTGACAAGGCAAACTCTGCCTGGATTATGTACAAAGTGCAGAACTGAGACACCAGAGTGCAGGGTTTGTATCCACACTCAGGATTGTGGTTTGCTTTAGGCAACAGTGGCATTTAAGTCAAGGCAAAGGAACGAATACAAAAATACTACTTCAGTAAGCCGCCCTAAGTCGTATGTCACTGCTAACATTTTCAAATCAAAGATAAGCAGACAATAAATTAATGATTTAGTCACTACAATTACACTTATACATTCAGGATCAACCTTTTTCCAATCTTTGTTTTTCTCTCTGTTGTATGACTTTGATTTTGAGGTGAGGATCTCAAAGATTACAATCAGCAAGATGAGCCTGCCAAATTGTCTCTTTTCTTCAAAGACATGATCTCATACCTTCAAAATAAGAGCAGCTAGCCTTGGGGCACTGGTTTGGTACCAACTGTTACATCCTGTGTCCCCTTGTACAGATGCTGCAGCCCTCAAAGTAGGCAGCTTGGGTTCAAATCCAACCCATGGTCCTTTCCAGCATGCCTTTCCCCACTCTATCTTCCCAGATTCCTACTCTATCCACTACCCTATCCACTCAATATAGGCATGAAAAAGTCCAACAAAGTAATCTTTAAAGAAAAGAATAAGTGAAGGGCTGTGTCTTGATCTCATTTATTTTTTATCTCAATCATTTTACTTCTTAAAAAACGACTGTTTAGAGCAGGACTGTCTGAACAAACAGTAAACTGGTTTGACAACTATCTTACAGATAGCACTCTGTGTTCAGGAGGAAGGTTACTCTTCTTGCTCACTTACAGTCACCAAAGGAGTGCCGCAGGGGTAAGTCCTTGAACCCCTCCTTCCAATCCTCCCTATCAAGAATATCAGTCAAAATGTCTGTAACGCAAGTTTTCGTTTTTATACTGACGACACCGTGACGTACTGCTCTCATCCACCCCAGAACAAAATCTCTCCCAGCTGCAGCGTGCTTCCATGGCACAGATTGAGTGTGTCTCACTACAGATATCTTAGTATTTGAACTGATTAATCTTATTTTTATGTGTCATATTTAACAACTGGCGAGAAGATTAAAACTGAAACTGTTTTATTTTAGGACCAAATCCTGATGTTCTTTTCAGTCTAGTGATCTGTCACTTTTATGTTTGTGCTGGACAATGGTGATGTCTTGTAGTATATGCACGTCTCCTCTCAGAGTTTACACTGAATATCACAGAGAACTGAAGTTCATCACTAACTTTCAAGTCCTCACTTATCAATGTTTGCTTTATGAATGTGTTGGCTGGTCCTCTTTGTCTGCAGGCACACTTAAACACTGGTGTATTCTTATTTACAAGTCTATTTTGGTTCTGCTTCCTTCCTACCTTCTAACCTACATCAGACAGAAGAGCACAGGAACTTATAATCTTCTGTCCCAGGACCTTTTCTTAGTGCCTGTTCCAAGGGTCAGAATTGAGTGGGGGAAAAGGGCGTTTAAGTTTTCTGCTCCCTTCACTTGGAACAAATTACAAAAAGACCTGAAGCTAAATGAACTGGTATCATTCACTTCTTGTATTGTGTTTGTTGAAACTTTATTAACTGCTGCTGCCGATCTTTGCCAGGACACTCAGGAAAAGAAGACTACTAATTTCAGGAAGTTTCTCCTGGTTAAATCAAATAAAAAAAAATGTATCCATGACTGACTGATTGGCGCTTGAGCAGCTCTTCAGGGGTGGTCAAGGATAAGTCTGCTGCAACTGAATTTGTGATATGTGTAGTGTGTGTGTGTGTGTGTGTGTGTGTGTGTAGGTGTGTGTGTGCGTGTGTAGGTGTGTGTGTGCGTGTGTGTGTGTGTAGGTGTGTGTGTGTGTGTGTGTGTGTGTGTGTGTGTGTGTGTGTGTGTGTGTGTGTGTGTGTGTGTGTGTGTGTGTGTGTGTGTGTGTGTGTGTGTGTGTGTGTGTGTATGTTGAGATGTAGGGTGTGGCAACTGGCAACTGGAGTGTAGATCTCACCCAAACTCCTGTGTGACAATCTTGAGTGCCTTTTTTTTTCCCTTTCTAGTCTTTTCTTTCAGGGGTCCCTGGAGGAATTTGGGAGCATCTCCTTAATGATGGTGAACGGTGCACAGTGGCAGTATGTGGGGGCTGCTGGTGTGTAGGCGATGGGAGATAGAGCAGCGGAGCTCCACAGCACCTCATTAGGGCCCAGGACTCCCGAGCTGGAGCCACATTAAAGAGCAGCCATGCCTTTCAACATGTGCCGGCTGGTCTCCTTTCCGCTTTCCCCTCAGCTGGAGCAGTCTCTCACATTTCAGATGCAGCCACACATACACAAAATGTAAGGGGGAGAAGGAACAATAAAGTGAAGGAAAAAGGGAAAAAGAAGAAAAAGAGGAAGTTTTTTGATCCTCCCTGCTCTGGTGTTTGGTGTGATGCTTGCTTTTCGGCTGTTTTAAGATTGTACGATTCAATAAGAGACATCATCCACAGATCTACAGCACACCAGAGTCAGTTTGACTCCCATTTATATTCAAGCAAAGTGACACTAGGAAAACAATGATGGCAGCAATGGATCCTCCTAATATTCCTCCTCTCTTTGAGCTCAGACGCTCCCATGCGTGTGCCAGCCAGGCAGGGATCACAATAATCCACCAAAGCCCTCCACCTCTTCACACACTTAACAGAAGTGGCGGGAGGCTCCTTCCCCCTCTGTGAAGTTTGGATTTGGAGGCTTCATGAGGTCAGCCCCGTTGTTATAGTTGTTAGATTGATGAAACAGCTCGGCTAGCGATGGCTTCGCAGCCCGCCCATATTCCATCTGACAGCCCGGCGCTCCTCTAAAAGGAGAGAGATTAAGTTGCTCCCTCCGAGAGTGCATAGAAAGAGTACAAAAAAAGGGTGTATGCCAAGGATTGGTATTGAAATTGCTGTGGGAATTTTGCACGCATGTGTTTGCTATCTGTGTTTATGATTTAAGCGGGTTTCGCTGTAAACAAGCAGCCATGAGAGAGCTGTTTGGATGATATGATAAAACGCACATCTCTTTTAAGTGCTGGAATCAATATAGCAAATAATCATAAACATGAGGGCATTAGAGAGTGATGTGCTTTTTGGTTGGAAGGACATACAGTGTGTCATATTTATGCAGTTTAATTCAATTAGCTCTTTGCTGGGCGTGCCACTGAGGCCCAGAGGGATATTTTGTTGATGCAAAAGAAGTGAGCCGAGAGAGGCTTGCCAGTTAATATGACCATATGATGAGAACATTTGGTGCCATAACAAGCAACAAACTGGAAAAAGTTTTAATTAAAGGGAAAAGAAGTCTGCGATCTTTCACATGCTAAGTTGGCTGCAGTGAGGAGTGAGAGAGCCCAAGGTTTCATAAAGGGCTGAAAAAGGTTTTTAGATGGAGGGAATAATTAAAATCAGACTCTTTGTAGGTCTTTCTTTTGAGTGCCAAAAAAATAAAACAATTTTAAGTTTGAAACTTTCAGTTCAAGCAATTTTGGGAAAGAAATTGTGATTGTCACCGCACTGAACAATGTTATAAACATAAAACACGCATAAAAAACGCAGAAGAAAAGTGAGCCCAAAAGGTTTTTCCTCTCGAGCGAGACCCTGTCAAGAGTGACACAAGCAGTTATTTTCCTATTTGCACTGTATTTCATTTAAATTTCCATTCTGTGTCTTAGAAATGAATATTTGATCTTTTCCCCCCAAACCTGTCACCGCTGGGCCTTTGAAGCTGTGAGACACAGCATTGTGTTTGTGACACTGCGGGATATACAGGAGGAAAAGATCAAACTACTCTGTGCACAGAGAGAACATGAAGTGGTAAACACAGTGTCCTGGCGGTTTACCTGTTTAGAGGCCCTCTTTGTTTCAAATGTTCTGACCACAAATGTTTGGGGGCTACACTGTTGTACATTGTTTGCTTTTCTGGAAGTGATTGTCAGCATTTAAGTTTTCTCTTTTTTGCTAACTTGAAGTGTGTTTGTTCTTTTAATGCTGCTGCTGTTTGCAGAAAAACTTTCTTTATGCTCTGTAGACTTTTCTTGTGTTTCAATGTGTCGAGCATGCGTTAAGCTCGGTCTGTGTGTATGTCTGTGTGTACAGCCGGAGCAGAGCTGGAGGTCTGTGCAGTAGCAACTTGTGGAATTCCCCTACCTGAGATCAAAATAAGATATATGGGCTCTCTCTGCTTTCCAATTAATGCTTCACCTGTGTCTCCAATAAGATGAAAAGTGATAAGGACAGAGCGGGGGACAGCCAGAGGTTGAAAGAAAGTGTGAAACACAGCTGGAATGAGCTTTGTAGGTGTTTTGGAAAGTCTTGAATGAGCTCTCATGTAGATCAGCATAACAAGCGTGGAGGAAATATACTGGAAGGTGTGTAACAAAAATGTTGATTCTATGCTCCAGATTATAGTCCTATGTAAAAATAGAGAAAAACATGATAAGCACGGTCTCATAAAAAAGTGGAAATTGAGCAGCCTAGTTAGTCATAATTGGCTAATTTTGTGTGTAAGGTCACGATAGCACTTGAAGCCTCTCTGGATCCTTTCCCGCAGAAATGCAACATGCAACACAGGCAGCCCTTTTGTGTGCCAGCGAGCACTGATGTGCTTTCTGTTTCCATGCCAACTCACTTTCATCTTTCATCTTTCTTACCAGCTCATCCTACGCTTCAGATGAATTAGGTTTGTTGCAAATTCTTTTGAAGTGCACACACAGACCCCCCCACCCCCCAACCATACCACCCCACTTCAGCGAAACAAAACAAAAACACTGAGGAGCTACAAATGTAAGCCAGTAATCTTGCTCGTTTCGGCTCCTTGGCTAACCAATGGCACCGCGGACGGGATATTTCCACTTCATTTCAATTTGGAATACATCCCTTGCTCCTTCTACCTCTTGGCTTCCATTTTCTGCTGTTGTGAGCGGCTCTGCGACGCACAATTCATTTCCATTATGGAGACGCTCGCTGAGAGGGTTGCATTGTGGGTCGGTAATGATCTTCAATTACACTGATGCCTATACCTAAGGGGTAAAAGGAAGGTGGGGGTCTCTTAAGGATCAAAGGTTTGGACCTGAAGAGGACTTTCTGTGTCCTTGCAGATGCATTTGCTCAAGATGTTGTGGTGATTTCTGCCTCTGGACATAGAGAGGCAATTTCCAGGCCCTGGGCTGTGTGTGTCAGTAGAAGAGGTGTTGGAATATTTGGTCTCTGCTGGAGCTCTGGTCTTTGAGATATAAATGATAAACTTATTCTGCCCTGACAGTTTTTTAACATTTATTTGACCCTAAGATTAAGTTTTCACAGCTGCCCATCAACATTCTCATTTCACTATTGGTTTATTTACGTAGCAAATTTCAAAAAAGTTGGAATTGAAAACAGGAAAATCTTAGTATTTCAAAAAGTTGGGACAGGGATAACAAAACACAAAAATGCTGTGTCAGGGCAAAAACTTGGAAGAACACTTCCCTAATATTTAGATTAATCTGCAACAGGTTAGTAGCATTAACTGGGTAAGAAATGGGCAATTCCAGAGAAGCTGATTCTCAAAGGAGTAAATACGGGAAGAGGTTCACCACTCTGTGAGAGAATCTGTCAGCAAACAGTTTGGGGGATTTTATCAACTACAGTACGAAATATAAAAAAGTTCAGAGAGTCTGAAGATTTCTTGTACACAGGGGATAGTCTGAAAAACCAGTATCGAATGGTTGTGATCTTCGGCATCAAGACAGCACTACACTTAAAAAAAGACATGACTCTATAGTGGAAATCACCACATTGCTCAATCACTTACAAAAACCGTTGTCTGTGAACACAATGCAGGTTAAACTGCCCATGCAAAAAAAAACAAAAACACAAACAGGTCCAGAAACGCCAGCAGCTCTCCAGGCCTGAGGCTCGTTAGAGATGGACTGAGGTCAAGTGGAAAACTGCTGTGGTCGGTGAATCTAATTGACTTGCTTTTTGGAAATCAGGGAAACTGCATCCTCCACTCTAAGAAGAGAAGAAACACCAGACTTTTCATCAGTACACACTTCAAAAGCCCAGCATGCCTGATGTATGGGAAATGCATTATGTGCCCATGGCACAGATAGCTTACACATCTGGCAAGGCACCACTGATGCTGAATAATGTATACCAGGTTTTGGAGCAACATATGCTGCAATCCAGATTATGCCTTTTTTCAGGGAAGACCTTGGATATTTCAGCAAGACAATTCCAAACCACATTCCGCATGTGTTACAACAGCATGGCTCAGTACTAGAAGAGTATATGGGAAGAGTATAAGAGCATACTGACTCGTTTACAGAGTGTTGTTACAGCAGAGGTGAGCAACACAAAAGTAAACATGCTCAAAGTTATAACTTTTTTAAATGTGTTGCTGGCATCAAATAAAATATATTTGTCATAAAACAATATTTTTCTGAGTTTTAACATTGATATGTTATCTTTGCTCTATTTCCAATTAAATAGAGGCATTCAGTGATTTGCAAACCAACAAAATTATTATTTTATTTACATTTTACACAGCGGCCAACACTTTTTTTTAATTGGGGTTGTTCTTTGACAAATAAAAAACTTGTATGACATGAGTTTCTGCTATTCTGATTTCTAATGTAGAGGGTCAATTCATGCAACTCAAATCTGCTGAGCAATAGCCATTAAAAAAAGCTGTTTATGCTGTTAGCATATTACTGGACATTCCCATTACATATAAAAACATATCTGAAAGTAGCAACCACATATACATGTGTATAACAATTACACTTGCCCAATACATACAATTTGCCCTGGGACGCTCTATTTCACTCCCTTTGATGGGTTAGATGCAAAGGAGACGTGTTTGGTTTTCACTCATGAACCTATACTTCCTCTGCGTGTTTGTTGGAGAACTTAATCCATGTGTTTAGCATATCCTTTAAAGCTAAATTTTGAAAAACTAAACATTTTAGAGATTCAATTTTATGCCTGTTTTTTTATTAAAAAGTCAGCTTGAGTGGCTCAAAAAAGAGAAAAGACTTATTTCAAAGGTCAATTTGGAGTTACTATAAATGAATTCAAACTCATTCCACAACACAAAGACACATATTTGCCACATGTGACATGAGACATGTCCTCTTCACTCATGAGGAGCTTCTCAGCTCATCTTCTCTAAACTTTGCGTCAGTCTCAGCTGCAATAGAAGTCCCTGGTGACATCAAACATGCTTCACACGATCAGTTCTTTTGAGTTTCCCAACCAGAGAAAAAAGGAGGAGGATTATCAAACATGCTATCTGGAGTTTTTCATCCAGTGTATCTGGACATGAAGCTTCTGAGGTCTTTCTTTATTTGATGAAAACAGAGGAGATGCCAGCTTTGAGCAAATGGGATTCAAGAGAAGAGAGGAAAGTCAAATTTCAGGTTGCCTCTGAGGTTCATCGGCACAAAAGATGAAAAGAAAAGCACTCGAGGAAAAATCAGACTGCACTCGGTGAGGAAATGCTTTGTGTTAGCTTGCAAATGAAGACTCATACGGGTCAACGAATCAAAGGAACATTTATAGTCTTCCAGTGAGAAAGACTTCATCTACTCATCAATGTGCAACACAAAATGTTGGAAGAGGATTCTGCATCGTGGTTGTCATTTTCTATGATTTATATTACCCATAATGCACTGTTTGAGCCTCTAATTATTTCCTGATCTACTTGAAAACACTGACAGCATATGGACATGGCAGTGAAGCCTATACAGGAGTGGGGTAGTTATAGAAACGTCACAGAGATACCAATGCCAAAGCACGTCAAAACACACACAAAGGACATGCGTGTAAACCAGAAAAAGCCATGTAGACCATGTTGTCAGAGGATCAGCTCATTTAATGCCTGATTATGCCCGGCTGGTAGTTTGTGTTGAAATTAGAGACACTAAAATTCCTTGGTCAGCCTTTCAAAACTGGGATGCTGTGATAATTTAGTTGATTGGAATACAATTTTGAGGTTCAATTAATTCCAAGCTGATTTGGAATACATTAAAGGAAGAGTGATTTATTTAGGTTAAGCTTCCATTGGTGCCGTGCGGAAAGAGTAAGGAGGCTTTAACAGAAGGATATTTCATAGTACAGAAGTGAAAAATATTCAAGCCCGTTGAAAAGGCGTTAAAGGAGCATGAAGGGAGCCAAGGGTGATACTATACCCCTACAACATTTGGTTAATTGGAGATTGGTCACGGGCTGTAATATTTGACTGTAATCTGAAAGGCCTGTGAAAGCAGTGAGGAAGACAGAGAGGAGAGAGAGATCAGCACAAGCTGTGAGGAGCAGCCAGTGATAAGATTAAACCCATTCACGTCCCATAATGAAAATCAGCAGCACTCGTTCCTTTTATCGGCCTCATTTCTTACATCGTCACTCCTCTAGGTTGTTTTCTTGTAAATAACTAAACAGGAGGCTCGACAACGACGCAACAATACTCATTCCCTCGCATAACACGCAGTTACATACGCTCAGTGAGGTGTCACAGAATACCAGGAGGAATCAGAGGTGGAAAATAACAGCATAAATATCAGCCCTGGCCTTATTTTCTCCCTGTTCCTGCGCGTAACCAAACTGACTCATTACGAACTTCAAAGACACAGATAGGAGTTTTAATTAAGAGAAATGCTGCCGAGCTGTGGAGATAAGTAACATCCCCCTCCCCCATTTTCCCCTGCTCCCCCACCCCTCCGTACATCCCCACCCCTCGGTGCTCAGACAACATCATTAGGACGGAGCAGAGGCTGGTGGAGCACAGCAGCCAACCATCGTCCCCACCGCGTGAAACCAAAAGCGCGGCGTGGCTTCGACGTGCTAATCCTCCCATCACACGTCCTTTGTGCTGATGTGGAGCGACACTGTGCATGTTTCAGTATACACATGCAAACATAAACACAGGATTATCTGGCACCAGCTGAACAGAAACACCCAACCACTGGTGCTGCGAGTCAGCTGTACCGTATGTGGAACAGAACCAAGAGGTTTGGGAGGCCTACTGTGCACTGTTCATCCACAACATCATGGCCTTTTATTTAAGAAATACTTGCTCAGATTATGTAACTCTGCAATGGTCACAGATCATCAATACTGCCAATTACTGTCCTTAAAAGACAGTCACTTGATACTGAATCACTGTTTCATTCACAAAATCATACTGAGAGGTATTAGATTAAAAAAACGAAAAAAAAGGGTCATCATTTTGAAACCCAATTCAAACTTTTCTTAAAGATGACAGGCCTGGCATCCCCTTGTTAAAGCCATAACTGGGTGCAAATTTGCTGGTTTTCGTGTTAGCAAACTTGATGTCTATATAAGCTACAGCCATCAAAGAAAGCTAGATGCAATATGTTTTTTTCATCACTTGTAAGGATACATTCTAACAACTTTAACATTTGATTTTTTTTTATTATATTTTTTACTTTTTGCCTTTATTAGATAGGACAGCTGTAGAGAGATAGGAAACAGGGGAGTGGAGAGTGGGGGAAGACATGCAGGAAATGCTTGCGGTCGGGACTCAAACCAGCAACCTCTGCAACAAGGACTATAGGATCTGTATGTGGAGCGCTTAGACCACTAGGCCACCAGCGCCCCACAAACTTTAACAGTTTGATAAAATTTGCAATGATTCCTCATATTATTGGTTAGTTTGTGCCATCAGTTTAATCGCAAACACATTATGCAAAGCAACTACTCAACTTCAAGATTCATGATTCTAATCAGACTAGCTGTGTTTTAAGTGAGAAAACTGAAAAATATTTAATTTTCACTTTTCAAATGACAATATTTCTTTAGTTCTTTGGTGAAACTAGGGCCGTCATATTTGGCTTAAAGACACAGCGATCAACATCTGTCAATATTTTCTGACAATAGACCACACAACTAATCAATTAAACCAGACAAACTGACACAAACATGTACAGCTAAATGCATATTTTTGGTATAATGTCTTTTGCAGATGTTTGAATTAGGCCTGCAATATATTGAAAATTATTTTTAATATTATTCCTTTCTGCAATATATCTTGCAATAAGAAAAAAGACCTTTTTTTTACTTATAAACAATTACAATCTCAATATTACAATTACATTTTTTGTTACTTGGCTCTATTCTGTGCCTTCAAATTGGATCCCTCTTCTTCTTTTGCCACACTATGTCTAGCTCTCTGAAAGCAGCTCTGACATGTGCATGGAGAAGTAGAGAGACAAGACGCAGAGAAAGTACACGTAGATCACAATTATTTCATAAACTTCACTACTCAACATAACTGACTTACTTACATGCCATCACTCTTGTTGTTTTGATGTGATATGGTTGACAACACAGGTCCTGTGATGCACACATTGCTCGTGTGACGGTCATAGATACATTGTTCAGCCCTAGTTTGAGTACTTTCTGTCTCCAGTCTTAAGTTGTCATTTAAAGTAATAGCTCAGCGTTAAGATGCCATCAAACTTTGATGGGGCTCATAAAAGACTTCTTAAAACCATCAGATAATGTCAGAATGCATTGTCATCAAAGTTGAGTCTCGGCTGTTTGACTAAGATCCTAAAAAAAAAAAGGCCTGCTCCAGAGTTTTCACATGACATGATAACTTCTAATTTACAAAGTGGGTCAGTTTAAAAGCCACATATTTAAGATGACTTGCAGCATTATGATAGGAGAAAATAATAAAAATGTCATGACATTACTTTAAGTGCTTTCTTACGCTTAATTACCCTCCGATCACAACTAATCTTACATCACACCATCGACTGCCAGGTGAGATGTGCCACTGCTCATATCTCAGGTGGATCCCCTCTTGCCTGGGTAGACAGGGTGAGCTCTCAGACCGCCCACACGCCCCCAGGGCCCGCTGTTTGGCGGAGATCAGTAGCAGCAGAGAGAAATCTACCCCCCCTCCTCCCCTCCTCCTCCCCCTGGGGTAAGGCCTGATGTCGGAGAGATTAATTGCAGACTACGGAGCTGCAACATGCTGAGAGCACACACCGCTCGCAGGCTCCAATAGATTCATCTGCGTACACACACAAACACACACAAACCATGTCTCCCTCTCCCCCCTCACAGGCAGGATCCATCAGCATGTTGAATCCCAGATGAACATCAACCCCCCCAGAGGTGCTGCTCCTTTGTCTCCAGGTAGCGCTGCCTGGCGTTCTGCCCACCGCCTCTTGCTTTCATGTGGCCGAGGGAATTATCCTTCCTTTTGTGTGTGTGTGTGCAAGCTCTGGTGAGTATGGTTTGCAGTAGAATGTGACGCCTTCACAGGTACTATCTTTCATATCTTTTTTCTGTTTTGGCAGTGGGCCAGCCAGCCAGCCTACCTCACAGGTGGCTTGGCTGGCTGGCCTTGTTTTCCCCGAGGCTCCTGAGCAAGGCAGCGCTGTGGCTGAGGCTGCAGCCGGCCGTCAATTATGAGAAGAGCAGCCAGAGGAGGGACGTAACTCTCAGACTCACTACTCTAGCGGTAAAGGGTTAGGAAGTGGTTTGCCATGTGTGTGTGGCGTGTGTACAAGTACAGTAAATCACTGAGGCTTTTTGGTGTATACAGCCTGCACTGATTCTTAAAGAGTTTTCCTGTGTGCTCATGCATGGCGGTGTGTGTTTGCGTTTCCCCCCCATGTTTAGTTTTATTTGTACAAGGAGAAAAATTGAAGGTACAAACCCGCAGTGTGCCGCGCTGCTTATTTTGGGGAAACATAACAACTGGTATTTCCCACTCTTCAAAGAAAGCTGCATAATACTTGGTTTTGCCGTCCTCTGAGCATGCTTTGTGGAGATCCCCGCTGTGAATCCAGCTTAAATGCTTTTTCCAGCTCGCAAACTCTTCTCTGAGCGCGGCGGCTGACTGAACCTTGAAGATGGCTCTAAAGTCTCAACTAACTTTTCACAACAAAGATCATGTGGAGCTTTGCCAGTGCCATTAGATGTGTGTGTTTAATGTTTGCATGGTTTGTGAGTAAAGTCTCGTCATCAGGAGCTTTATCTTTAGTCCTCTACTAGTCTAGCTCTGAATATGTTGTGTGCGTGTGTGTGTCTTTGCATTCTCACCACCTCTTTTAATTACTCCATAAACTGGTTGAGGTGATTCATCAGAAGTTCAGACAAAAAAAGAAGACGCCTATACTGCAAAAAAAAACCTGCTGTTTTTAGTAAAGCCAATGTAAGCTCATTTTCATCAAAATGTTGATCTCAACAAACACACTGCATACGTGTATATCATGATCATGACTTACAATTGAAAAAGGTGTTGCCTAACTGCATATAAAAAGAAGTTAAGTGCTGTGCTGACATTTTAGCCTTCCTGGCAGTGTGTGTGACTCACCACAGCTCCACTAGAGTCTTTACTGGAATCCAGCAGAGCCAATCCCTGTTCTGACCTAAGTTTGTGTAAAATTAGCACCTTAGCGCGTGTGTCTATGTATGTGTGTTTTCAGCTTCTCCCTGATGCCTCAGTCTCAAAAGCGTGCAGGTATGTTTATGCTGCAGCAGAATGGGCCTGCAGGATAAAGCAGCAGGTGGCTCCTCTGTCTCTAGTGACAACAGCTGGGACCCGTTTGTTGATGCTGGACAGCAGGAGGAAGAGAGACCTGCACAATAACGGTCTATCATTAATCCATCCTATCAAACTCACAGATCTCTACGTTTAGGAGTCATGGATGGACTGAGCCTTTCCATCTGATGTATAGATTTTGGTTTTCTTGATAAAGACACCTCCACATGCTGTGAATAATGTGAACTTGACCTAAAATTATCAGTTTATGGAGTAATCAGTTTTTCACAGTTTTGATGACTTTATTTTGTCCATTAATCAAGCAAAAAAACAAAGTATTGCTTTGAGCTTCTTTAAAGCAGTGTTTTAAGATTTAACAGTAATGGTAATATGAGTATCAAAATCACACACATTTTTGAGCAACTTTTTAATAATTCTCTTTTCTCTCAGATTAATATTTCAGTATTTGCCTCCTTTTTGACAGCTATAATTAAGAGATACTTGCCAGGTTATGATTAAATGGTTTCTAAGCATCATCAGTTTACACAATGATGCATTGTTTTACTTTAGATGAGACTTATTACACTCATTTTAGTTTTCCATTAAGTCAGTCTGGGACACCTATAGAGAAGCTTTGCATGATTTACAGCTCTAAAAAAATCCTTATTTATCTTACACAGGCGTCCAAGAGAACTCTCGTTGAAGCACTATTCAGCCTGTGCCTGAAACACTTTGTTTTGGCTGTTTTTCCAGTGGCATAAAGTTTAACACAGCTTGTGGGTGTTACTTTTCACACAGCTTTGTACTCACGAAATGACCCGAGAATTATGCCTTTACAGAAAACATCTGAGGCTAGCCGCTAGCTCCCCATTATAGCTATTGGCATTAAGCTGATGTTACATTACCTTGATGTTATAATGTTACTTACAGCATGTGGATCTGATCCTTTATGGAAGCTCTTAATAGATGGAACAACTCCAGGTTTTAAGATGCAAATCCAGCTCCTTCTGGCTTTTTGTTTACAAAGGTGTCATTATTAAAGTGACGATCACAAGCAGCTACATTGTGGCTATTGTTGTCCCAAAAACAGAAAAACTTCCCACTGTTTTCTGTTCCCTTCGTCATAAGGAAGAGGAAATAGCTGTAAAGGCGTTTTTCGACCACAGGAACTCTACCCTGGAACTAGGGACTTTACCCCTGAACTACATGTGTTTCGACCGGAGGAACCAGGGTCTAAAGTTAGTTCAGGGGTAGATAATCTCCCCCCTGAAAAGCCCCTGCTTGGGGGGTAGTACTTTTCAAAGGTCCTGGGACTTTTGGTTGAACGTAACAGTGTTTGTGGAGTCTACACAGTTGTTGAAACACAGAGGGAGTTCCTGGGAATGCATACTAGTTTAGTTTTTTATTAAGATTTCAAAATATTATTTAATATAATAATTTTTCTCCATATGTCACTGGCCTGATTTGCACAATCTACCCAGGACTTCAGCTCACGGTCGAAACGCAGACAACAATGGGGGCACAGGAACCTTTAAGTTCTGGAGAAAGTAGTTCTAGGGGCTAAAAGACCCCGGAACTCTTGGTCGAAATGCACCTTAAGTGTCCTTACAGGATGGCAGAGTCTGTCATGTTCAGGCCTAGTCTCACAAAGTTCTTGAAGCAAGCTGTTCAGATGAGCCGCAAAACACATCTGGGTATTACGCCAACAAATGTGTCTCATGTTTTGAAACTATGCCAACATTCAACATTGTAATTTAATGTGTACGAGAATACAAGTCAGTTTAACAATTCTCCTTTAAACTGTCTAACAGTTCATTGTGTTAATGCATCAGAAAAAAATGTCTTTTAATATTATGTATTAGGGCTGGAACAACAGGCCAATATTGATGATCACCGTCTTTTTGAAAAAAAAAACGAAATATTTATACTAGATTAAAATAAACAAAGAAGAAGCAGAAAAAGAAGATTCAGTAACCAGCTTGCGAGCTAGTCTTTACTGCTGAGTGTGGCAGCGTAAATAATGTCGTTGGAGATGACATATGAAAGTACGATACACTACCTGCAACCAAAAGAAGATTTCAGGGCGGATTGGGAGTTTATGGATTTCGTAAAAGATAAAAAAGGGAGTTGTGTGGACAAAGTGAATTGCACAAAAGAAGATGGTGAGTTTTTGTGTTATTAGAGGTTTCTGTCATAGGGCTGATAACCCAAATAAAACAACAACTTTGACATGACATGTAAGTTAGTCAGTTGTGTGTATTGGCTAAGTTCATAAAGTGACATGTTGCTCCACCCTTGACCATTGGATTTTTAAAAAAAGTTTTCCCTAAATATAGCGTTAATATCTTTATGGTGATTTATTTGGGCAAAGATAACTGCGAGGTGAAAATCTGATATTGTGACACCCTATGATGTCTGTGTAATCAAATAATTAGAAGGAGAAATCTTCATCAAGTGAAACTCTTTAAATTTTGACCTTGCTATACTTTTACTTAAATTGTAGTAATTTTCTTACATTGTTGCTTTGTTTGTTATATGTGAGTAAAGGGTGCTTGAACTTTGCTTGAAATATAAGAATTTCCACCTTTTTTTCTGGTAATTGGGTTTTTGACTTCGACACACTAACTTTGCCATAATAGATATCTTTGGCTTTGAGAAACTGTACTTTTACATATTTTTTTTCCGATAAAATGTATCTTCATAACCATAGTAGTTGGTAATGGCAAACAAAACCACATAACACATGAAGATGCAATATATCTATCATTTGGCTTAGTCTTTCATCTATTCAGGAGAACTCACAAATAATGCAAAACAGATACCAATCATGTTTTGGGCACGAAAAACACGGCACCCTACCAATGATGAATGTTTAAAAGAAAAAAAAAAATCAATTTGAAGATTCTGTAATATCACATAGGACAGAAAAGCTGGATGCCTCATCACTTTAGTGCCTAAAGTCAATATTTCTTCCAAAATAGAAATCCATTCTCCCACCCCCCCAGTTCCCTTTGATGTGTGGGTGTCTGGGTCTTACATCAGACATCAGGGTCAAAGCCTGAAAAGGCAAGTCAATTTAAAGACAGACATCAGAGAGAGGCTTCTTCTGCTCAGGTAGGCCAAGAGAGCCGGGGCCGTGGATCCACAACCTTCTCATCTGTCAAATTTGAATGAAACAGACAGTTCGGACAGCTTGGCTAAAGCTGCTTCATTGTCAGGTTCGTTACACACATCGATTTACGAGCAAGAGCGCAAACAGTTCAGCGCGGAGTCCCAAAGCGTGGGTTGGCTGAGGTGGTGTGTCCACCAGCGGTAATAAAGGTTTGTATGTCGGTACATCAAAGCCCCGAGAGAGCATGCTCCAACAGCCAGTAAACTGTTATATGGTATTAGCAATTTGCCCATGTTCCTTTATCTTCATGGCTTTTAAATATCCCTGACTTCGTTCACAGAGACATGAGACGGATGACAGGAAGCAAGAGATCACTATAGCAACAGCGGCTTGTCCAGAGAGCAGCTGGTTTGTAACTCGATGTAGCACAAGGTACATTACACAAACAAAGCAAATGTTGTTTACATGCCTGCGGCCGTATTGGAATTTGAGTTTGACCAAAGTTAAGATTAAACTTTTCTGCTTTGATCTGCATGAGGAGTATTCAAACCACTGTAAGGGAGAAAAAAATACATGTTTTACTTTGAACTGCATTGAAGTCAAGTGTAATATATGTCTTTGTATGAGGAGATGTCAGACATCAAATAAATGCAGGAGCTAGTAATAATACATTTTTTTTCTTTTTCAGATCAGCTTCAGTAGAGTGTTTGAGTCTGAACCCCACAGGATTGGAGTCAGTTTCTCAGAATTAATTGCTTTGACTGGTAAAAAATATTTAATTTCTTGACCAAGGCTTGTTTGAATTTGAGATGTGAACGGGTGCAATATCTCAAATGTTTGGCATGATGTTTTTTATAAGAAAACTCATTTACAGAAGCAGTAGTTAATTTGATATCGGTGCATTCAGTCATAATTTGGATTTCTCAATGCTTTCAGAAAGAGATTGAATTAACATTTCACAAGTTGTGTGCATTCATGTTTCTTATTTTGAGTAAGCTGTGGTGTGGAATTTTAATATCTTTTTGTTTTTTTTCACTTGCTTTTCAATCCTCAGGGGTTGAATGGACAAACTTTTCTTGTAGGGGATTTCAAACAAAAAACGTTTCACTCTAGTTGCGGGACTCCTACAAGTCTATTGATTTAAGTTGGCCTGATCATACTTCAAATAGCTTTTATAAAGTTTTACATCAAATCTGACCATTCTGTGATGCATATGTACTGTAATACTTCTACATGAAAGAAGAGAGCAACACATCCATCAAAGCCATAAACAACTCTCCCTGCAGTATAATGATCTGGCAGCCACACATCAAATGCAAAACGGATGAAAGAGGAGGGCGAAGCACCTCCAACACAGCTCCTGTATGTGCCATTACATGCAGCAGAGTTCATTAAGCTGAGTATGTGAGGAGAGATAAAGGCCCCTGCATTGGGGGGTTTCCCCCTGCTAGCGTACTGTCTGAACATGACTGCCAGTGTCTTTGAATACTGTACAAATGCATGGCTGAGGGCAGATTCTCATCAGATCCTGTCTTCTTTCCGCACACAGATGGAAGTTCCTTTTCTGTCTTTTTTTTTCTTTTACTAGCATGCTAGTTAAACGGTACATACAGAGATTGAAATATGCCTTTGATAAGGATGAAGAATTGATTTATGGCCATACTTTTATCATCGCTCACTCATAACCCGCTGCCCTCGAGCACCGTATCCTGTGGAGAGGGCTTTTGGGGCGGAAACCACCTGCTTTGATTTATAACCCCTATGGATTGAAAGTTGTGGTCTGCACTGTGATGTGTGAAATCCCTGACATCTCTTCTAGGTTCGGTCCCACTGCTGGGCTCTGGGATGTCCAGACTATTAACCTGATGTTCTGAATTAGGAGTTGGACTTGAATATGGATTGCCAATATGTAAAAAAAAAAAAAAGTGTCAAGTGTGCTGTAAGTGGTAAGCGTTTAAGTTTTTAAGTGGTCTACTGAAGATACAAAGGGTGTGAGTGCTGGTAGTGATTAAAAATTAGAGACTGTCAAGGGTGTCACACGGGGATAAATCGACTTGATCTTTCCACCATCTGAGGGCACATATGCAACTGCATCAGACATAAAGGTTTGACTCTAAAACATATGTGTTTTAGGCATTACAGCCAAAGCATGTCCCACAGACAGCTCCTGCTGTTTAGTTCAAACAGATGAAGGCAGACTGTCCAGACTGCAGTATAAAACCCGTCTTCAAGAAAAAGAGACAAGTAGTGAATGGATACTTGTAAAAGCTGATGTGGATCTTGTTCAAAGTTGTATTTAACAAGACAGTATGTTTTCTTCACGTATAAGGGTGTAAATGATAGTCCAGTAGAAAATATTTTTCTCTTTAGTCAAGAAGTTGGATAAGAAGCTTTTCATTGAGCCTAAACTGAGACACAATCTTTGGTCTGCCATAAGTATATGTTTAACATGTAAACTTTAGTGTGTATCAACTCTGCACTGCACTTTCCAAAAAAGTTATGATGTTGTGTATCAAATTCAAAACCTCCCAGATATAAACTGTGAGCGTGCAGAATTATGTAAATATTTATGTTTGTTCAGTAGACATAGGTATTACACAATATGTCACCATACTATTCGTTTGTCTGGATTTCAAAAATAGAGAGAAGGATATTTTATTAACCCTTGCCTGTCTATGTGTTTTAGAAAAACACATTGATGTATGTTCTAACAGTAATATGTGTAATAATTTTTTTGCATTGAATTATGAATTATAGGTTGATTTCTGTCCTTCCATTCTTTCAGTCATTTTTGCCTTTATTTGAGAATTTTTAACACCTGGACAAAATAAGCTTGTCATTATAATTGCTGCTATTGTGTCTTATTTATGTTTTTATTATTACATTATTACTCTTAATCTTTCCATGTCTAATTAATTTAGCTTGTGCTGCTTCTTACTGCCCTTGTTGCTACAAATATTATACTCCACTCCCTCATGCAATGTTAATGAAATGGCTCTATGCTTATTTTTCTTTGTTAAGTCAACAGTTGTTTGTACTGTCGAGCTACAGATGGGATTTCCTCCAGTGAAACACACTGGCAATAACCCGACAGGGGCTTCCGATACTCTGGGATCTGCAATGGAAATGCAGTTCGTCTCCTAGGGCTACAGGCCCTCCTCCATTGTTTCACGGCTATCTTGACACCCACTCACCAGAATGGAGGCATGCCGCAATGAACCCTGGGATCTGTGATCCTGCCACCGATAGGCACAGCAGTGCCACAGATTCCATTAAGCTCCAAATTAAAGCAGGCACATCAAAGGGCCTGTGAGGAGGCAGCATGGAGATGTGACAGTGAGAGGGGGAACGAAAATGAGTGAGGGGAGAAAAAAGAAAAAAAAGAAGCCTCATTTACGCAATCCCTGAACGTGACAGAGCCTAATCCAAATCAATATCTGTGAGTGGTGGAGTGTTGTGTTACAATGCAAGTGTGGAGCATATTAGCGGAAGATGAAAGCATCAAAGTGGTTAGCTAGATGAAATTACGTCTTTTATATCTCAAGAAATAATTGGAAAACTCTAGAAGAGATGGGAGACATTTTTGCTAACATACTATGTTTTTATACGCCATCGACCACGTGAACTAGAAGCAGTCACTTTCTTTGGCTCCAGCGACATTTTACTAGCCCAGTTTCAATGATACCTGACTGACAGCTCACAGAAGATTGACTTCCCACTTCACCAGCCATAACAAACAGACATTATGAGCAATTACATCAATGGCAATCACTTGACTTACAGATCCACCCACATTTCCACACGAGAGGCTGCAACATCATTACAATGCTGAGCTCTGTCGTACACTGACACTACATCTGATTGCATTTACCAGTCCCTCTAGAAACCTACTGGTTTTGTTTTTTTAGAGGATTGTTGTTACCTGAAAAGCCTAATTGTTGCCGAAGATTTTTGATGAAAAAATTTCAAATAATTTGTGATGTTTTTAGGATTTTTTTTCAATTAAGTTACTGGAGAGTATGAATATTGTACGACTACTTGCCACTATGATGAGTATTGTTACATTACCAAAAAAAAAGCTCTTGGTAAGTGACAATGTCAAAGGAGTGTTCAAAGAATGTATGTATTATTTATAACATTCACACTGTTCTACTTCCATCCTCCAGCTGCAATGCTGTAAAACAATTGATAAAGAGACGCAGGGTTACCGTCTTACAGTACTCTGAGATCAGCAACGAAGCCTCTGGTTGGTCTAAGTTTGGAAGATGCTTCTGACTCAATCTCAAGGCCTAATTAGCTAAGTGGACAGCATATGGTTTTTAACTCCTCAACATTGATAATGACTGACAAGAAGATTTATTTATAAAGTTATTAGATTTCAGGTTGTTGCTATCACTGTGATTTGACTGGATAGAGTTTCAAAACAACAGTAAAACACTGTTGTTTGAGGCTGGATCAGAACGCTCCTTAAAGGAAGTCTATGGCACCAGAGTGCAGCTGTTTGCTTCACAGCGATAAAAGTTAGTCTCTAGCATTCAGAGTTCAAAAGATATGACATATTAAACAATACCCTCTGATGTTGCATACTACATCACAGCTTTAAGGTGATTCTTTTCTTTAAGAATAAGAAAGTGAGTTGTGCTGTGTACATGATGATGTATGAAGGAGTTAAGGCAATTACTCAAATTAGCAAAAAACTTGTGGTGGTTGAAGAAAATTTCAAGCTAACAACTGGTTGTATTTCATCATTACTTTCCTACATTGTGACTTCCTGAAGGACTATTTTCTTGTACATGTTATGCATGTTAGAAGCATCCATTTTTTTATGCCAAAATCTGAGAGTCCTTATCTGTGTCCTCGATGCTTGGGCTAGAGTACAGTGGGACCATTGGGATTACATTGTCTGTATTGATAATCTTTATTTATTTTTCTGTCCAGGGTGGAAAATTTGCAACAAATCCCCCGGGTTTTGGCAAGTGTTTTATCACTTGATGGTAGTTGTGATTCGGGAATGGGAAGGACACTACATGATACCGCCCGCATGATTCCCAAGGCTTGTCCAGGGGCTTCTGCAGCCCAAACAACACCCATAGAGCCTCCAAGCAGTCCACGAGCATCTTTCTTTGGTTTCCAGCAGCAGAGGAAGGGCAACAGGGGATATTGGACAGGAGGGGTGGGAGGGGGGTAGCGGCCCTACAGCAGTCTGCCTGATTGCATCGCCACACAAGCGTGCCTTCAAAGCCTTCCCCTCCCCACCGCCCAGTTTGACCAGATAAGGGCCCCCTCACGCTGTGGTTCAGCTAAGGGACAGGAAGACACACGGAGGGGTCAACGGTAGTGCCATCTGCTCCCCATGTACAACAAATACTGTACATCCACATCAACAAACAGCCACACTGTCCAAACACATGTCCTGCCCTGTATATGGACCAGCTACTTGGTCTGGTGCTTTGATCGCTCTATAGGCTTTATATTGGGGCACATACTGTGAAATACATACAGGATGTTTATGTTACTGCTCATGCAAGTTTCATGAGGACAGGGCAGATTGAGACAATATGTTTGTTCCTTCGCTTTGTCAGTTTCACAGGCAAATGGAAGAGGACTGTCCTTGTGCAACAGGCAGCTGCCAGCAGGCTGCTTGGTGTATTCAGTGTTAATGATGTGTATTAAGGGCATGCTGATATAGGTCAGCTCCCCTTGACATTGCATTCCTGTGTGTCGCTAAACCACGAATGCCTTGAAAGTGATTGACAGCAAGCCCAATGCACGGGACTGCTCATTCTTGGAGTGACTGGCACGTTGGAATGCAACTTAATCTGCAAGTAACAATTCAAAAAATGGAGGATGGTGTATCATTTGCCTTGTGGCATTTTTTAAACAAGCATGCCAACCCAGACCCCACACCGCCAAAACACAGATGCACCAAAGTTTCCACACTCGTAGTTCATCGACTGGTTCCACAACCTCTAAGTCGGTACATCAAGCAGCGTCAGCAGCTGTCACAGAGGCTGTATCATATTGCATACAGGCAACCTGGCCAGTGCCTCCAGGTTTACCACTCTCTGAGGTGGCTTTAACGACAGCTTTTCATCTTTTCTTTAATACTTCTTTGATATGTCCGTCTATCAGTCCTTTTCTGTTATTCTACCTCGCTCTCTGAACAGGAAGTTGGCTCCTGGTGCTAACACATTATCAAGCCAATCAGGAGATAATGACTATCATCAAGATCTACGCCTAATTAAGTAGTTTCCAGTACGTTCCAAAAGCACACCTCTGACTCGCACCGCAAAACAGCCCTCTGATGACTTCACCTAGAAGAGGTGCTTTCCACTGTTTGGTAGGTAAGACCTGAGGGAGTTTGCTTCTCAACAATCAGGGCCCCCCAGAATCCGTGATCACACTAAAAACTTCAATTACATCTGTGGCTCCAACCATTTGATGAATGAATGGTTTACTTGCCGAGACAACAAAGGCGGGAGCTGGATACAGTCACCACGCAGGGTAATAAACCCGGAGAATATCAAAGTGTTTAGTCAGTTTAAAGACAAGCATGAACTCTGGTGTAAGAGTATGAGCTGTTCCCCAAGCACGAATCTCTGCAGTGAGTGAAACTGTCATGTGGGGCCTTGTCATCGAGCCAAGGAAAACAGAATCGGCTTTGCATAAAGGAGGAAAGTTACACAATAGAGCCTGTAATACCTGGTCAAACAAATCTGTGATTGATGCCTCTTAGACAATGGAACCGTTCAAGAGTGAAAAGGATCATGCGACCAAATAGTCTTTAGATCATTTTTTGGGAGAGGCCTGGATGCGGTGAGTGCTTCACCCAGTGGTGATCATGTTTTGTTTGGAAACCCTGCTTTATATTACAGCTAATGGGAAACAAATTGCATGAGCGTGCTATCCACTCAAACTGAGGGATCCCCAAATCCAAGTCCACAACTGATAAAATGAAAGGATCATAACTTTGCATGCTAGATTTAGCTGGGAGGTATAATGGCAAAGAATATCAAAAGTGCTTGGTTTGACTCCTGTCATGAGCGTGAGAACCTATGAAAAATGAGTACGTCACTTTTTAACCCATGACACAACACAGGGATGAGAGCAAGAAACAGTGAAAACACAAAAGCAATGACTGCAAGAAAGACAGAGAGAGAGAGAGAGAGAGAGAGAGAGAGAGAGAGAGAGAGAGAGAGAGAGAGAGAGAGAGAGAGAGAGAGAGAGAGAGAGAGAGAGAGAAAGAACTGAAACATCAGACTACACATACAAAGTAAAACAATGAGCTCTTTCATTTGGGCTCGATGATGAAGGAAAGATGAGAGTAAAGAGGATAAATGAGGGTGAAGTGTCAGTGCAGACTCTGCATACAGAATGTCTAAGATCCTGCCCCCGAGAGAAGACTGAATCAATGTCAGGTGTGGATTTGAAGGCAATGTTTCTGCAATCTTGCAAAACTTTGGATGTGGTGAACACATGGCAGCTAAAGAGAACAATATGTGTTGATTGATGACGAAATTACACACAACTCTGTGAGTGTGTATGCCTTTGTATGTTCGAAAACATGTGCGCGGATGTGAGTTTGAAAGGGAGTGCGTGTGTTCGTATGGTGAAAGGGTGGGGCGTCGAATCGAGGCCCCTCTAGCCCAGACTTGAAAAGGCATTCTTTCATCATTGCTAATCTCCCAAACATAAACATGAGAGCATCCACACAGTGTCTCTCACAGGGCCAAGGGGGTGACCCTCCCATGACAGGAGACGAGGGACCGCACCAGCGCAGGACTGTGCGTGCTTCTGGAAGTCTCACTGTTTGTGTTAGGAAGAATCAGCGACTATATCAATCAACATATCAGGTTTATTACAGTTGCTTGTGAGCTTAATTTTAGACATTTTGTGTGATACCGTGTGGGTGGGTGGGGGGGGGGTAATCTTTATGGCTGTGAAGGATGCGTGTGTTCCTGTGCTGCTGGGTAAATCAGGATCCAAAGCTGGGCATGACTCTGCATGTGAGACAGTTTCATCCACAACAACTGACAATTAGTTATTTTTCCACAACAACCACGTTAACCATAATTGCATGTGGTATCAACAGGAACAAATTATGTCAAAAGTGCATAATTCTCAGATATGGAGACGAAAACAGATTGTGTATCCACTGCAGATATCAAGAAAAAATATTGTAAGAGATGGAAATGGAAAACTGATTGAGTTGTTGACAGTTAATCCTTCCCAGTATCCATTCTCATAGACTTGATGATATTCTTATACTAATATATATATAAATACTGATAAGAAACACTGATTGCTAAGATTTTGCTTGCTAAGACAAACTGCTGAATCAACTCTGTTGGTGTCACTAGACAGTTCATCTGAGACCACTGCATTTTTTAACAGAGCTAATTTGTTATTGTATCAGATGTTATGGTGCAATGACCATGATATGTCAATACCCAATACTGCACATTAAACAGAATTGAAGGTCATTGAAAACAATGGTTGAAGTATTCCAGTAACTTAGGTAAAGCTTTCTGGCTTCCAGGTCACTAAAGGTTTGGGGTGCAAAAAAGCATAAGGTGGCATTGGTAGTGCTCCTCTCTATAATAAGGACACTTATTATAGAGAGGAGCACTACTTCGGGCCTGTATGGCTGCCATCAAATAAGCTCAGCTCGCGTCACACACACACACACACACACACACACACACACACACACACACACACACACACACACACACACACACACACATACATACATATACATCCCAGTTTGTACAGAGCACCATTCCCTGTGTACAAGCCAAAGCTGTTTTTGCAGAGCATTTAAGCGATAAGGCCAGTGAGTTAATGCAGACGTACTGCCATAATCCAGTTTTCCCCCTCTTCTGACTCTCATCCACCCCCCTCTCAGCTCTCCTTTAACAGCTTCTCTGCACTTCAGCTGCGTATCTGTGACAGATTAAGGCAGATCACCAAGGATTACCTCCAATAGATACAGCCTCTACATGTTGACCATAGAAACCCCCTCAACTCCCCCATAGGGAGCAGGAGAAAGGGAGCACTATTCTAATTTAATACTGTAATGATATAAATTGATCATATGTTAGTAGGGGATCTCTTTATCCATCCATATTTGCAAACGCAGTATGGTCTATATTTTGTATTCACATGCAGTCTTCATATCCTGTAAGGCGGTTATTGTATTGATAGGAGGGCACATGATGCCCAGGTGCCTGTCATTCCTTTGGGATGCTGCTGCAGAGTGAATATAGGTCAGACCTCGCTTTGGTTGTTGTTTCCTTTGATTCCTCCATACAAGGTGTCTACAGTCCCCGTTACCTGCTAATGATCACCCTTTACTAAGAACACAAGCAACTCTCTGTACCCAAAGCCAAATATCTGACAGAGAAATCATTACTTTATTTTCTTTGTTCCAGACTCAACAACTTCATTTTCTTGTAGCACACATCGCAGCATCACCCAGTGGTCTGTTTTGGTACAGCATCCTGGGAGGGGAAAGGGGGTGGGGGGGGGGGGGGGGGGGGGGGGGGGGGGGGACTTGCAGTGAAGGGTTTATCTTGTGGATTTGATGTGAGCGAGAGATAAAGTGAAACTGATATCTTACCACTTTAAAATGTGTTGCTTTTGGGCAGTTTAAGGCCAACTTTGTACATATGAAATGCATTGGAAATGAAGCAAAGTTTCTGCACAACTTTGTAGAGTTGTTCGCTGTTGTAGTCCAGAGAGAATATATTACCCATTTCCATTAGAAGAGAGAGTCTGAATTCATTAGCAACATCCTTAATAATTCTGTATCCATCCACTGCTCTTGACAGCAGTGATCTTGTTTTTAATCAATAATATATGATTCAATTAATATGTGTATATCGTACGTATATGTTAATTACTGCCCTATTTTTGCATGGTCCTTTTTTTATAAATATTTCTTTGTAAAGATACTTTTTATCCTTAAAATACCTTCTCACGAGTCTCTGAGTTGAACCTAAAAGATCAAATAGAATATTTTACTGTGTAATTAACATTATGGAGGGGTAAATTATTTTATAGGCAAAGTCAGATTTGGATTAGAGTCACCATCCCTGATCCAAGACTCGTTTTTCACATCTAATTTTGAAAACGCCCAATATATTAAATTCCCATAACTCAGCATTTAAGCATCATTTTTTCACTCTTAAATCTGTGTTTGGTTGTGTGGAAATGAAATGGTGTGTGGATGTTTTGGTGTGTGTGTGTGTGTGTGTGTGTGTGTGTGTGTGTGTGTGTGTGTGTGTGTGTGTGTGTGTGTGTGTGTGTGTGAGAGTGATGGAGCAGGTGTGTGTGTGAGATGGGCAGATAAGGGAGGAGGGGGGCCGGGGGTTGCAGAGACCCCACCTGGACTCAGAACAAGCGGGGGACTGACTGGGGACACCACACAGCACACACTACAAAGGGCTGGCGGGGCGAGGTGCACGAACGCCATAACACAGCCAAAGTCCCATTGTTCTCCCCCTGTTTCATCTCCCCTCCTTCTCTCCAAATATTTGGAGGAACGCTCTGAATAACATACTGGTACTGAGAATATTGCTCTGTATATTGTTGAAAGGAACCTCGGCAGTCTGAGTTTCTTGCTCTTCAAAGATGCTTGCTTTGTTTTGTTTGGGTTTTGTTTGCTCCTGTATTTGAATTGTGTACCATGATTTCGTGGATATCTCATTGTTCCAGGATTTGAGATTGTTGGACAGAGAAGCACCCACTGGCTCATTTATTTTCATTGCATCATGTGACTCATTGTAATTGCAACACACTGGGAAAAAAGCAGGGCTGACATGATGCAAAAAATAACAACTGACTCCTGTTTCCCACTGCTGCTACTAGGGTGCTGTTTGTATGAGAAGTTTCATTCTCCTTCATCATTAGCCTGTTCCTGTATAGACTTCCAGGGTGCACATTTCCATACCCGGGCCAATGGGAAGTCAATGATTAAAAATACAAGACCACAGCTTTGCATCACAGTTCAAAAACACAGAGCTGAAAGAGTGGAGCTGTGCTATTAATCATGTGATCAACAGGGGATAAGCATGAAGCTTGGTAATACAGGGTTACAGCATCGTCTTACAGGGTTGTTTGATGGCCCTTTCCCGGGGACCCCAACATTGATTGGGCCCTGAGGGTGCCCTGCGGCGCTGCCCCGTCGCCAGGGCCTGACTGACAGCTCTAATGAAGCCTGCCATCGTCGGGCAAGGGACCGCTCTAGAGCAGGCAACTAACTTCAATCGGCCCCGTGTGACGTCCAAAGAGTTTTGATTTCTCAGCAGTGGTGAGGGGGGTAAAAAAGGAGACCCCTGTGGGAGACAGGCAGCCCGGGCCTGCCTTTGAATATTTCTCCGTTTACCGCTTGTCAGTTCCCTGTGTTGGAGAGGCGCAGAAGAGAGACATAGGGGGATGGCTGTGGTGAATTTTTCATAAGGGAAAAGGGGGGAAAAAAAGGAGAAGAGGCCTATAGTCCCATGAGATTAGGTTTAGATGCTGTCATATGTCATTAGCCGTCATTGTCACACTGCACAATAAGAGTTTGTTTCTGGACAAAGTTTGGGATATAAAGTGGTGAAAACATGTCAGGTAACTTAAGTAAGTTGAGTGAGGATGGACAGAAAAGTTGCAACTATCAGTACTTCTCTGACGCACTAACACAAGCACACACACACAACCCTTCTCCCTGCGATGGTGGGATGTTGAAGAGCAGTGGATCCTCAGAAGACTCATCCTCACTTTGTTCTATTATTCACCATCTTTGGCTTCAGAACTCTCTAGGATCTCCATGGGGTTACACTCTCTATCCTGATGGAAAGACTCCTGCACCACTGAGAGCCTGTTTACCTCCCCGGCACCCGGCCCCGCTGCTCCGCTGCTGGAGTGTACAACCAGTCCCTTTCACTTCCATGCTCACATCAGAGCCATCAAAAATAAATCAAAAACAGACTGGTGCAAACCATTTGTAAATCTCATGTTCACTGGCACTTTATGAAGCCTCTTGCTGAATAAAAAAAAAAAAGCTTCATTTCCAAGATTGGCAGGCCACTTACATCAACCGGTGGTGATGACATTCTGGCAAACGTCACAAAACAAATTACTCTGCTGTATTCCATCTTCCTTTTGTTCTTTCCAGTCAGCATGAATCTTTACATCTTCAACCGCAATGATACAATATGATCCCCACTCCGAATGCTCATTTGTAAGAGCATAAATAGTTATTTGAAAGATAAAAGCAAACATGTTTGTTTTTTGTTTGTGTTTTTTTCCTCTTCTGAACTCCCCAAAGGCATTTATGAGCACTTTGGTAATAAGGACCAGAGAAGGATTCAGCTGAAGAAGAGGAGCAGAGGATGCTTTGATGTACTCTTAGATTAAGTGAAGTCTACGCCGATGTCTACAAAAATACATGCAGAGTGTACACTGAGCTCAGCTAGACAGATTCCTCTCTGCTGGCCCTTCCTCTCTGGTCCCAAACCGCTGCAGCATGAAAGACGGTCTGTGTGCTCTGTGGTAGCAGGAGACTTGTATGGACCTTGTCGACATCTTCAGATGAACCATTCCCCAAAGAAACACAAACCGGGGAGATTTTATTTTTCTCAAAAGCTTGTTTTTTTTTTTTTGCTTTCCCCAACCCAGAGATTTCCCCCAACAAAAAATCTAAACTTTTAAAAGACTGGGTTCACAGTAGCTTTGATTTTTTTGATATACTACTCTTCTTAAAAGAGATTTAGCAACTAGGCAATGCTCTGAAGAGAAGCATTGCCCTGGCGACTCGACACAGTGTCAGTGTGAGTTAGCGTGAGGAAGACAGAGTAAGAGAGAGAGAGAGCGAAAGAGGAGGAAAAGATAGAGAGAGAATGATTTTAAAGGTTGTTATGAAACACTCAGCATTTTCAATTTTAAATTTATCTTTAATTTTAAACATTGGATTCAGTGTGATGAGCTATTCAGCCAGAGGCAACAAAAAGTCTCCAGTCTTACATTTTTATGTATTCTAATCACAAACTAGTTAGCTAGCAGAAAGAGTGAAAGAGAGTCGGCCAATGGTTTCTTTTAGAGAGGATGTGTGATTCACAGAAATAATACACAGATGATGGTTTACAAACCAGCACGCAGGCGTTTTCTTAAGAAAACATTCCTTGGCACAGTGTGACTGCTATGATTCCCTCTATGCTCTGCAATTTGTATTTGTTTAGGGTGTTAATGAAAGGTTGCATGAATAATTTAACATAAACAAAGTGTGTGATTCCAAATTGACTGCAGCTCTGCAAACACATGAAGCTGCTCCACTGTGGTGAGTGGTAGATACTCTGGTGATATGATGCTGACCTCTGCTGGACGGCTCTGCTGCAAGAGTGTCACCCAGCTTATTCCACAATATTCTCAGGCACTATGTTAGTCCTGTAACTGTGAAGATGTTCTAAGCTTAGTCTAAGATACTATGTGCTGATTCAAAAGCATTAGATGAGACATGTGAAACAGTTATACATGTAAAAGTATGAATGATCAGCTTTACATTACAAACACTGGACGCCTGGGGCCTCTAATAAAATCTAAAAATCTAAGAATTAAGATATTATATTCTTTTTTCTTACTATCTTTTGTCGACAAAGTGTGACTACATATCTGTGAAGCCATTTTACAGTACATTAACTCTAATATTTTTGGATGTCTGCAGTGCAGTTTCTCGTTGTTTTTTTAGATCACACCTATACCTAAAAGGTTAAGCTGCAAAAATAAATATAAAAGGTATTATCTCCTGACAAAACTCTCCCCTGTTTTCCTTTAACAATCAAATATGTCACTAATTTTGAATATTCACTATTGAAAAAGTAAATAGAGGCCTTCTGTGAACCATCTGGTCTGACACCTACCCCCCTCGCAGCAGTTTCAGGCATTCAAAATGATTATAAAGAAATTGTCAGTCTTGAGTTTGATGGTCCGTTATGCTATTCTAGGTTAGAAAGAAGCATTTGAATCAATTTCAGTCTGTTTCACAACTATCAAAAAACTCCTCACAGTGGCTTTAACTTGTAAATCTCTCATGACCCATCATATATTTTGAAGGAGTTGGGCTTCAACAAGCATTTTTTTCATTACTGATAAACATATGGGCTATTTTCCAGAAGGATGAATTTATCATTTTGTTTTTTAAGACGTGAAATAGTTTAAGAGGTCCATCAGTTTTGCAGTTTCCGGTGGTCTACCTGTATCCAACGAACAGATAAGAGAAGCAACTCTATAATGCTTGCAAAACTGGATCAGCTAATGTGCTGTATATTTTTAGCCCGATATGATTATATGAGAAATAAGTAAAAGGCCAAAACAATAAAGCTCTTATATGTGATGTGATCAACACTCAGCCTTCTCACTGAAATGCTGAGTTGGTTTAATACTAAAATGTGATTTACTTCTCTTTCAACCATTACACAACAGGCAAAGACTGAAAACTATGTATAGTGAACGGGTGATAATGCGATTGAGAATCCTGACAGGGTAAGCAAGACCATAAAGTGAGATGGAAACATTTACCGATGTAGAATGTTAACAGAAAGTACTGTGTTGTGCTATAATATGCTTTCTATGGGTTGAACTGATCTGACGCGTGTGGTCAGATCAATGAGAATGCCTCATCAATGATAATTTATCACTGTTATTATGTGCTTCCCAGCCCTTGTTTTTAATCATGAGGTAAACTCCCCTTTTTGCCCACACATAAACTATAACTGTGATGTCCAGTTGCCCCAGAGCCTCATCCCAATGGACAACAAAACAAACCTTTCCCCTTTATTCTCTTCAAGTTAAGGAGGGCCCACTTCCCTTTTCCACCTTACTTTAGAAGCCCCTCCCCCCTCGCACGTGAACACACACCAGCACTGCCACCCCACCCAGCTCAATTAACACTGCGGGTCCAGGGGTGTGAATTATTTAGCGATGAATTATTAATAAATAATAACAAAGGGGCTCGGGGGAGACGCGGCCCGGTCAATTAACAGAGAAGGGAAAAGTGAAGAAGAGCAGCGGGGGGTTGGAGGCGGGGGATATGCAGCTGATCTGATCTGCGCCTCATCATTATCCCCGCCCGTCAGACACAATTACCTCGACTCCCCACTCCCCGGCACTTCAAACAACAGCCCCGTCCCTCTGTCTCTGACAACCTTCCACTTTCTACTGCCTCTGCTCAGCCAATACACACACACACACACACACGCAGGCACACACATATAATGCATATTAGCTGACTAAGTTACAAGCCTTGATGTGTATGGCATGTGAATCATGCGTGGTATATGTCAACAATATTGTTTCTGATTGGCAGGTATCCACATACTGTATGATGTAAAAGAGTAAACAGTGATTAACAATGAACTTAGTCAATAATTAAATAAAACGTGTATCCAAACATAATATGCAAATCACTTACTTTAAGATTACGCACCTAAATAATAACAATAATTATAATAATACATTTTATTTAAGAATGCACTAACAGCCAATAATAATGAGATCACCAGGATCAGAAACTTTCAATATGAATAGATTATAGGCTGGTCAAACTTTTGTTGAGTTAGATGGTAAAAGCCCCACAATATGACATTAAAGAAACACTCAAATACATGTTGTAAAAGGGTTTGGATCTATTGATCAGTGACAAAAAAGCTACTGTAAAAGTGGAAAGTGTTGACCCTTCTTGTCATATTCAGTAACTTTTTCCTCTTTGTCCAATAGTTGTCCATTCTGTGATCATGCTGAAAAAAGTCTGGTGTTTGTTCAGTCTACTCTAAGCTATGTAAATGAGAAACAAACAAAGCTCATAGGAGCAAGTTTAACGACTCGATTACAGTCAAATAATAAAAGAGAGGATTGTATTGCACCCAAACCTCTGCTTCTGTCCATACTCTTCCTTGTCTTTGCCCAAGGGAGGTAATAGTATTAAAAACTGGTTCTCCTATTGAGTATAATTTGCACTCAGACAGTAGTTTCTTCAAGTTTCATGATAGCTCATGTTCTTAGTTCTTAGTTATTACAGTCATTTCCCTAGCTGGTAGTACCAGTACCAGTTGGTACGTTAACATGCACAGTTAAGCCTATAGCTACGGTTATAAGCTCCATTAGGCAATTTAATAGGACTACTGTCCTTGTCCCAGTGTACAAGCACTGGCAGAGAATCCATTTACTGAGAAAAGGATGTCCACTTTCCCTACAATGTGCCCCCTTTCAGCTAGTTGCTATTGGACCTTCTTCTAGCTGACATATTGAGCCACATACCAAACAATCAATAAACAAGTTAGCAAGAGACAAACTGTTTGTACGTTAAACTGTAAAAAAATGGACAACTTTACAACGCACAACTTTAATATTCTGTGCTTGACTTTTGGTGCAAATGAGATGCATGCGATCTCTCAGGCTTATGGTGATATCCAAAGGCAGACAATGGCTTTCTCTGATGCATTTATAATGTTTGACTTCCTGGTCACAGCCCAGCATGCAAACTGTGCAGCATATGCGGAACACCTAGGCCAGTGATTCAGGCGTACACATGCAAGAGAAATCGATCCCCAATCACATTATCTAGCTATGTTAGACCGCATTTGAGAAATCTGTCTCAGTGCGGTTCCAATATTTCAAAAGTCCAGTTTCAGTCAAGGACTAATGCAACAAATAGATTTTTTAAACATCATATAAATGTACTGAATTAATTTGGGTATTTAAGCTTTTGAAGAATCACTAAAAGGAGGGTTGTATTTGTTTTGCAATAGAGTTCAAATATCAACACATTTTATACAGAATCACAAAACCTGCCTTTAACAGTGCAAGACTGAACCATACAAAAAACTAGAAGAGGGAATAATCTTTTTCATAGGGGCTGTACCTTAAGACTATGGTGAACAACAGCAGCAACACTTGTGCCTACAGCATTTTAAATCCCCGGGATGAGACTAACTTACTCAATATGATTGTTTGGCTATATAAAGTTGACTGCTGTTATTGAAATACCATAAAAGAAGAAGAAATATTACAGAGATGTCTTAAAGGGGTAACGGTGAACAAACAACTCACAGAAGTACTTACTGCCAGACGTTCTAAAAGAAATTCAGATTGAGATTTCTTTGTCTCAAAGTCTAATTACTCAAATGGGTCTGACATGTTATGGTTCATTTCAAATGTTCCACAGGCTTTTGATACTTGATATTAATATAGTTATACATTTTCAGGTTTGAGCTTTGTGTGCATCAGTCTCTAATCAAAGAGGTTTGGATTCAGTGCGATATTCAGACATTCACAAGAAAGTTTCTTTTCTTTTTTGATTTTTATCATACTCCAATTAATCAGTTTGAAAAAAACAAAGGTTTTCATTTGTAAAAGTCTAATGATTTGAAACTTTATGTGACTATTGGAAACCACCAGATAGCACTGAATGCCCACACTGTTTAACATAATAGAGAACACTAATGATTATTTTAATCATTTACAAAGCCAAACAAAGTTGGCTTAAATGTTAATTTTTTTGATCAAGTATTAAATTCTGTTTTTATGTGTATGAGTTTCATACTTCTATACTTCTACAATGTTTTATTGTCTTTTTCTTTTGTGATGGAATTTGTAATGCTAGCACACGCACACAAGGTGGCAGTCTTTGTCTTTTAAACAAGACAGAGCGAACTAGAGATGACATTAAAAACACAAAGGCCCTGTCCCATTTCTCCACACTAAGCTGAGTAAGCTTGGATACACACACACTTTGGTGACGTTTTGCCACGTTACAGTGTTTAAGCACGTATTAAGTGGTCAAGTGCGCAGGGATTTTCAAAGGCAATTTGGCAAAGGCAAAAAACACTAGCCGACCCCCTGTTCATCAAGCAGTAGATTGAGAGGATAACTTTCCATAAGTCAAAAAAAGCCGCTGATTGTGCTGGTGTTAGTTGGCGCTCTGCTTGGACAATTTCCTCAGAGGAGCCACCAGAGATTAATGTTCAGATGTAGGCATAGAGAGCAAAACTCATACATTGATCATCGGGATGTTTTGCTGTTAACACATCAACTGTAATATGTGACTGTAATAAAACACTACAATCTGATTAATGAATAAATGAAAAAAGAAAAAACTACCAAGTACCCGGGTAAAAAGGCGATCATTCTTTACTCTCAATTTGATAGATTGGACCATTTCTTTCGTGGTCCCTTTAGAAAATAAACGTAACGTTATTAATAGCTGTGGACCTGCTGACAGCAAACGTATGGCCATATGTATTGCTATGATATGAATATAATGTAAAGTAACCAATTTTGCATCTTTAAAACATATTTCTTACATTGAAATGTATTCAGTGGCATCTGGCGGCAATCTTGTGTCTCTTAACTTCATTGGAATAAACTTCACCATCAAGATGCATTATGGGACTTATACCTGGGCTACTGCACTTTTGATTGCTGGAGAAATAGGAAACACTTGGACAATGACACTAAGCACATGAACGCACATGCCAAGCGCCCAAGCGTGGAAGTGTGATCGAGTAGGCGTAGTGGGACAGCCCCAAACTCACCAAATCTGCTGTTTTGTCCCTGAATCCCATCAGAAATGTGTCTGACCTGGATGCCAGAGCACAAATAACTGCTGAAACAAGCAATCCAATCTGCAATCCTGATCAAAGAAGCAAAAAATACTTTGTACAAACCATACTGAAGTCCCAACAATTGCATACTGTAGTGTGGTGTATTAGGTCTATGTAAAAAATAACTTTATCTACAGAGAACAAGGTGTGCTGGCATCATTTAGATTGAAAGACTTTGTCATCACAAATATCGATATCTGCATGCATTACCTTGCTACTCAATAATAACCTGCAGCCAAAATGCGGCACATGTAGGTTGTGTTACTAAAGTGCAGCATCTCTCATTGGCTTATGGCACACTAGCCATCTCAGTATAAAAATGGAACTTGGCACACTTCCAATAGATACATTCATTCAGTAGGAGGGCTGAATAGAGCCTTGCTCAGTCAGCTCACCTCCAATATGAAAGGGAAAATCAATCAGCTGGATAATAGAAAATAGCTGAACAGAACAAGAATAGTGACTGGGCAATTGCAGCTTAGGTGTCTATATAAAGGAGAGTTTGCACATGCTGGCTGAAACCCAATAAAACTGATAAGATATTGTCAGATGGTAATTTTTCAAAATGTATCATAATGCGCCCTCCTGTCATCCCCCTCCATGTCCTCATAGGAAGCGTGACGTAACCAATCGGTGCACTGATCTGTGGGGTGTGGCATAAGTACAAGTTTGATAAGACTTCTTTTGTGAATAAAGCTTTCTCTCCTTTCTAATCTAACTTTTGACATAGGTGGTTTTTACCCTTGGATGCTCAGAGGGAGCGGTAATATCTCAATGTCTATATAATTCATTTAAATATGTTACAACAGGCTTTAAGAATAACATCTTATTGCAGGATATATGAAAAATGAAATGCTGCACAAATGTTCTCCAAAGTGTAAACAATGTGTAGAAAATGAGCTGCAGAGATTACAGAACTAATCAATAAGTCAATCGAAAGAAAAAATTGCAGACTATTTTAATAATTGATTGGTCCTGATAGTGAAACTTAATTTTCAACACAGTGCTCAATGCAGTTGTACAGCTTGGCTTGGCTTGGGTGTCACGAGGTAAACAAATAATTTGGTTGAGTTTTTCAACAGTTTCTATCAACAAGGGTCAGCTTGCCGAGTACAAAGTTCAATAAACTACTGAAATATTAATGCACAAACTGCAGTGACCAGAATCAATGTTATCACAATGTGATCTTTCCAGGCTGGCATTTTGTCCACCATGAGATGACTGGTGGTTCTTTGAAACGAGAGCTATGGGCAAATTACTTCTGTATTGATCACACAGCTGATGGTTGACTGATTAGTTTGGAAGCAAAGAACCAATAGGTCCACACCAGGGAAGCCTTAGTGCTTCAAGTAATCAATAACACTTATTAAATGTTTGTGCATGTTCACACATTCCCACCCCCTTACAGTAAATTAATTTATATTTAACTAATTGTATATGATAACTAATGAAGAAGATATTAAATGCCTAACACAAAAACTTAAATGCTGCAAGCACAAGTGACAGTTGCTGGCCAATATGTTTTTCACATTTTTTAACCATAGTCAGGTATGTGTATAAAAAGGATCAAAGGATTTTGAGTATGAAAACGTTGCGTTTTTGTAGGTACTAGGCTGTTAGAGCACAGCCATATGTTGGTTTCTGGAGTAATATGGATTTTTTAAGTGCCCAGGCCTTGCTTGTCTACAAAGCCCCAAGGTGCCAAGTCAAGAAATGGAAGAGCCAAGTACCAATGGGTTTCCAAGTCTTTGCGCACAGTTTATAATCTGATTTGTAACTCAAAGGTTACTCATGGGTAATCTGTGGGGATACATTTTTAACTTGCGGGAAACATATTTGTAATCGATAATGTGCAGATTCGCAAACCATGGGATTCGATTGGATTTTGCACAGGTTACAAATCTGTTCTCACTGACTACAAATCTGTGAGCACGAATTTTAAACTTTGCTCAAGGGTTTACACATGGCTCCTTTTTTTGTCTTGACCTGATACCCAAGGGGGCTTCATACTTCACCCCTTCGCTCCCCAATCTCTCTTTTTTTTGGTCTATTTAGCCAATATTGAGAGTGCAAAAAGAGACCTGTTTACTTCCAACACATATCAACAAAAATAAACTTACTTTGCTTATAATGTAACTTGAGTGCTACTTGCCTTGATGTTACTAAAGTCAAGCTATGTCAAAACAAAGATGGCTGACGTTCTTTTGCCGCCAATCGTAGTAGGCCTACGGCTTATTGCTATGACTGGTAGAGGTGTGAAAAAATATTGATACAGCAATATATCGCGATACTTTGACCTCCAATATGATATTGATATTCCGGTTCTTAATATCGTTTTTCTAAAGATAAAAATAAATACTTTAGCAAAGTTGGAACTAAAATATGACTTCAGTATTTCAAAAACATTAAAGTGGAAAAGTTGTTTTCAATCAAATAGTTTTGACTTAATTTGTCCTATAATTATGAGTAATATTGTGTGATTTACATATACACCATCTCTATTTTTTTCTTAGTTAACTGTGTAGAATATCGCAATATATCACAATATTGTGATATCGTGATATAACGTGATACTATCGTATCGTGACCCAAGTATCGTGACGAATATCGTATCACGAGGTTCTTGCCAATACACACCCCTAATGAATAGTGGTCGAAAACGGTATGAACACCGTTTGACAGCTGACAGTTCTTCTTGTCTTGGGTTCACCTTGTTTTTCTACGGTGGCCCTGAAGGACAAAACAAATTTACAAAAGATGAAACACTCTTACAAAGTTGGAGTAAAAATGTACATTTTGGAAAACAAATTTACATTTAAGACAACAAAATTACAAAATCAAAAAACACTTTTACAAGCGGTGAGATAATTTTACAAACGGTGGAACACTTTTACCATTCCTGAAACAAATTTACATTCATTTTTAACCAAGCGGCAACCTCCGGTCTCAAGCAATGAAGCCCATGCGGAAGTGTTATAAACTGCAATACATCGAGAATCCGCTTGAGGCTGGCTGCAGAAAGACCGGAAACCACATAGACATGAATGGGGAAAAGACGATCTTTACAACATTAGGGCTTGGCCCTACGAAGCTAATCTCTCTAATGGCACACACTGTATGGTGGTTGATTTTATTTCTAACGTGACGGTTCAGAAGATATTAAGAGTTATTGCCCAGATAAGGACATGACTAACTTGACTCCCGGTCGGGAACACATAGCTATTGGCTAGGAGGCTCAGAATCTGCCTCTTTACGTCACACTCTGCCTGGTTGAGTTCTGCATTTCCAATATGGCTGCCGCCGTCGATTGGCTTCAAAACAGCTCTCAGGAACAGATGGGTGACGTCACGGATACTACGTCATATTTATACAGTCTATGTTTTTAACGGAAAGGGAATGTACCAAATACTGGAAGTGATCTGGGAGTGATCGAGTGAGGGGTCATTTAGGTTTTTTGGATGGAGAGAAACCAAACGGATTGGCACTGTTAATCTGTTTGGTACCAGATCACTTCCGGTGTTTGGTACATTCCCTTTCCATTAAAAATGAATGTACATTTTTTTTTTCAGGAATGGTAAAAATGTTCCATCATTTGTAAAATTGTCTCATTGCTTGTAAAAGTGTGTTTTTGATTTTGTAAATTTCTTTTCTTAAATTAAAATTTGTTTTGGCCTTGGTTAAAGTGTTTCGCTATTGTAATCTTGTTTTATAAAATGTAAAAATGTTTTCCAATATGTAAATTTGTCTCCAACTTTTTAAAAGTGTTTCATCTTTTGTAAGTTTGTTTTGTCCTTCAGGGCCACCGTATTTTATCCAAAGGAGGCAGCATTAGGACATTGTACTTACAATAGCAAACCTGCCACTGGTTGGGGGCTTAAATTGAGTTAAGGATAATCTCTGTGCCTCAAATGTGTGACAGCCTAATTTATCCATATCTTTCATATTGTAATATAGTTTGGGCTAGTACTTTTCCTACGACTCTCCATAAAATTTTGCTCCTTCAGAAACGTTTTGTTAGGATGGCAACTCGATCGAAGCCACACGTCTCATCTGCTCCTTTGTTTCAGAAACTCCAGCTTCTTAATATTTATAACATCAATATCTCTCAAATATGTGTTTTTTTTAATATAAAATACAACGTGAAGGGAATATCACTAATCACTTCAAGTCTTACTTCAAATTAAATTCACAGGTCCACTCTTATTCAACTCGTCAAACTTTATTTCTTCATCCTCCTAAATGTTTTACTTGCAGAAGTCAATTCTCAATACGTTTCAGGGACAGCAAATTCTGGAATATTTATTCCAATGTGGCAAAAAAAAACTGTTTATCTTTAAATGTTATAAAGGATGCTTGAAAAAACTTTTAACCACTGTTACTTAATTATAAGCATCATGCTCAACCACATACTCATAGAGTAGGTGTCCATATTCCTATTTTGTACTTTTGAATTCTGTTGATGTAATAACTGTATTTATATTAATTGTTAATTTTGTATATTCTTATGTTATTTTATTTTTAGTATTAACTATTGTCTTTATATGTGTCAATTTAGTACTTTTTAATTCATTTTTGATATTAGAACATTATTTGGGTGGAGGCTTCAAATAAGCTCTCTGAGTTTTCTGCCTCTTCCTGCACTGTATATTATGTGTCTTTGCTATTTTTTTTTTGTATGTATTTTATTTTAATTGTGCAAATAAATAAACAAACAAACAACAAACCTGTCAAGTAAACGCTTGTATGCTAATGAATGTCGTAATAGGCATACTCAAGCCAAAATCCTACACACTGGCTGCTAACCTGCTCATCTTTGTCCACTGTATGTAGGCTCCACAGTCAATTTACCCTCACTTCAGCTGGGATGAAACATGAAGCTCAGTGGCTCCAGCCTCCCTGCTGACTGGTCTGCAAAGCCAGTCTTGGACCAACCAGGCAGAGAAGCAAACTGGGGAGAAAAAAAAGGGAGCGGAGTCTGTCACAGACCGCGCATGTTGTGAGGAGGAAATGGTATGCAGTTCGGGCTGGGCTGTCCCTCCCCTCTGTCCCGCAGCTTTAAGCTCATCTGTTGTTATTTGCACCGAGAACATCCTGTTTTCAACTGAAGAACCGGGGACCTGAGGCTCAATTTGAGGGATATTATCGCCCGGTATGCCCGAACAGAGCAGCTGAAACACGGTGAAAGGCTGACGATGGCTTCGGTTCGGATGGTCGGCAAAGTTACAGCGAGACTTTTGGGAAGTGTTCGGCCTCTTCACTGCGGTCTGAAAACTACTCGCCCGGTTACATTTCTACAACAGGTAAAAGTCTTTTATTGCTTTCTCAGTCAGTTCGGCGTGGGTTTGTTTCAGCTCAGTGCAACTACTTCTGTCTGTTTGAAAGTATAAAGTAAAGCAAGTTAAGCTGGTTTCCTGCGTTTTCAACACAGCCGTGTACTGAAGTGACGTGAAGCTAACCTCAGTCATTCATAAGCGCTGTCTGTCAAATGTTTTCTTCTTCAATTCCGTTTTTCCTGTCTAAAAGCTACGGTGGCCCTGAAGTGCAAATCAATAGGGCACATCAGAAAACACTACAGCAAATCAGACCACACTACAGCAAATCAGAAAACACAATGGCAAATCAGAAAACACTATGGGTTGAGTTAGAAAACACTATGGCAAATCAGAAAACACAACAGCAAATCAGAAAACACAACGGCATATCAGAAAACACTACGGTTGAGTTAGAAAACACTACGGCGAATTAGAAAACACTACAGCAAATCGGAAAACACTACGGTAAATCAGAAAACACTACAGCAAATCAGAAAACACTACGACAAATCAGAAAACACTACAGCCAATCAGAAAACACTACGGTAAATCAGAAAACACTACAGCAAATCAGAAAACACTACAGCAAATCAGAAAACACTACAGCAAATCAGAAAACACTAGAGCAAATCAGAAAACACTACGGTAAATCAGAAAACACTACAGCAAATCAGAAAACACTACAGCAAATCAGAAAACACAACGGCAAATCAGAAAACACTATGGCGAATTAGAAAATACTACAGCAATTCAGAAAAAACTACGGTTGAGTTAGAAAACACAACGGCAAATCAGAAAACACTACGGTTGAGTTAGGAAACACTACGGCAAATCAGAAAACTCAATTACATTAACCAGACCAGAAGAAGTAGGTACCCTCGGGGGAAATGACTCGCTGCTGATTGGACTGAAGGTACCTACATCTTCTGGTTTGGTTAATGTCGTTGAGTTTTCTGAATTGCTGTAGTGTTTTCTGATTTGCCGTAGTGATTTGCACTTCAGGGCCACCGTAAATATATCGGATACAGCTTGGAAAAACGTTTGGTAAACACAAACAAGTTTGTTAGTTGGACTTGTACCTAAACAAGTTAAAGGTGCTTTAATATTTTAATTTTCCACATAAAAGACTGAGATTGGCATTTCATACTTTACATCTATCTGTCACTGGCTGCATGTCCTGTGATTTTCATCATTACTTACAGAACACTGAGAACAGAATCAATAATTCATATGCATTGTTGCTCCATAGGGGCTTAGAAAGTCCAAACATGTGTGCATAACTGATTAAGCCTTGAAAATGTGATTGGGTGAGCATTACTGTACATTATCTCATCTCTAAAGCACAGCTCATTCAATTGCTCCTCTGAGGGAACCATTCAGGCACCCATCTGGAGAAAGAGACCGTGATCAGACTGCTAAATAGACGTCTTAACTTCAAGTAGAGGCTTGATTTCCTCAGGACAATTGCAGTAGACCTTACTATCATTGCTTACCCTGCAGCTTATAACTAATCCTACTGTCTGAGCAGTATGCACTGCACTGTACAAAGCATTAAATGGAAATAGTTGTGGGTGTTGTTAAGCACCATGCTGTACAAAGTGAAATCAAATAAGAGCATCACCAAGAGGGTGTTTATTGTGAAGCTGTACTCATTTTTTTTTATTAATAAGCGGTTAAATAGCCTGGTTTAAATCACCTGTCTTTTATTTTCCATTTTATCATCCGTGCTTGTAACGAAGAGCCTTCGTTACTCATGACGGACGGCTGTTGTATTGTAAATATTGCACAAGGGTTTGGGGCTCACGGCACTTTAATAAACAACACACAGTATTGATGGCACTTTGCACTTTATTAGCGATCTTTGCACAGTACATTTGCACATTGCGTATTTGCACATTTGTTGTTGTTATTTATTGATAAAGGAATTAAGCCGGAGTTAGGCAAACCATAGTGTGTGGTTGAGGTGTAGTGGTCCGGGGGTTGCTGGCGTGGGGGCGCTGCTCCACCTGAAGAAGAGAGGAGAGTAAGAAGGTTCCGCGAGACGATGTTTAACGTCAGCAATAAGTAATCATGTGTGCAGTGTTTAGGAATATGTGCGGTTGTATTAACGTTAAAATGTGCCAGGGCGGTAGTGCAAATAGGTTGAAATTGTTTGTTTGACTTACCTGGGGTTGCTGTTCTGTGTCCGCTCCAGGGTGTTCCGGTTAAAAGATTCCCCGAGGAACGGACACCCAGATAAAGGTTCCGGGGTGGGACCAGAGCACAAACTGGTCAGGGGGAGTCGGAATTTGGCGGTGCAGGAGAATTAATTAAAGGGCATGTTTTAGATATATTTTAGGAAATGTGGGAATTATGAAATGTGGTTAATATTGTGGAAATAACGTCAGAAACAGGGGAAGGGGTCTAAGTTAAGGGAGAGCAGAATAAATAATTTGTGAACACCTCCAGATGGTTTGGTCCAGGAGGCCAATTAGTGCCACACTATAAAGGTGCCAGTTATAATCTGTCTGTGTCGTTGTTGGTTGGTGTCTGATGTCACTGTGGCTGTCTGCTAAATAAACCTGTATGTGGTACACCTGAACCACCGCCTATGATTTTGTTCGTCATGCCAACTGTATCATCCAGCCGCTAAAGGGTCATTCTAACAGTGCTAGAAAATGCACAGGTCAGCTAAGTCGGGCGTGGGCTGATCCCAGGTGGACGTCTCAGATCTCAGCCAGAAGCAGAAAGAACAGGGCATAATCCAGAGCTGGATGCTATAATCGTCTCCATACTGAGAGAACACTGACCTACAGTTTGTGGGGTTGAGGAGAAAGCCATTTTATCTGTGAAATGGGCAAGCTGTCATGAGTCACTCCTGCATGCAAGAATGACTAATATGGGTTCTATTTTTAGCCTGAATCATATGTAAAATCGTAGCTGCAGTTTTCCCCATTACAGAGGACACACTGGATGAAAGATGCACCTATAGCAGACCCCACACAGGCATCCAAAGGTAGAGACACACCACATGCAACCACAGATACCACTTTACCCATCATGTTGTGTATTCTTTCCATGTTCAGAACAAGTTGTGTTTTAATGTTTGATTGCTTTCAACAAGGAAATCAGAATAATCACTAGGCCCTGCACTATAGGAGAGAACTCTGCAGTGTTTTGATAATATCGTTTTTTTTAAGCTTTGATGAGGAAATATTTAAATGAGCAAACTAGTTATATATTTTCCCCATATCTCCCTGCTGTCATGCATACCTCCACAATGCAGAAGTTCTGTGTTTTCCTCCCAAACAGCAACATCCAATGAAGAAAAATTCAGCAGAAGTGCTAAAAACCGCAATTATTTGTGGCTGGCTCCAAAAGCTTAGGAAAACCCATTGACACCCATGTTAAAATGCCCATATTTGAAGCAGGAATATAAATGTTTACAGCCTGGTACCAAAATTGGTTTTGGCCTGAATAGCCCATTTCCCTATTTGGACACTGTACACTTGGCTGCAGTGGTTAGAAGGGTTCACTATCAACCTGCGTTTTGAAACACACAGTGTTGCTGTTATCACTCACAAAAAAGGAGCCAGTATATTATTTTGGCACAACCTGTACAAAACAGAAACAAAGTGAAACCTGCGGTGCCCCCGCTCAGTATGCCATGCTTATCAAGAGACATGAAGGCTACGGTACATTAGCTTAACTATCACAAAGGCACAGAGCAGCAAAGTTTTGTATCCAACAAAGGAACAAATTAAGTTGGCAGTGTGGGAGAATTTCAGGCACACCGAGAATGACCTAGAAGTTAATCAAGACACAGATCACCCGTCTGCAAAACCTGCCACAAAAAATGTTGCAGCTAAAGGGTAAAACCATAGACTATAGTTCAATGGACATAGTATCCGTGACGTCACCCATCTATTTCTGAAGCGCTGTTTTGAAGCCAATTATCGGTGGAGCCATATTGGAACTCAACTTAATGTCTGTCGAGCTAGTGTGAGGTAAAGAGGCAGGCTTTGAGCCTCCTCACCTGCAGTTTTTAACACTTCCGCATTGGCTTCAATTCTAGCGACTGGAGGTCGCCACTTGGGTAAAATACATCAAAGTTTATGCAGCATCTGTGGGATATCTACCATTTACTGCATGCTCAAGTAAAAGCATTAGTGGCAAGTTCCTTAATGAAACATTGAGTTGGTAGGGAATTAGATATAAATGTGTCAGTTACAATCAATGGCATAGTGGGGAGAACTGGGTATTCACTGCAAAGTAAACATGCAACACAGCAGCAAAGTGACATGAAGTCTGTGGAATAGAAGATAATCCCCTTAAGGGGCTTTGGTCAGTGACAATTCAATGTTGCTTCCTCCTGTCTGTGTGAAGTAAACACTAGAAATTGTGGGTGAAATAACCTGGTGTCAAACACTAAAGCCTGGTTTATACTCTGGTGTCAACCCTAAGCTGCAGGGGTCGACGCGGACATGAGGACTGCATACTTTTGCATCGATGTGTTTGTGACATGCAGAAATGCTTGAGGGCAGTGTGGTCTCTCTGATAGTCAGGTCGTCTGTTTCTTGAAGAATCAAGAAACAATTGTAGGTAATGAGCCAGATAAATCATGCACTCATTCAGAAAGTAGTCTTGATGAAGGAAAAGACGTGGATCATTCCTGAGGACGTGGATAAGACATAAAAATGGATTTCTCTCAAATTTAGATTTAGCTAATCTTTGCTCATCCTCTGGTTCTGTTCCCCTGTGTAACATAAAGTCTTGACTACAACGATATTGTCAGTGTGAGCAGACGTGAACAGATTATCAAGCTGTAAGCATGCAATAGTATGCACTGAAGAGTATCATATTTTACGTCACATCTTATTTTTAACGTTGTAAATAAGTGCTTCATCTGTTAAGAGCCCAAAGGAGATAAAACCCCAAACATCTGCTGTTACTCTTTTACTGCCTTAAGCAAAAGTTTGCTGCTGGGAAAGTATCATGAAGGCAGGCACTTTCACTTTTATGAGAGAAGCTTGAGGGAGTTTGTCTTTCATGTCAGTGTGTGATGTCAGATCATTTCTTTCTCCTCTGCAGTCAGCGCTGATCAATTCTACACCTGTAAACATGACATTATGCAGCTTGTATTGCTAAGCAGGGGAGGAGTGTTGAGAGAAATTTGACTGACCTGTGTGTCCCCCCAAAAAGCAAATCAGGGAAATTGTTCTGCAGCAGTAGTTTGTTGTCTGTATTTACAGGAAGAGAAATACACAGTATGGCGTTTTGGCAGCACATTTGTTTTGTTGGCAAAATGTTCCTGAGTCATAACAGAGGCTCTATCGAGTTTATCTCAGTGCTAAACAGGAAGACAAAGGGGAAACTATTAGAATAGCTCCATCAAAAGTGGAAAAAAACTGGGCCTTCGGGATGTCCTACGCTTTTAATTCATGCAGTCTCTCCTGTATAACCGGATGCTCTGTAAGGATCTTAAATGTTGGAGTGAATGCAAAACAGTGTGTTCCTTTAAACATGGAGAGACAACACTGCTGATTGTAGAAACAAATCATGCACGAACAGGGTTTAACCAGCACGGAGCAGAGCAATCCAGAGGAAACAGTCCTGTTGTTATCGCCATTCTGTCATATATAGTTTCTACTTAGAGAGGGCCAAAATGATAAGAACATTTGCATCCATGAGATACAGTATGTTTCTGCAAGCTGAAAAACCCAAAACATCAAGACAGCTGAAGCAGGCATCAGTTTGTCTCCGAAACAGTTGACGTTTTTGTCTGACAGCTGGCTCCATCTGCTGTCTTTCACCTTTCAACGTCTGGACTGGCATTTACTCTAAGCTGGATGCCTGACTGCCTGTTTCTGAGTGTCAAGACTGGTCATGCCAGGCGTGGAGGCTGTTCCTCATTAGCACACCATCCACAGACATAGGACAGGACTGAACTCCTGGGAGAAGCTTGTAGACATCACCTGAAGGGAGTCTGTTGGATTTGGATTTTACCTAATGGATATCAAGGTCTTTAACGTAGGAGCAGTGCTGCCCTGCATGGAAAAATCCTGAGCACAGCTGTAGTAAGACAATAGTATAGTATAGCAGAGTAGAAGACTGTATATCTGGTTTTAAATGAGATGTCTGATGGCCTCGTGGCATACCCTATAAATGCAAAGTCCCCTGTTGAATTTCCGCTTGACACTTTCCTCAGTGTTTTACACCTTTCTTCTTATCTGTTTCCGAACCAGCCAACCAGTGCAGATGAAACAAGCAGAAAAAAATTCTAATCTCTACATCTAAGTTGGAGAAAGGAAAACTCACATTGATGCAATTTTTTCTATGCATGCACAGCCGAGTGCAATTGGAGAGCTATGCAATAAAACAGGGCTGGAGGTGGTCTGGCTTGCAATGTAATCAGATCAGAGCCAGGTAGTGCAATCAATAAGCTTTACCCACATTTTTAATCTAACTCGGCATCTACCTCCTGTCAAGTAGTGCTGGAAAAACACTACAGACGTGTCCGTCCTCTGCTGATGAAAAATACACGGAGTCAGTGAAACAGTATCGCATCCCTTGACCTGGGAGCCCATCAGCCAGTCCACCTCCCTTATTTGCACATTCGATCTGCAAGTCAACCCACAAATGGAAACTAGAAGGGTACCTGGACAGCAAACACATCTCTCAAGGGCCACAGTCCACATCTGTCCTATCTCTCAAGGGCAATAGTCCACATCTGTCCTTAATAATTTGCTTTATGCAAGTGTTTTAAAACCACTGTAGGTGATTTCATCTGTTTGTTTGTTTTGTTTGTAAGACAAATCCACTGTTGTTGCTTTTTCACAGGGCGGATTGGCTTTCATTGCTTTCTCTTGATCCCAATCCACTATAGAACATTGCCACAAAGTTTCACAGAAATCAGGCCTTTAGTTTTTCTTTTATACCTGCTGACCTGCAAACACCACTGAAAACAGTTTCCTTGGCAGAGAGAAAAAAAAGAACAAGGACGTACAACCCCAATTCCCAAAACGTTGAGATGTTGTATGAAATGTTAATAAAACCATTTTTTAAACCCCATATTTGATTGAAAATAGTACAAAGGCAACATATCAAATGTTAAAACTGAAAAGTTTAATTTTCTATAAAAGACATATCCTCAGTTTAAACTTGATGTCAGCAACACCTTTCAAAAATAGTTGAGACCAGGACAGCAATACACTGAAAAAGTTGTGAAATTTTGAATTAAATAAAATGGTTTACTCTTTGGCAGTAAATGTGCCTAAATTAGTCCGCTATATGTACCTTACAGACTGCTGCTTAAATTCAAATTTAACATAAAACATGAGCCCAACATGTGTGCAGCTGCCCATTATTTTATCGGTTAATATCGGCGTGTTGGCCTATATCAGATAGTTTATTTGAGAGCCGATATCGGCCGATACTGATAATGTGCCGATAATATCGTGCATCCCTAGTTTTTGAGCAACATTTGCTGCAATACAGGCTATGCTTTTTTCAGGGAAAACCTCAAGTATTTCAGCAAGACAATGCCAAACACATATTCTGCACATATTGCAACACCATGGCTCTGTGGTAGAAGAGTTAATCTGCTGAACTGGCCTGCCTGCAGTCTCAATTTGTCACCCATTGAAAACGTTTGGCACATATGTTAAGACATATGATAAAGGATATGACAAATGTGACATTGTTTTTGTTTCAACATTGTGCATTATTTTCAATTAACCATCAAATTATTTCTCTATCAACATTTACAAAGCATCCCAACCTTTTTAGAATCAGGCTTGTGAATGCGTCCTACTTTAGGGCCTGTACACAGTTTGCAAGTTAAAACAAGGTGTAAATTTGATCTCTATTTTCAGTATTTCTAACACTTTAAAATGTAAGTAATCTACTTGATGCAGCACTTTCATTTCTGAAGCTGAATGCGTTTCCAAGACCTCACCAATCATCTTCAAATAGCTTGATATCTTCTACAGTGTGTGACTTCAGTGCCCTGACTGTTAAAGCTTACTCTTGCAGTCTGTGGCCAAGTATTGATTTCTTGCAGAAAACTGAGTGAATTTCCCTTGTGGTCCAAAAAGATACTCAAAAAGTGTGTTAATGTTATTTGCTGAGGTCTGTTCTGTCAACAGCACATGTTGGATTTACAGTTAGCAGGCAATTGAACCATCCACCTTAATGTTATCAGTTATAAAGATGTAGTTGCATAATATTCACATAAGGACTGAGACCTTTGACTAACACATGAGAGCAATGGATATAAGAATGACTTCACTGATAAGGTTTGGTCTTGAAAATCCTTTAGCAAACATGACAAGGTTCATACCTGTACACTGCATGTGACCATGAACTGAAAGTAAAGAGGTTTATGACAATGAAACAGCACAAGTGTTCTTTGTTAATGTTAACTTGAGACACAGCTTGTTCAAAGTTAAAACTGTTTCTGAATCCAACAAATTAGCACTCCATTGTGCTCCTGGCACTGGTGAGACCTTGTGATGATGCATTGCTTTTAGACCAAAGGGGGAATATGACTCACTCAAGATTGCAAAGACAAATTTATTGTTGAGGCTTGGCTTTTCTTTAAGAAGGGAAGTTTTCTGAGTTGTGGAACATTTGTTCTCCTTTCTAAAATTGCTATTTTTTCTGACCTTCTTTAAATGCAGTTTGAATTCCTAAATCAGTGTCCTCCTTTTCAGTCCCCTCTTTTTTTTCTGTTAAGCTCCTGTTTTGTGTTGTGTTAGGCTGCAGAGGAAAGCACTGTTTGCTGTTTAAATCTTGGAGTGTGTGGTGGCTTTATATTTTGAACTATGTAAAAACAACTTGTAAGAATAAAGCTATTGTTCATAAAAGTTCAATACAAACAAATAAAAGAACTGTCTCTGCTTGCCATCCTGTACCACCTATTTGGGCACGAAGATAAAAAGAGAAGTTATGACCTCAGAGCAAAATTACTTATTGGAAATTTGAGACCAAATAACATCCATTGCATGTATTAAATACATGACAACAGGCTTTTTATTGTTGGTAACACTCTGTTGTTTCTGTGTTGATTGATTCCTCATCTTTCCACAAAAGTTCTAATAAGTTATTTAGATTGTCTCTTTAATATTTTGAAGAGTTGTCAAGATGGCCACACAACCAAGCACCAACCCCCTGTGCTGAAAAATTAAGCTTATGCAGAAGTGCAAAAAACTGCAGTTCCTCAAGTGTCCACTTGAGGGTAGCTGCAAAAGCTAGGGAATCCCCATAAGGGCTCATGTTATAAAGCCTGGTTCAACAAATCGGTTTTGCTTATGCAGCTCGTGTATTTATTGAGACATAGGGTCCGTCTGCGACACCTGCAACATGTCAGTTAAAAAAAGTGATGTCTGGAAGTACTTTGAAAAAAACGGTGAAGTTAATGTGCAGTGCAAGATATGTGGCGTTAAACTTGGATACCATAGAAATACTAGTTTGATGCTTAACCACATGCGCTTAAAGCACAAGGGGAAAGCAGCAGAGACAGATGACAGGCAGTCTCGCATCACATCTTTTGCTCGCCCTGTTAGCACACGTCGTTGTGACGAAACCAAAACGGAGAAGATTAGTCTGCTAAAAAATAATAATACTTGCGAGTACTCAAGTAGTCGTTCATTAGGTAATTTGAGTAATCAATTACAAGGATTCCTCTAAATTCCCATCCCTAATAATTAGAAGATGTTGACTGACAGGTGGGCGCGTTGTTGTTCGCCAGGAGGTTAAAAGTCCACCTCAGCTCCGCCTCTCTAGCTGTTTCTTGGTTGATCAATAGTTAGTTAGAGTAAGCATTCTCAATGTGGCAACCTCAATTGTTGGGCTTCAGAGCAGCTCTCCAGAGGCGAGTGGGAGATGTCACAGATATTACATCAATATTTTATACAGTCTTTTCTCAAGTGCTTGTAAAGTTGTCACAAAATGTATCATATCCTGCATATGTACATGAAAACCAGCATTATTTATTATTATTTATTTTCTGATAGACGTACTGTTGTGCCTGTTTGCTTAAAAAGCTGTCACTAAGTCAGATTTGGGTCACAGTTTTGTTACGTTAAGGCACCCACACTTCTAACCTATGTTTAGGAAAGAGTCTTGGTTTTGGCTAAACAATTCCAAAACATTGATTTGGTTTCACAAGGGTCAAAACAGCAGAGTCAGCAGAGAAAGAGCATTCTGGCACAAAGCCATGAAGGCGTTCATGCCAACACCCAGTCATGCTTTCTTGTTATGTTGTGCTGACCATGTGAAAGATTAAAAATTCATACCCATTTCTACAATCCTCTGGATCCCATTACATGTCTTTTTCACAAACTACCATGAGACCAGGTTGGTGCTATGCAAACTCACATCTTGTCTTTTCATATCCCTATGCTGTCAATGTCTTTCCTTTTCTTCCTTCCTAACCTGACGGACCATTAACTGGTTAAAAGAAGACAAATGCTTCAATGCAAATCATTTTCATGGTACAGCGCTGGCTCTTTTTTTTGTCTTGATGGCAACAGGGAGTGATTTCAATTTCTCCTCTTGGCAGCCTTCATATTTCACTCTGGCCTTTAGGCTGTTTATCACTCACACATTTTTCCTTCCTGCTTCAAGTCCTGCCTGCAAGATAGTGTAAGTCCCCACATTATGACTGTGTGTGTGTGTGTGTGGGTTGGTGTGTGATGTCGAAGCATCCCTAACCCTTTGCTTAGTGGTATCTAACCCTCTAAGAGAGTGGGAGGACATACCTTTAGGAGAAGGGGAGCAACAGGCCATAGCTCAGTTTCGACAGGATTCATAATGGAATGCCCTGCTGGGAGCCTGCAGGGAAAATGAGGCTGCTTGTCACCATGATAACCCTGTTCATTGCTTGAGATGGGCGCCCCAGCATGCCTCACTGCAGAGGAGGGACATGGTTGTTAGTCACCGCGTTGCTCAGTTTTCCATCCCCGTCTTCTGCCTCTCCATGGCATGAATAAGAAACGCATAGCTTAGGGGGTAAATATACCTTCAGCTGATTGTTTTGACAAAGAACAGTTGGGAAAATAATTCGATGAAGAAGAGCAGCTGTGCAGCACCCTATCCTGCAGCTCCACATTGTCTCTCAAATGTGTGACGGACAATGGATAGACCGCAAACACCCTGCTCTATAAATACTGATTTACTCTGTAAAGGGGAAATGTGTTTATGTTTTTTGATAAGAACACAAATGTCAGTCAAGATGCCAATGGTTAAGTTAGAGATCACATGAACTTCTTTCTGCAGGCTGTGTTTGCCTTATTCTTACACCGTGCACAATGACATGGGTGTGTTAGCTGTACGGGCTTGTTTAGGCATGTTGTCTTTCAACCAAGATCTTGCATAATCTTTTGTTATGTTTTAAACTGTGGGTGTGTCCGTCTATTTGTATGGGAGTCTCCCTAATGAAAGGATCATATACAGCACTGAAATTGTACACTTAGAAATTAGAGTTGACCTAGTGATTTGAAATCATTGACCACAGTATTTTAGAAAGGGTAAAATTTGTAATTATTACTCATGTAAAAGAAAAAATGTATTAAAATAAAAAAGTTGTATCTATTTATTAGAGATAGTGCTGGGCAATATTGAAAAAGATGTCATCACGATAACATTGTTCATATCAGTCGATATCAATCATTTTCACAATGAATATCAAATCATTCTTTTATGTCATTTTAAAGGTAGATTTTTCTTTTCTCCTGAGTGAAAGTTGAAGAAACCAGACAGTTTGTTAGCTTGTATCTGGGATTTAGTAGTATAGTAAATAGCCAAAATATCTTCACTAATGATGTTTAGTGGCCTTTCTTGTCGAGCATGTTTTCACTCTGCTTTGAGCTGGTGGGTTTTTCGTTTTCAGTCACTCATTTCAGTTGTTTACATTCCACTCCAAACGTCTTTAAGCCTGCCTACCTCTTACCCTGCAACATGATTGGCTGTGCAATGCCGACTTCTTCTTCTGTTTAATGTTGGGTGTGAATTAATGTTTAAGACACATTAGCGCCCCCTTCCAATTCCAGTGGTTAAGGGGTGTAGTAACAGGTTTAAATATATAAATGTTTTATTTGTTATATTCATATTGAGAAAAATAATATTACGATAATTATCTTTATCGTTTTATCTTCCAGCCACAATTAGAGATGTTCCATAGCAACTAATCTCCTGTGTCCCAACCAACCAGTCTAAAAGGACGAAAACGCTCAGAACAGTCCAATTGAGCATAACCAATGTTACCAAACTAAACACTGGAACACAGAGTCTGCAGCTGCTAAAGACATCTTTTAGTTAGTTTTGGTATGTTAGTTATTTAGTCAATAAAATAATGGTTTCTATTATCAAGGAAAACAAAAGTATTGGATCAGGGCTTAGTACTGACAGATACTCAATATATAAAACCCTATGATAAAACCGGATTGAGATCAGGGTCAAAAAGCTGATCAGGATATCTCAACCAACTAGTAGTTCTGCATGTTGCACAGTTGTTAGCCTGCTAAAACACCAAGATTAGATTTTAAGATTTCATTACCACTGAAAAAAGTATCTGCTAAACCTCAGAAAGTTGGATGTAATTAAAACATGAGCATGTTTCCCTGCTGATGTTTTAGTTAGCTCTATATAGGCACTGCTGTGCCTATATACAGTAAATACAACCTCAGAGAGCAGCTAGAGTAGCCTAGGATACTCGTGTTAATACCAAATGACTCTCTGTAGTGTCCGAGGCAATTAGAGCAGCAGTCACATAAATCTCACAAGGTACATAAAAACATTATTGCACCTTTTACTCCTGTAGGTCATGTGGTGAAATGAAACCAAGGGGCTCATTCACTGTGCAAAGTCTGTTATGCGTCGTGCAGGGGTCATATGTTACGTCACACACCAAAATGTAGATAGATAGTGTTTTCTTGTATCATTTCTTTCCCACAATTCTTCTGTAATGTGACTGCGCTGCTGTGTAATTGTCTTTGTCTGTGCATTTGTAACTGTCTCTGCACATGTAGGCTGCAGAACCAAAAAGGTCATTTCTCATAGTCCAGTGTGCTACACACAGTAATAAAAAAGGGCAAGGAGCATGACTTTGGAAATGGACCGTTATTCATCATCATCACACAGCTCTGGAGAAGCATTACATGCCACAGTGGTCACGTCCTGTTGATTGAGAGCGGGACAGGTTTGTGTGCACACAGCACAGCAACTGCCTGGAGTCAGTCAGCTGTTGAATTGACTCCGGTCAATGATCTCACACAGAGGAGACAAATAGCCCAGCCTCACCCTTGAGGGTTCAGCAGGTACCCTATTTCCACATTAGCAGAGCACCGGAGTGCTGCGTGAGTACAGATGTTTCTCAACTCAATCCCCTGTTAAACTGCTGTGACTGTGTCTATGCTCTAAAGAGTGTCATTGTACAGGAGAGGCTTTCTATTCCCTTGCACCTGCTGTATATGATAGCACTCAGCTCCTGCACTCAGTTTAATGAAGCACTATGGTTACAGCGCTGTGGGTGGCCTATAAAAAGCGGCTCCAGACTGTTTAGCATATTGGTAATGTGTTCCCGGTCTAAGGTTAACTACGAGGAGTCGCTGAATATCTTTGCTCATTTTCAGGTTTCAGGGACAGCGCAGTTATGTGAAGATGCAATCTGGATGTACATTATGGTACCAACGTTTTTAATTTGTCAAAATAACTATCTCTGCACGCATATACTGTGACAGGAATCCACTTCATTTACTTGGCTGAATCAGACCAGAGTTACAAACCGGTTTTGCCTCTTGACCCCTCAAAATACAGCTATGTCTGGGCGCCAGGTCAGCAGAGCAGGTGTCCCGTTAACATCTCCCCATTTTCTTTCCCATATTTCCTGTCTCTCTCCTCCTGACCAAAAGAAGCAAAGTCCAGTAAAGTAATCGGAAAAAAATATATTGATAGTAATGAAACAAAGCTAATGCTAATTTTTAGAATGCTCGACTACCCGAATGTAAACCAAGGAACAAAACAAATAGGCCTAACAATAATGGCCGACTCAACTAGTTGTTACATGTGACAACCAACCCCAAAGAGAATAGGACGACCAACCCCAATTGGAATTTTTTGTTAGCATCAAGGCTAACAACCATCTAACAATTAGTTAGCTAGCTAATAAAAATCTAAACTATAGCTTTCCCCTCACACTTTGTAAGGGTAACACTTGTTTTGTTATAAACACATCGTTTAAAAGCCTAGAAGAAAAATACTGAGGAGCTGAATATTTACAATTTGACATGAAAACACAAAAAGTCGTCTCACCTCAAGTTCAGCTGTCTTACTCCAGAGAAGACTATGTAGCTGAGCTCTGATTCTAATTCTGGAAATGTCCATACCCCAATTTGAGAGACAGTGCCCTCTGGTGGCGAGATATAACGAGTGTGCCAACCAACCCGTGTGACAACCAACCCCGTTCTCCCATACTCCCATATTGATTACGTCAATATATAAAATCGAGCATCCACAGGAGAAGGAAAGGTTTTCCATTTTCCATATCACTCATTGCATACTGCACAGTGTGGAAACAAATTCAAAACAGAGAAACTACTCAAACCTTATCCTCCTTTATGTTAAATTATTCCACCATGCTAGTGTGATTACATGCATTTAGATGCCTCTGATATTAAAGAATATATACAGCACAATAACCCCAGACTATTTTTTTATGTGCCCATGTGTAGGTGGTAAAGCTCTGTAACAGCTCTCCACTGTTTAATAACATCTGGAGATCTCACACAGGCTGAACAGCAGAACCTTGTCTCATTGGGATTACTTTTTGTTTAGGGACAAAGAGGATTCATAAAAGCTCATTTTCCTTCACGGTGTGCTGCACAGCTTCATTAGCAGGATGAAAAATACGTAGGACAAACTTGTATGCAATCTCTGCAAAACAAGCTCCCTTCATGATGTTTTTTATCCTGGTGTGAGCCGCTATAATCCATTATTGAATGTTGTCTTTGTTGATTACATTTTCTCAAACACACACTTCAGGACATGTGAACAGTTGGTCTTCACTGCATGTGAATGTTGTTTTTTCTGTCACAGTTCTTTTTCTTGACCAGTATATGAGTGTGCTGGACCTCTGCTCTATACACTCTGCCTCAAGGCTTGTTTGCTTTCTCAGCCCTTAAATCTGGACAGCTCCCGTGGTTCTTCTCTTTAATGTGATATTGATTGAACAAACTCACAGTTGGCTGACAGAGGGTGGGTGAGAGTAGCTGTCACACCCCCCCATGTCAGTCGGATGAAACTGTATTTAAGTGTGAGCCCTCTGACTCGCTCAAAGGAAATCATGTGAAAGAATCTTGTTTTAGAGGTGCTTAAAGGCCGCAATTGTTCTACTTCTGGAAGTAGAGCTGGGCGATATTGAAACAAAAATTATCACGAAAAAATGTCTCATATCAGACGATATCGATAATTATCACAATAAATATCAGATCATTATTTCATGTGTATTTAAAGGCAGATTTTTGGTCCTGGGTGAAAGTTGTTAGCTTGTATCTTTATTTCGTTCTCTGATAAGCTTCTTGAATCCCTCATTTTTGACAGTGTTAACAGGAAGCAGGTCTTTTGTGTAAGATGAAAGATGAGATTTTCACAATAGTCACGTTGGACATTGGATGTGTTGGAAATAATAGTTGACGCAGTGATAGACTAACGACTCTTCTTTGAATAACTAGGTTTCTTCAGTGTTGCTGTCGCTTGAGTCAGCTGTGTTTACATTCCACTCCAAACATCTTTAAGCCCGCCTATCTCTCACCCTGCGACATGATTTGCTGTTTGATGTTTGATCATAGACTGTATAAAATATGGACGTAGTATCCGTGACGTCACCCATCTGTTTCTGAATGCTGTTTTGAAGCCAATCGGCAGCCATATTGCTTCTGTCGAGCCAGTGTGACGTCAAGAGGCGGGCTTTGAGCCTCCTAGCCAACAGCTGCAGTGTTCACGCAGGCAGCTGTGCCTCGAAATTGCCGTGTTAGAAAAAAATTCATCCCCCTCACAGTGAGAGGACATCGAGAAACTAGCTACTCAGACTACACTCATCTTTTGTACCAGGCTGTAAACATGTTTATTTCTGCTGCAAAGATCGTCTTTTTCCCATTCATGTGCATGTGACTTCCGGTACTTCCGGAGCCAGCCTCAAGCGGATCCTCGATGAACTGCAGCTTTTAACACTTCCTCATTGGACTCATATTTTTAATGATCGTTATCCCATTATCGCCCAGCCTTATCTGGAAGCTTGTGTTTGGATTAATCACTATTGTGAATCACTGAACATTTGAATGTCACCATAATGTTATTAAGTTGAGAGTAAACCTCTTTCTGTTTGTGTCTCTGTGCTAGAACTGCTGCTTCGTTGCGTGTCCCAGCGGCCCTAAGTATTGAGCAGAAATAAGAGTTTGCATTTGACAGAAAGAGAAAACAACAAGAGAATGAGGATTACAGAGAACGAGGAGTATCTCTGTTGACTAGCATTCGAGCTGTTCCTTATGGGTGGCCTCTCCATTATCAGAAGTGTGCGGGAGAGACTTGCAGTGTGATTTTAATTGAATTGAGAGACACTGGCATTTCATTAAGCATTAAGCATTTAGAATCAAGAAAAGGCCGCAGCCTGAAATGTAATTAAGTTAATGAGAAGGCGCTGGTCTGCTGAAACGATGATGGTTTCATCAGAAGAGTCTGTGCCATTAACAGATTATTACACTGCGTTGAGGTTTAGATGCCAAGGATGCCATAGAAGAGATTTATAAAAGGGTGAGAGCACTATAAAAGCAGAGCCAAAGGCCAACCTCAATTTATTTAGCTTGTTGGCAGACTGTCTTTGGGTATTTTTTTTTCCCTTCAGACCCTCCTTTTCAGGATGCTGCTTAGCTGTTTACTCTGCAGTGTCAGCTTATGTGACAGTTTACAAAAGGAGAGGTCTCCTTTAAGGGACGGATTACAAGCTGAATATGTTGCTAATGCCCATTGTTTTTCTTTCTTTCTTTCTTTCTTTCTTTTACAGGCTCATCAGAAGTTGCCTCCTCTTGGAACTTGTGGAGCTTTTTTCTGCAGCACAGTCCCGCCCTCCTGTGGTAATGAAGAGTCACTACAACCAAATAAATAAAAGCTATACATGATCACCTGTGCACAAAACTCACAACATTTAGTCCCCTAACAGAAGATATCCCTCTTGTTGTGTCGCAGACGTGTCCCTGAAGTACAAATATGGCCGCTTGGTTCTGGAGGTCCCGTTGCCCTCAAGGAATGAGAACTGTCTGTTCTACCTCCGGCCCATGCTGATGAGCGTAGGAGACCTGCTCACAGATCTGCAGAGAGAGGACCCCGGAGTCACTGCTTCTGTTTTGTCCAACGGTAAGACATGACACACACGCTAGACATGTAGGCACCAGAGTGACCACATTCTTCAGCATTAGTCAGTCAGGTTGAACCATTTTTGTCTCAGCCTGGTTCTGCAGGTTGTTTCTTTAGAGTTAAAGCTAAGGAAAAGCAGTCACCAGATTCTAAGGGGATTCTATTTGTGCACATCGAAGTCTATGTACAGTTCCTGTGGAGCACAGCAGCATATTTGGAAAATGTTTGTGCAAGACAGCTCTGTGAAGTCTGGAAAATGGCCTTAGGTCTCAAGTGGGTGTGAGCTAGAACGGAAGACTATAAGCATGAAAGTGGGACAGAATCTTCTGTCTTACATGGCTTATTGAAAATAATTTTTCAAGTCCTAAAGAGAGAGAAATATTTAATATTTTACATGAAAAAATATCAAAAAATTCAAAAAAGTTGTAATCAGCACAAAGAGAGTTTATTGATTTCCTTTTTTTCTCTTACTCTTTCTGTGACCTGCCTTGGGTCTGTCCTGGGACCACAGGTTGAGAAACATTGCGCAATGTCATCTAAAGGCCAACTGTAAATAAAATATCATGATGCTGTCATATGTACAAGGCAGTTGTAATGATGTCAGGTACTTAGGATATCGTTGTTGGTTCATTAAGCAAAACCCCTGCAGTGCATTTTAACTGTTATATCCAACTCACTTCACCTGTCTAGAAAAACATGTCCACCTTCACCACCAAATGTAACACATGCAAGCGAACTGTGCAGGGACTGCAGAAGCGTACCTGAACTCAAGGACTGATGCAGACTAACAGATTTCTATCATTTAAGAAATTTAAGCTCCAGATGTTTGAACTGTGGTGTACAAATTTTGTATGACACAACGTTGGAGCACTCCATGTTGTCCATGTCGTTCCCAAAGTCTTCGTTTTGTTTTGCTGTAGTGTATTGACTATCGCTTGGGTGTGTTTAATCTGAGGTTTATGGAGTTTATACAAGAGTGACATGTCAACATTTTGTCTGTTTTATTGTGTTAAAGTGGTCTTATCTGATTGCAGTAACAGTTCTCGTCTGTCCTCTTCTGACAGATGGAGAGGGTGTAGCCAACACCACCCTGATAGAAGCCCTGCTGGACAATGACTTCAAGCTGGTCATTAATGATGCAATGTACAACGTCTGCTCTCCTGAAAAGGGTACAAACACATCTCCATCCGGTCATAAGTGTTCTCCATTCTATCTGCTGTGCAATTACAACATAGGCCTGCTGTCGGAAAAGCAGTTATCATTCAGCCATGACTCATGTTACTTTTTCCATCCTTGTCTGCCTTGTTGTCACAGTTTGCACATCCAGTGAGACCGCCATGGAACTGGAGGACATGAAGCATGTTGTTCATCTGCTGCACACAGCACTCCACTTGCCTGAACACCACCTGCTGAAAGAGAGGCATCTGCTGGAGAAACTGGACAACCTCAAGCAGCAGCTGACACCTCTAGAGAAGGTAGATTATGATATTTTTGCTGCTACTTTTATAGTACAAGTTTCTACAATTTAGCTGTGAACTAATACCTCCTTGTGTTGTGTCTCGATAGATAAAGGCACAGCTGTCCCACAGAGCAGAGTTCCACAGCTCCAGGATTGTCTGGACCGGCTTGGCCCTGCTGTCTGTGCAGGGTGGCGCTCTGGCTTGGCTCACATGGTGGGTCTATTCATGGGATGTCATGGAGCCTGTCACTTACTTCATCACATATGGCACTAGCATGGGAGCCTTCGCCTATTATGTCCTCACCAAACAGGTACGTCTCATAAGAGGAATACTTCAGCCCTCGCCTTATCTGATTTTATTTATTTATTAATTTATTTATTTCCTTAAAGGAACAGTGCATATTAATGAACATGTCAGCGTAGCATTCATGTAAATATGCCAGAGTTAGGCATAAGGCTAATTTCCATCCGTAGTCCCCGGCAGATCAAAACAGAGTTCATAACAAACGATAAAGATAAATAACAGATGGAAACAACACATCATGATAGCATGACAATGAAAACAACAATACATCACAACAGCATATATAAGTTATACAAAAGTGATTTAGGGGACTTTTCAAGATAGCAATGTAAAAACACTTTGCGCCTGGTGCGCTATAGTTCCTTTAATCTTGTCGCATTGGTAAAATGCAATCATAGCTTGGCTTAGCTTAGCATAAACACTTAAAAAAATGCCTGGTTCGAACTAAGGGTGACATTCGGCCAGCCACATCAAAAGAATCTAGAGTTATACGAATTTATAGTTTTATGTGCTGGATTAATTTGATTGCTGGCCTCTTGCCTCTGTTGCTTGTCTGGAAACATCACTGTGCTGACAAGGCTGCAGAACGTCTCTGCGCTATGCCAAGATGTGTTTTACACAAATTGACATAACTTTTTTTTTTACCCCAGAGACAGAGATAGGCTAACTGTTGTAAGTTTTTATGCTAAGCTATCTGTAAGCTAGCCTCTGGATCTGGGTTCTTATTTAATATATAAATATAAAAACGCTATTAATCTTCTCATGAAGAAGGCAGCACTTTCTGGTCAGAGGCTGCAGAAAGAGACCTGAAATATTAGCGTATAGCAGGGGTTCCCAAAGTGTGGGTGTCCCGAGACACAAATGGGGGGTTGTGAGATGTCTTCTAGAATGTTTTTTTTAAAGTTATCTAAAAAATTTTAGTTTTAGTTTTTATCTTTTTTACCTTGTTTTCTTATGTTTATCTTACTTTTTGTTTGTCCTGTTAATTATTATTATTCCTTTATAATAATTTTTATTTTTATTTTTTTGTAATTATTTATTTTTTCTTCTCTTTGTTGGTTTTGTATTACTTATATATGACTTTTCAACTCTTGTTGAACAAAGAAATACTGAAAGAATGCAATAAAAAAGTTGAATGACAAAAGTTATCTAAAAATAGTAAATTTTACCCATTATAGGAAAAATATTGACAAAAATAGAAGCTAAACTTGAAATAAAACCCTGAAAATATAAAATGTAATGAGTTTTCTGCCTTCTTTTTGCCAAATGACTCCTAAGTTTAGGGATAGTGAGCAGTTAATTATCAAAAGCATCAGTAGCAGTAGGTTAATTCATAACGGCACAAGAAACACAGACACATGCTCATATAGGTAGGGTCATTTTCTGCAGACCAGCTAAATGAAGCCACATTAAATCACTTTGAGGGACAGTGGGGGTCGCGAGTCTTTGGCACCTATATTTTGGGGGTCATGGGCTGAAAAGTTTGGGAACCCCTGGCGTATAAGAGCAGCTGTTGCTCAGTGGTAGAGTCGGTAGTCTCATAGTCTGAAGGTGGTCCTGCAGTCCACATGCTGTTGTGTCCTTTAGCAAGACAGTGAACACAAAATGACTCCCTGTGGATACGCCAGCAGTTTGTGAACAGGATTAGCTAATACCTGTGGGAGCTCTACTTTGACAGCTTCTGCAATCAGTGCATGAATGTGGCTTGAATGGGTGAATGTGATGTAATGTAAATTTTCATTTGTCATTTACCATTTTTCCAACATGTCCAAGAATCCTCTTTGTGATAAATATTTAACTCTGATGCTCAATTGGACAGAATCATTCTCATGTCTTCAGAACTGTTTTTATTTGTGGGGCTACCGACATTAATAGCAATCCCTCATTATTCTTTCTCCTAGGATTACGTCTACCCGGAGGTTAAAGACCGACAGTTCCTGCATTACTTTTATAAGGGGGCCATCAAGAAGAGATTCAACGTGAATAAATACAATGAACTCAAGGTTGAGCTGGCTCAGGTTGGTCATTTGATTATTACTTTTTACAATCCCCCTTATGCTAATTCTTTATCCACAGGTAGAGACACTCTAATCGCAATCCACTGCACTATGTAACCATGCATCCTACAGTTGAAGAGTTTCAGAGCAAAATCAAGGAGATAAAATATCTTGAATTCCATTGAGTCATTATCTTGCATTTTTATCAAACTAAACAAGGAAAGAGCTTAAGACTTTTTTTATAAAGATAAAGTTAAGTATATTAAAAACAAGAGTTCAAGTTTGGTGCTACAATAGCAGCTCTATTATGCTGTACCTTCAATAGCAAACAACAGTTCAGGGAGATGCTAATGTCACAAAGCTTACTCAAGCTTAGCAGGTTTTATGTTTACCGTGTTAGTCATCACTTCTTTTGCCCTGGCAGATAGCACTTCAAACTACAGCTGATACTGTTGGAATTGTCATTAGTTTATAAATAAGCTAAATCAATTTGATTTGACCTCATAGTTGCAGTAGCTGTTTTATAAGTCTTTTTAAAGGTAGCCATCTTAAAGCAGCTGTTGGTAGTCACAGAGTAAACATCTGTTCAGAGAGAGGGACTTCAAATGTCAACACTATCCCTCCCATCCAGATTTCCTCTTAGCCCCCCAACACAGATCGGTGTGTGCAGTCATAATAGTGCCGGACTCATAACCAATCAGAGGACGTAGTAGGTGCCGCCCTTTAACCAATCAGGACAGAGGATTGGAGATTAGTTATGATTGGTCTGTCATAACGGGAATGAGGGGAATAACAACATTGCTTGATACAAAGGCATTGGAAAATGCAGAGATTTCGCAATAGTCTCAAATTACTCCACTTACCGATGAGTAACGATGGGTATTATGACCGTTTCTCCAAACCCAGCAGAAAAAAAGATTTATTTTTTTTACACCATTCCTACCAACAGCAGCTTTAACTGAACAAAAGTGATCTACTTAGCAAAGCTGCTAACATTCTAACATGGCTTAAAACTATTATTCATTATTAGTTATGTCATGTATTCTTTTTCCAACAAATGTGATCCACTGCATTCTTGGTATTCTACTGATTTCATGTCTGGTAATACATGCTCTGTGTTTTTTTTTTGTGTTAGGCGGAGGAGGACCTGAAGCGTCTGAGAGAACCAACGCAACTTCAGCTACCACTAGAACCTATCCAGCCAAAGCCATAGTTAAAGCCAAGCCATAAATAATGCCCAATAACACATAAACTTCAGAGAAAACAAATAATATCCTGCTTTATTTTGATAACAAGTGACATTTTTACCTGAAATCCATATCCTTCTGTGTTATGTTTACAGTCTTGATAATGATGCTAATCATGTCTTTGAGAAATGAAATATTGGATTAAATATTATTTCCCATACATGGAGAGAATCTCCTGCCTTATTATGTGTCTTATTATGTTGGGAATGTATTCCTAATAACTACTTCTTAAGTTGATGAGATGTGTAAGGACCTTCAAAGTGCTGTTGAAATGAAGATATCACATGAACACAGTACCTAAAATGTCAGACAGATTTTATTGTAATAACAACAGTAGGACCACAAAAATACAGGATCAATGTATGCTGGTGGCTTTGTTTTTCCTGAGTCAGATCATGTGACACAGTATACAGTACAGCTTTAGAAACACCCCGCCTCCTCCCTGAGGTACTTTCCAACTGGTGTTTGTTGCCATTTTTGGTGCAAATACGCATGATCATATTTGTTACTGTTAATTGCCACAACTCAAAGAACAGCACAAACATGAATTCCCTTTTTGGTGGAGTGATTTTTAAGACTCAACAGCATATGTGCAGTGCCTTGATAATCTTTATAAGAGATACTACTTAATCATGAACACTTACAGAAATATTCAATCATTACTATAGTTGCTATGTACCTCTAAAGATTCATTAAGTAGGAATGTAATTGTCTGGCTTTGAATGTGTCTGCAACTTTATTTACACTCAAGAAAACTAGACTCACCTGACATCTAGCAACATCAAAATTTAGCATGAGGAAAGCTTCCCTGTGCAAGGTCACTAGAAATTTCAGCTTGTGCAGTCTTCTTAGACTTTTTAAGAAACAAAAGTAAGCTTAAGGATACTGGAGTGTTTTTTGTACCAAAGTAGATAAAATGGGATCAAATAAGCAAACAAAATCTGACAAAAAGGCTAATATAGATTTAGGAGCTGGTCCTTAATCAATTCAATTCTCATAAGAGTGCAAAATATGTGCTGATCTATAAGAGTTGGAAATAATAACAGGAACACCTCAAATCATAATGCAATCCAATACAAAAACACAATAAATTATGGTTTAAATAATTACCTTTGTTTTGTGTGAACACTTTCTACTTTAACATGTTCAAAATAAAGACATCAAATCAAATCAAAAAATCAAACACACAGATAAGCAGAATTTAAACTACAGGCTTATCAGTCAGTTTTCAATTCTGAGTAAGACTCATAATTTACTTCTAGAGCCAATTTGGTTATTCTAGATTTCAAACAATTTTAGTAGACACTGGGAAATAGACTTTTATTTAATTATACATTTAGTTCTATTCAAGGACATTTCTTAGCTGGGATGTTGAGCCTCCTCGATCCTAAAGCATCCCATCTCAACAACAGTCTGCTCTTCCCCCTGAAGGTTCATGTTTTATTGAATAGGAGAGGTGTTTGTCTTACGCCCACCTGTGCTGAGGTTAAACTTTGGCATTTTTCACAGGGATTCCTCGTAAGTAGTTGAGCTTGCTTAACATCATTATTTTCATTTCAGTCAATTAATACATGTGAGCAAGGTAAGCCATTATAAATGCTTTAACTTTGAATTCAGCTCAGCTGTGAATGTATTAGACTGCATTAGGATGTCTACTTAATGTTTGCATTATTCATTCACACAAGAAACCAGACAAGCATGTCAAACCAGATTCAGTGAGGTGAGATAAACCAGTACATCTGATACTGCATCACTCTCCTCTTGATGCTGCCACTGATACTATCCCTGAGTTCATTCTCTTTCATACAAATGTAAAAACCACACATTCTCCGGAGGAAGTTTTCTTCAGGGGCAGGATATATGGTTCCCCCAGAAGAAACTAAATCTGGTCAGGCATAAACTGGTCACCTAAGGCTGGGAACATACAGATTACTTCTGTGCATGAGTATAAGGTTGTTCCTGTTATGTACCTGATTGTTCAATGCAAATGTGATCAGGTGTGTTTTACTGAGTGGTGTTCATGGAAAAATACACATTATAGGACTAAAAAAAGACTTTTAAAAATCAAAGTAATTTAAAGAAAAGCAGCTCGTTCTGACTTTTTGGAAAGTGTCGAGCTATTCCTTTTTGGGTCTAAAGTAGAGCTTCTTGGTAAGCATTGAAGCAAAGCATGGTACTTGCTTCTTCCCAATGGAAGACTTGTCACTACTGTTCCCTACACTTCTCATGGACACTTTCCTGTTCACCAGGGTGAGTAGCTCTGTGAATTCAAGGGACTCCCCATACTTCTGAAGCAGCTCACACAGATCCTGGACATACCAGGAGCCGTTGAGGGTCTCCCTGTGGGAATAGTAACCTGAACAGAAAACACAAAAGATAGGTAAGGATAGGTATACACTACAAGACGTTGAGTGGCTTTATGCCTTAATTAACTTGATCCAGTTTCAAATTAGTACCTTTGCACATCTTTAAAGGCACTGTGTGGATTTTTTTTTTTTTGCTAACATTGTTCAAAATGACACAGTTAGTGTTTAAGTGAAGGCTCTTCTTGCCTTCTTGCAACAGACAAGACAGTGAAAAATGTACAATGACTGAACATATTGGAAAAGCACGGTGGTAAAAAGGTAAAGAAGCATCAATAAGCATTAGTTATTTTACATAAATTAGTATAATGAATGATCTAAGTTGGCGTTCTAATCTGGAAATCTAAATTATTTAACACTCACCTAGATAGTATTGTGTGATCGAGAGCATTATTTTGCAAGCCAACCAAGGTTAGCCAGCTATCTGTTACTTAGCTTGCTTGCATGGATTTTAGCTGATTAAGCTATTTGCTTACTACAAGTTTGCCAATGAGAGCTGTAGTTACTCATTTCAGCATTAGCTGAGCTTAAGGTTACCTGATAAAACCTCACAAAAGTCCTTTCATGAAGCCAATGCCATGCCAATGTCAACTGAAATTCCCCATTCCTGTTTGGCAAGACAAGCAAGTTGAAAACTCTGAAAGTGCTAAGTGCTGGACTCCAGTGTGATGATCATTTATTGACAGTGGTGTAATCAATTCCACAGTTAACAGTGATCACACATCCTATCAGATCAATCCATGGAAAGGAATTTGGCACATTTCATCTCTGCCTGTTGACACTGTGGCAAAAATGTTAGTTTCTGTCTCAGGCTGGTCTTGAGAGTTGAGAAATTCTGTCAGTTACTGAGCACAGATGTGAGCGCAGCCTGAGGAGCTACTGGGCCCTAACCATCTCTGTTAGAGAAAAGTGGAGCAACATCCTGTCCTGCAAGTGCAGCAGAGCTGGTGGCCCCTCATCTTCTCATTGGAGTCTTGCTCACCCTGTCAGGATCCACATAACCACCAACTCACTATACATTATCCCTACTCAGTGTTACCTGTAAATTAGCCCACAGGCTGTCTGGGCCTGTTTATTTATTTATTTTTTTACGGTAATCTACAATCTTTTCAAGCATGAGAAATTCTTCATGTATGATCAATTTCATGTAAAGTGAAATCAAGAGTGACTTGTCTTGTAGACTCACCTTCTGCCACAGAGTAGCACATGATGAAATCAGCTCCAGCAGGGAGGGTGTGCACAGCACTGGCATCCACCACCACCTCATTTGTCTTCAACTCACTGTCCACAGCGTCACAAGCCATCACTGGATCATCATGCCTGTCTCCGCGGCACGCCTAGTGAAAGAGTACCCTAAAGCATTAAAAATCTAAAACCTCTGCAAGGGGCCGTTTAATGTGACTAGGTCTTGGTTTTAGTTGTATGTACCTGTAGTATAAAGATCTTTGGCTTTCCTACAAGGCTCGGGCACTTGTCTCCTTTAAACAGGGCTGTGATGTCCTGAATGCTGATCTTTCCATCGTAGGTGTACACGTGATCGTTTTCACCATGGCTCAAAAAGATGAGTAGAAAACAGTCTGTGTCTGAATGGTTGGCTTCTGCAGCTGTTGAGACATAAGGTATTTCTTAAAAGTCCTACCGAAAGAACAAGCAGCCTGTAATAATGCATGTGACATGTGTTCAAAGGGGACAAATAGGAAGCAAGTTGGAATTTAAATGACAGTAATGATGAAGTGATGATCATGTACTTACCCTCATTTATTTTATCCAAGACTTCTACTTGTTTGTAGTTCTCATAACACCTCACATCAAAGTTTAGGTCAATCAGTCTAAAAAGAGAGATTAGAATAAGTCAAGCATTTTAGTGGGGCATGCAGGAATTCAGACTTTACAGTCACAAGTGGACAAGTAAACAAGTACAAACAAGTTCCTCAGCACACACACATCATGTTCCCATCATCTTTTGCAAGTAGCCGAGAAGTGATACCTTTTCTCTAAGTTGTAGCGATCAGCGTTAGTTCCATGTCTGTCATTTAACCCCAAGCGCCAATAAAAGCGCTCCTGGTTGAAGATGAGTGCAAGGCCTCGTCTTTTGTTGTTCATTTTGTACTCCTCTGCAGGATCTAACCCTAAAGAGCTGTTGAACAAAGACAATAATAAGTAAGTATGGGCAAGAAAGAAAATGAGAAATTCCAGCTGAGAAACAAAGGAAGAAACTGTTTACCTGCTGATGAAGGCATCAGTCTCCGTGAGGTTTTCCATGTATGCTATTAAAAATGGCACATACATTAAAAAAACATGCTGACCCACAAAGCCATCACAATACGTTTTTTTTTTTACAGCTTTCATGCACTTAAAGTGATGGAGAAAACACGGGAGAATTTGGCTTTTCAGGCTTCTTTGTTAAGCAGCACAGCTACAAGTGCATGAATTGCTCCACTGAGCTGGTACGGGGTCAAGCAGCTATTGTTATATCAGCTTAGCATCCTCATGGATTTCAATAGCTGGTTGACAGGTAGAGAAAGATCGAAAAGGCTGCTGAAAGAAAAGAGGTGACACCTCCATACCCCTCCCTACAGAGATGGAGGTTAGATTTTGTGCTAGAGCAAGTAGCTTGGGGTTGTTTGACAACTTTTACAGCATTATCTGACAATCTTTTCAACATGTTAATCAGTGAGCACACACATATTTGTTTGTCTGATGCTTTTCGTAACATAGGCAGATAATCAGCACCGCTGGCAAAACTACAGCAGGCTTATACAACAGGCTGCTTTCTATCCTAAATTCATTTAACTTTTCATTTCTCTTTACTTTTATACAGGGGTGGTTGCATTTGAATGGTCATTTCGTACCCTGTATAAAGAGATGTTACGTGTTTTAACTGCACACTTATCAAAATTAGATGGAGAAGCACCTTGAAAACTCATCATTGAGAAACAATAGCATAATTGAAATACTCTTGTTAACCCTCTTGTTATGTTGCAGGTCAAATTGACCCTTTTTAAAGTCTATTGTTAGGCAATATATGCCTTCCAATTCAGCTAAATGCAGCATAAAAATCTGGGCAGCATGTAACAGAAGAGGTGTCTTGTGTTAATTTATCAACATCACTTCATAGAAAAAAAAAATTCTAAATGTAATATAAAATAAACAAAAATCAATGTCATGTAAAACTATTGTATTTATATTTAGGGCTTTCAAATGTACATTAACAACATTAATTTAATGAAAAAGGAGCGAGTTATCCTTATTGAACCATGATCTGTGAGAATTAGGGGTGAGTATTGGCAAGAACCTCATGATAACATATGCATCACAATACTTGGGACACGATACCATAGTATCACGATATCACAATATATACAGTTAACTAAGAGAAAAATAGAGATGGTGTATATGTGAATCACACAATAGTACTCACAATTGGAAGGACAAATTAAGTAAAAACTATTTGATTGAAAACTATTTTTCCACTTTAATGTTTTTGAAATACTGAAGTCATATTTTAGTTCCAACTTTGCTAAAATATTTATTTTCATTTTTAGAAAAAATCAATATCAAGAGTTGGAATATCAATATTATATTGGAGGTCAAAGTATCACGATATATTGCTGTGTTGATATTTTTTCACACCTCTAGTGAGAATTAAAGAACACCAATGTACTAAATTTTGATTTAAATGGTTAGAAATTGAGTTAAAATTTAGAATTAAAAAAAAATGTGTATTGGGATTTTTTTGGGTTCTGACACTTTTGGATAATTGAATATGCCCCGGGTCAAATTGACCCAGGAACATTATTGCTGTTCCAGAGAAACAAACATAAAAGGAAGGTTAAGTAGCATTTAACCTAAGCTGTCTCTTGAGTTTTTACAACAGTGTTTATCACAGGACGTTCAGGAAGTGATATCCAGTCTAAAGGATATAAAGTAATTATAAAGGCAGTCTGAGTTAATGATTACTTTTTGGCCCTTCTGAGTCGCTGTACTTTATCTAACCAGGTAATGACATGTCTGAACACCTGTAACTTGTTCGTTTCGCTTTTCCTTTGACAATAGAAAACCTTTATTTTAAAAAAATAAAAAACATAAACCCACTCAGCGTTTTAAAATAGTTTATATATCTTAGAGTAAAACACTCACCCGCACTGTCGGTGGCTGTTTTGTTGTCTCTAGCAACTCTTCCTGGAAAGGTGAGAGAAAGGGTAATGAAGAACTGACAATGAAATCAGGTTTGAATGTAATTTAATAAAACAAAACCTCCCTATGTGTTTTATCAACTTAGAAACAGACTGAAGAGAAACAAGACTTGAACAAAGGCGTGACAGCCCTTACGTAAGTATAGTAAATGATAGTACACAGCTTGAATGAGGACACTTACCAGCGTGTTACATCGGGAATACAAAGTAACTGAATGTGTATAACACAACTTTTACAATACCATACGAAGAAGCTCATAAGTTCTGAATACTCTGAATTAACCATGTATGTTAGACTTTTACCTCTGTAGTTGTCTTCTGCCATGTTAGAAATGTTATCAAGCTGACTTCTCTCCGACTGACACACCACTGAAAACTGAATTTGCTTTGTCAATGCAACAATACCAAAGTAACATGATTTAGCCCCTCCTCCTCATTCTCATTGGCTGAGAACAGAAACCAGAGAAGATGATTGGCTGTTGTGGTTGTCAATCAGAGGTCTGTGACGGGACTTCCGTGTTTGACACACTGTAAGAGCCACTCATGAATCAGAATCAGAATCAGCTTTATTGGCCAGGTATGCTTGAACACACAAGGAATTTGACTTTGGTAAACTATGCTCTCTTTGTACAAGGCATAAGAATAAGACCTACAAATAAAAATAAAAATATAATAACAATAACATCAGCTATAAATACAAAAGAACAACAAGTAGGCATGACTAATATGTACAGACTAAAATAATATGATAATAGTGCAGTGGTGAGTAGCAGAGGTAGTTTTTAGATTAAAAAAATAGTAGTTAAATAATAAAATAAATAGAAATATGGAATTCTGCTTGGAGAATTGTTGCATTGTATATTTATATAATTAATGAAGTAGGCAAAAGGGGTTCAATGGATTATAATCTAAAGAGTGAATTGGTAACACTGTACAGTAATGGAACAGTTTTATTAGCGAAGTAATGCTTAATTCATGTTGAAGTCATGCAAGACTCATGATGAATTTCTGCATGAATTAATAATTAATTCCTGTTGTTCACCATGAACTAATGATCCTGTCACTATGACTTCATGTAATGACAACGTGTTTAATACATCATTAGTTAAGGTATGGTAGTTAACAGTTACTTCATACATCAGTTCATGTATGACCAAATTTGCTGGACATACAAGTTTGTTTTTTTTTAGGATAATTGCATATGAACAGCCTCTCAGGCTGAATTTTTAAATGTCACATTTCTGATGACAAAATGAATGGTTTGTGTGTATACATACATATACATACATATATACAGTATATATGTATATGTATATGTATATGTATATATACAGTATTTACACTCATATGTTTGTTTATATATATATATATATATATATATGTATATATACAGTATTTACACTCATATGTTTGTTTATATATATATATATATATATATATATGTGTGTGTGTATATATATGTATATACATATTTTTCTATCTGTATATAAACACACAAACCATTCATTCAAATAATTTGGTTTTACCTGAGCTCAGATCTTCTTTTTCATGTTTTTATGCTGCTCTTTTTTTCAACTTCAAACAGCCGAGCCACATCACCATATAACCAGGGGATTATAGTCCCATACAAACAATGAGTAAATGCATTGAACAAATCAATGACTGGACGAGCCAGAACTTTCTTCAGTTAATCAAAGAAAAAACTGAAATTATTGTTTTTGGAGCCAAGGAAGAAAGGTTAAAGGTTACTGCTCAGCTCCAATTTGCAACGATGAAATGTTCAAACCAAGCCAGAAACCTTGGTGTAATCTTAGACTCAGACCTTAATTTCAGCAGCCACATTAAGACAATAACAAAGTCCGCCTACTATCACCTTAAGAATATATCAAGGATTAAAGGACTTATGTCTCAGCAGGATGCAGAAAAACTGGTCCATGCATTTATCTTTAGCAGACTAGACTACTGTAACGGGGTCTTTACAGGACTCCCTAAAAAGTCCATCAGACGGCTGCAGCTCATACCGAATGCTGCTGCTCAAGTCCTAACAAGGACCAAAAAAGTAGACCACATCACTCCAGTTCTTAGATCCCTACACTGGCTTCCTGTCTGTCAGAGAATATACTTTAAAATCCTGCTGATGGTTTATAAAGCACTGAATGGTTTAGGCCCAAAATACATTGCTGATCTGCTACTACTTTATGAACCACCTCGACCTCTGAGGTCATCAGGTACTGGTCTGCTTTCAGTCCCTAGAGTCAGAACGAAACATGGTGAAGCAGCGTTTAGTCATTATGCACCACATATCTGGAACACACTCCCTGAAAGCTGTAGGTCTGCTCAACTCTCACCTCTTTTAAATCAAAGAGTAAGACTTTATTATTTGCCACTGCCTTCCTATCTTAGATTATTTGAACCCACTTTAAATTAAAATTTTAATGTAATTTTTAATATATTTCTAATTTTCCTTTTCTTTTCGGTTTTATCATATTTGTCATTTTAATTGTGTTCTTTTATGCTTGTCTGAATGTCTCCAATGCTTTTAATGTTTTAATGTAAAGCACATTGAGTTGCCCTCGTGTATGAAATGCGTTATACAAATAAAGCTGCCTTGCCCTTGCCACTGCCGAGTCACAGGCGGCAAAGAAAGAAAGAGCATCATGAGCAAATAAAAAAAAATGTGATCACAAAAAACAGTTACCAGCCACAACCTTAATGTAAGTTGACCAATTACATTTTTATTGTCTTCATTTATTAAGAGATTCCAAACACAATTCTCACAGTGCAGTCATTAGGAGAATTGTATTGGCAGCTCTGACACATTTACTCTTTTGGTCTAAAGTACAGTTGCTTAGTGAGCATTGAAGAAAAGCAAGGAACCTGCTTCTTCTCAATGGCAGCCGGGTCTGTACACTTCTCAACACTCCTCATCGACACTCTCCTGTTGACCATTGTGAGTAAATCTGTAAATTCAAGGGAGTCACCATACTCTCCAAGGGTCTTGCAAAGATCCTGGATGTACCAGGAGCCCTCTAGTACATTCCTGAAGGAAAAGTAACCTAGACAAAAAAAAAAAAAAAAAAAATGATCGGATATATATTGGCTTTAGGACATATTCAATCTTTAATATTCTACTAGTTTCTCAAAGGGATCATCATTGCACTCTAGATCTGTCCTGAAAAAGCATAGTAAGAGTTTTAAACATCCTGGTCCACTCACCTTCAGCCACGGAGTAGCACATGATGAAATCAGCTCCAGCAGGAAGTGTGTGTATGGCACTGGCATCCACCATCAACTCATCTTCCTTTGGCTCACTTTCACCACCACCACAGGCAGTCGCAGGATTATCATACTCTTCTCCACGACATGCCTAGTGTCAAACATATTTATGTTCACTTTGACAACAGGATGGATTTTCAACTGAGGTGATCACACAAAGGCAATACTTTATGTTTCCATAGTCTAATAATTTTACAGGTTTTTGGATTTTCTTAAATGTTGCATGTACCTGTAGTATAAAGATCTTTGGCTTGCCTACAAGGGTCGGGCACTTGTCTCCTTTGAACCGAGCTGTGATATCCTGAATGCTGATCTTGTCATCGCTGGCATGAATGTGATCTTTCTCGCCATGGCTCAGGAAGACGAGTAAGAAAGAGTCTGCGTCTGAATGGTCCGCTTCTGCAGCTGTTAAATATCAGGTGATTGTTAACAAAAGTTGTGAACAAAAGTTACCTTTACCGTAATATATGGATTTTATAAAATATAATTTAAGCAGGACAGGAATACAAGAATTTTTTTAAAATTACAGTATAATGATTTACTGCTGTCTTGTGAATACATGCCTAATTATCTGAATGTTATTTTTCATCTTGCATGTGCTTACCTTCTCTGATTCTGTCTTCGACATCTTTCTTTGTTTTGTCGTTATACACCTTCACCTCAAAGCCTAGCTCTTTCAGTCTTAACAAGAAAACAAGTAAATTATATCAGTGCATGAGGCAATTCTTACAGGAAAAAAATAACTACCACTTCACAAGTTAAGACAAGTTCTTACACACACAAACATTAACATCCTGTTCCCTGCTGCAGCTGGCTGAGAATTTTTACCTTTTCTCCAAGTTGTTACGGTCAACTTCAGTCCCATAGCGGGGTTTGCATCCTGTGTAAAAGTGCTTCTGATTAAAAATGAGAGCAAGGCCTCGTCGTTTTTTGTTCATCTTGTACTCCTCTGCAGGATCCAAGGAGCTGTTTTCAAAAAAGAGAAAATATTACAGAAATTATAGAGTGCATACTGAATGGAAAATAAATGAAAATGACTGAGACCCAAAAAAGAAGAAACAGTTTACAGTTTACTGAAGGTGCCAGCAGTCTCTGTGAGGTTCTCCATGCCAGCTGTAGAAAACAAAACACACATGAACATGAATAACCCACACACTTGTGCAGATACTTTTATTTATTAAAAAAAAAAGCACACAGAAAAGCCTTTATTGTCATATGTTTTTGAAGTATGAAAAATACTGGACGGAATTGCACAGGATGATTAACTTAAAAAAAAACCAACTTGTAATTTGTGTCATTTGATGCTGTATCAAGTATGGACAGTGTAGCCAAAGTTCAATTACAAGAGATGAAATGAGATAAAGCCACTTAAACTGCCTATAATATTAAAGTTAATGATTAATCTCACCATATTTAAATTGACGTTGGCACCATGAGCAGTAAATTCTGTTATCTTTACTACATTAGACGTTTCTTTCACTTTCACTTTGATGATACCTTACAAGAAACCTTTATAATTTTACAGTTTTTTGTATTTAGTATGTTACTTAGAGTTTTTCTTCATGAAAAGCACAACTGACCTTGTTGGTCACTTTTCTGCTGTTTTTAACAAAACCTTGTAGGAAGGTGAGAAAAAGTTAACTTAATTCCAGACAATGAGGATAGTTGAACGGCTTAGAACACATAGGATAGAACACAGCAGCTAAGTTAGAGCATAGTAAAAACTTGACCAAAGATATTGAGCCTGGATTTCATATGTAAGCACAGGTCACTGAATGTACCTGACTAATCTAAAACTGCTGTGCACAGGAATTCATAACTTAAGTCTATTTCTATTAAAAACATGAATTGAAAGTTCTTACCTTTAACGCTGTCATGACTTGTTGTAGACATGTTCGCGGGCAGACTTCAACACAACTGGTATCACAAACAAATCTCACACTTATAAAAAGGGTTTGGCTACTTCCTCCTCATTCTCATTGGCAGAGTATGACAGCCAGATAACAGTGTAGGCTTTCACAGCTGTCAGTCAATGATCAACAAAAGGAATGGGACCTCTCCTGAGTCTTCATATTCCTCCCTCTCGCTTTGGGGATTATTTTGGGCATAATCTCTGTACATATGGGCTGTATAAATAAACGTAAACCAAATATTCAGGTTCTTGTGTAGCCAACCGTGGGCAATACAGAGGGTCAGGTTCAAGATGTTTTCTCCTTGCACTGTATTGTCTTAAGTTCAGCTTGGGAAGGAAAGGTAGAGTTGGAATTAGGGAAGCGTCTGAGAGTGGAATTACTAGCTTCCCTCTCATACAGATATATGTTATGAGAGATTAAGCAAAGCTAAGTAGTTGTCAGATACCACTATTGGGAGGTGGGATTGCATCAGGGTTGAGTGCATTTGGCCTCCTTTGCTTTCATTATGGTCTGTTCACTGTATAAAGTCCATGGTTGTTGAAATGCTAGTGCAGAGGTTTTTCCAAGTGGGGGCCGCCAGGGGGCGCTAGGGGGGCCTCAGAAAATTGGAGGGACTTTTGCCAAAACAATACAATTGGGACTTTTATTCACATGGTTTGGCAGTGACCAGAGGTTTATAGGTTTTGGGAAACTATTTCTGGCATCTTATCCACTCTCTGTGAGAGAGCAGTCCCTCACTCACAGTCTCTGCTGTTGCTTAATGACACCTCATCCTTGGAGCTAATCATTAATGAAAAACCGGCACTTGTTTGCTGGTCTGACAGCTGCATTAAAAATTGGTGGCTTGCCGCTGGAAACAGCCGCATACACTTTCAGTGAGGGAATGGCTCTCCACTTGTAAGTGCTGTTACTTTAATTTGTCCCATATTTGTATAGTCATAAATAATTTCATGTTCGTAATAAATATATATAAATAAATAGATAAATATAAGTTAATATAAGAAGAGTTAAAAGGTTAAAATGCAATAAACAATCACGTTTTTAAGTGGAACTAAAGTTCCAGGTTTTTGGTTCCGCTACGACAGAATTTAGAGACGGACTGCATGCAAGGCAGATGCTCGTTTACTCCCATGCTTTGCAGTCATGTACATGAAGAGCCAAAGGAACTGCAAAAAACACACATAAGGCCCAAGAACCTCTTCTTGCGACAAGCGGCCAACGAGGTATTTTATTTTAGTTATTTAAATGTACTTTTACTAATGATTGTACCAAGAATGTTTTGTATTTACTTTATCTTGATGCATAATGTACAATGTGGTGATAATTTGTACTCTGTTCATACTGATTGCAGTTCTCACGGCGTCTTGGTGCTCCACAAGACTGCTCCAACATTAAACGCCCGTTTCAAAGAACTTACCTGTGTCTGTGTTGTCGTGACGAGAGCTACAGTGAGAACTCGCCTGCTCAACACGGGTGGGAGAGACAACGAATCTACGGCGGCTAACAACATACGAAGATCCAGTGCACCAGATAAGCAAAGCTCACATCCATGTATGCAAAGCCACAGTAGGCAAAGATGAACAGACTGTGTTAAAGGTGCAACTAGTCAAGCTAAAGCTAAGAAGTGCTCTACTACTATTGTCAAGTTATTGTGGTATGAGAAGTGGTTTTACTTGAAAATTGCAAATAAGTTCTATGAATCTTGCATACTGCACTTACATGTATAAGGAGAAATCTGATGTTGGTATAAGGTTGTTACATGCTGCAAGGTTTAGAGGAGAAGTTAAACTCCATAAGAAAGTTAAGAAATTAAGTGTTAAGATTTGTGTTTCATGAAAGGGGAATAGTTTAGAGGGCAATTTGTGTTTACAAACACCAATTAAGTTTTAAAAACAATTTTCGTTAAGTTAAAGGGTCATTTCACTTAAGTTAAAATTATTTTCTTTTCTAAAAAAACATGATAGAAAACACTTATTTTTGAAGTCTTGTTCAGTGTAGATGCAGTTATTTGGAGCAACATTGAAGTTCATAGCTAAGAACTGTAACTTGCATTTACACATAGCTGAAGAGAATCCTAAGCTAGCAAAGTAGTTACAGAAACTCAATAGCCTTTCAAGTCATCTTAAAATGTCTCACAAAAGCAATGAAAGCTCCAGCAAAACAGTTAGAGGGTCTACTCAACCAGAAGTAAAAGATAATGAAAAGGCAGAAGAAGAAGATAAGCCAAGGAGGGGCGAAAGAATTCGTACTCCGACAGAAAAGGGTAAGGAACTTCATGAAGACAGAGTAAAGGGTGTACAGCATTGGTACAAAATCCTCTATGAGAAATGGAGATATCAAGCAAGAATGGGTAAAGAAATACTGAAATATGAGACATCAAAGGAAGATTTAAATGAGCTGATTGAGAACATAAAGCACACCAGCTCCAATGTGATAACTATTTATGAAGAGTTGCGTCGAATGCAAACTCCTGAACCAGACCTGCGGCGCAGAGTCGACACATGCATATCACTTTCTGGATTTATTGTTCGAAGGGCAGAGAAACAGCTTGGAGGATATACTGAGGAAGAGGAAGAAGAACCTTGGCCTGATGTTGGATCAATCTTAGACTCAACAGGTTCTCTAACAAGACCACCCTCTCAACAGTCAAAGTCCAGCTCTACCTCCTCAAGCGCCCAGTCAGCCAAAAGAAATGAGGCTGCAGCTGAAGCGGCTGCCTCCAAGGAAGTCTTGGCAGTAATGGAGGAACAAGAAAGGGAAGCTACGGAGCTACAAAGGTTAGAAGCTGAGAATCTAGCAAAACAACAAGCGATTCAGGACAAGCGTAGGAAGCTTGAATGTCTCGAAGAAGTTAAGAAACTGAATGCTGCAAGAGCACGAGTTAAAGTCTACGATCAAGCCGAAGACAACCTCGAAAAGGGCAGCTCACAGTATGATGTCAAATCAGAAAGAGACCCTCAAGTTATTTATCCCTCTAGCTTTCCAATCATTCCTCAATCTTTGCCAGTTATTACACAAGCCCTTAGTGCCTCCAGTCCTCCATTCATTCCACAAATCTGCCAACTTCAAGTCAAGCCATAAATCCATCAGGTATGCAACCACTGCTCCAAGCTCCACCAACCGCAGTGCCCACGCCTCCAGTTCCAAATGGCTCTGACTTCATCAACATGCTGGCAGAAGCTATTGGCGCTAATTGCCTTCCAATACCAGAGCCTGCAGTATTTTCTGGAGATCCTCTGAAGTTCAAAGATTGGAGACTGTCCTTTGAGACACTAATCGGCCGGAAAAATCTCCCTAAGAATGAAAAACTGTATTACCTGAGAAAGTATTTGGATGGTGAAGCAAAGAAAGCTGTTGAGGGCTTCTTCATACTAGGTACTGAAGAAGCATACGATTCTGCCTGGCAGCTGCTAGAGAAACGTTTTGGAGACCCATTCATTATCAGGAAGTCCTTCAGAGACAAGCTGCATGGATGGCCAAAGCTCAATGCTAAAGATGGTTATGAGCTGAGAGAATTTGCAGACTTCCTCAAGAGTTGTGAGGCTGCAATGCCCCATGTTAAGACATTGGAAGTTCTCAATGACTGCAGCGAGAGTCAAAAACTTCTGCTAAAACTTCCAGATTGGTTAATAACCAGATGGAATCGAAAAGTCATGGAAGCCAGACACATAGATGCTGGATATCCACCATTCAGAGTCTTCGTGGACTTCATATCGAATGAAGCAGATCACGCCTGTCATCCCATATCATCAATGCAAGCTCTAAAAGGTGTTGATGGTGAAAGGCCAAAACAAAACCAGACTATTCAAGCAAAAACACTGTACACAAACACAACACAAAGCAGCATTCCATCATGCACTTTCTGCAAAAGAACAGGGCACGCACTTGCCAAATGCAGAAAGTTCACTGAAAAGACAGTGCAAGATCGCATCAAGTTTGTACAGGCGGAGAAGCTGTGCTTTGGATGTTTAAAAACTGGTCATCAATTGAGGAAATGTGAGAACCGAAGCTCATGTGAAAGGTGTCAGAAGAGACATCCGACATGTTTGCATGACGACAAGTTCAAAGTAAAGGATAAAGATAGTCAAAGGTTGACATCTCAAAGAGGAGACAACAACTTAAAGGACAAACAAGACACCAAAGAAATCACTGCAACAGCAACTACAAACAGAGTCATGCAAGAAGGCATTAGCACACAAACTTCCTCAATCGTACCAGTCTGGATCTCATCCACAGAACAACCAGATAAAGAAGTTCTTGTCTATGCACTCTTAGACACACAAAGCGACACAACCTTCATCTTGGAAGAAGTAGCCCAAGACCTTGAAACAAACAAAGAGAATGTTTGTCTACGGCTATCTACAATGTCTACAAGGTCAACACTCATATATTGTCAGAAGCTGAAGAACCTACAAGTAAGAGGATACAACTTGGAGAAAAGGATCCAGTTGCCACCACTCTTCACAAGAGAGTTTATTCCAGCAGAAAGGTCACACATCCCGACTTCTGAAACTGCTTCTTCGGCTTCTTCCCCTGGGTGCGCAAACTTCGGACTCAAACATCTGGCATCACAAGGTCAAGGAAAGTTCAGCGAGGAGTCCATAAGGTTCATCCAGAGAAGCTTCTATGTTGATGATGGCTTAGTAAGCGTAAAGACACCTGCTGAAGCCATCAATTTGGTGGAAGAGTCAAGAGCATTGTGCAGAACTGGAAACCTTCGACTTCACAAGTTTGTTTTAAATGATGAAGAAGTACTCTCCAACATACCACCTGGAGAATGTGCAAAAACCAAAGACCAAGACCTGGCTCTTGGAGAGATCCACATCGAGCAAGCACTTGGTGTTCAATGGTGCATCGAGGCAGATGAATTCCAGTTCAGGGTCATCATTAAAGAAAACCCATTGACAAGGAGAGGAGTTCTCTCAACAGTTGCCTCTGTCTATGATCCGCTAGGGTTTGTAGCCCCATTCATACTAGTCGGCAAACAGATCCTTCAGGCGCTATGCACAGAAAAGGTAGGCTGGGACGAAGACCTTCCAGAGCACATCCTGCTACGGTGGGAGTCGTGGCTTCAAGACCTACCTCTCCTTGCAGCCCTGAAGATTCCAAGAAGTTATCTACCTCCAAACTTCGGTGAAGTCAAGCAATATGAACTTCACAACTTTTCAGATGCAAGTTTCAGCGGATATGGTGCATGTTCATATCTCCGAGCACTGAGTGAAAGAGGAGATGTTAACTGTTCACTTATCATGGGGAAAGCGAGAGTAGCCCCTACCAAACTAACGACCATCCCACGACTTGAACTGTCATCAGCAGTGACTGCAGTCCGCAACGGTGATGTTATCAAAAGAGAGCTTGAGATGGAAAACTTGCATGAGTTTTACTGGACTGATTCAAAGGTTGTCCTTGGCTATGTAAACAATGATGCAAAAAGGTTTCATACATTTGTAGCCAACCGGATACAACGCATAAGATCAAGTACAAACCCCGAACAAAGGCGACACGTCTGCTCTGAAGATAACCCAGCCGACCTTGCGTCAAGAGGGACAACTGCAGCTCAACTGAAGGAGTCCAGCTGGCTCAAAGGTCCTGATTTTCTCTGGCAGGAAGTTCTTCCACTTGAAGAGTAAACGGTGGGAGATGTAGAAGCAGCTGATCCTGAGCTTCGCAGAGTTCACATTCACACAGTCAAGACAAATGAAGTAAAGTCAATAACGAGCCACTTTACAAAATTTTCTGACTGGTCCAGGGTAGTAAGAGCTGTCGCTAGACTCAAGAGATTTGTCAAAGAATTTAACCCTTAAAGACCTAGACCATTTTTGGGGGCGCCAGACTCTCCTGTATTTTTCTTGTTTTTCTAACCTATTGAAGCACTCAGCATCAAGTGCCATACATCATTTTATTCAGGAGAACCTTATCTTTCACTGTGCTGCATTTAAAGTACCAGTTTTACTTTAGTTTTGTCTGATAATGGATGGAAATACTTAAGTTTTTCAAAAATCGTCTGGAAATTTTGGTCATTTTTTACTGTGAACTCAGACAGAACATCAGGAAGTTTTGTTTTGTTTTGTTAGAAAGTTGTACTTAGGTGTTTTAGACTTCCAAATACATTTTTGTCACTATCAAACCTTTACTGAGCAAGTTACAGCCATTTGTTATAGTATTTTCTAAGACGTTTTTAGTGGAAAAAGCAGGTGTATTCTTATGTTTCATTTACTGACCCTGTGGATGTGTCCAAAAAAGGTCTTAGAGTAAGTAGAGATATTATTATATCATAAATTAGGACACAGAGGTAAAAGGGCCTTTTCAGATAAATACATTCTGATCATGAACACATGCAAACATGGTCACAAATAGTGGAAACTGTCTTCATAAATGAATTGAAATACACTTAGTGCAAATAAACAAACTGTAAATTATTTTCACTAACTATGAACATAATGAGAGAGCTGTAAATTATTTAGTAAAAATTAGCAAAAAGTGCAGATGATCTTCACCAATTATACACATAAATTACAGAAACATATATACTATATATGTCCTGGAAAGGATCGATGCAGCTGCTGCACTCCTCCTCTCTGCCCCAGTTGTGTCTGCGTCAGAATCAGATGACTCCTCGACAAAATTTTATAAAATTGGACATAGTGCCTCTTCTGTTGTGTACCTTCGTGTTGTTATTTTTATTTTGTGTTGAGTTCAAATAACGTGCAAATCTGTTCGATTTTGCTGTCCGGTTTTGTATACGGATTCTCCGTCTTGTTTTCCGCTCTTTACATTCAAATTTCCCCCAAAAAACACTTTTATTGGTGGAGTAGAAGGTTGTCATGGCAAAACACATCCTGGACATTTACATTTTGAACGAATCGATACACAGGGGTGGGACTAAGCATCTACACCCATTGCCAATTGGCTCAGAGGAAGAAACTACGTAGGTTTCCCTGACGAATCAATGCTGCAAAATGTGATGGCGTCATCACGGTCACCACGCAGCCGCTGAATATGCAAATGATACAAATGTGGTATCGATGGAAAGCTGAGAATGTCCGCTGTAACTGAGTTTTTAAAGCTTGTTGATAGGATCAGCGGTTCAGAAGTTATTAAACATTTAAGAAGAAGAGCTATTTGTGGCCGCCGGCGTCCGTCTCGGTCTTTGAGGGTTAAAGGTCTTCAACAAAGAACAAATGAAGCGACTAGTCTCAAAGAAAGGAAAGAAGCAGCAGTCTTCATCATCAAGCTTGTGCAAGCAGAAGCATTTGCTGAGGACATCAAGAAGATTCAGAAGAAGGACACCTTGACAAGACACAACAAGTTACAACAGTTGAATGCATTCTTGGATAACAATGATGTCCTCAGGGTGGGAGGAAGACTAACCCTATCAGCCTTACATTCCAATGTAAAACATCCAGCAATTCTTCCAAAGAAATGTCATGTGTCAGCCTTGCTAGTCAAACATCATCATGAGCTTGTATGTCACCAAGGAAGAGGTATGACCATGAATGAACTACGTGCAAACGGAATCTGGATCATTGGATGTGGAAGTGTGGTTTCATCTCACATCTACAAATGTGTGAAGTGTAGAAGGTACAGAAGAACCACAGAGATTCAACAAATGGCAGATTTGCCAGAAGAGAGAACTGAGACATCACCCCCCTTTACTTATTGTGGCATTGATTGTTTTGGCCCTTTCATAGTAAAGGAAGGAAGAAAGGAACTAAAACGATATGGACTGTTGTTTACATGCTTATGTTCCAGAGCAGTGCATATTGAAACACTGGATGATCTAACTACAGATGCCTTCATGAACGCGCTTCGAACGTTTGTAGCTATAAGAGGGCCTGTACGCCAACTGAGATGTGATCAGGGAACAAATTTCATGGGTGCTAGGAGAGAGTTTTCTGAGCTACTCAAAGGATTGGATCAAGAACGTCAAAGAGCAATAGGATGTGAATTTGTAATGAATGTCCCATCAGCGAGCCATATGGGAGGAGTTTGGGAGCGTCAAATTCGGACCATCAGAAGCATTCTGACAGTCATGCTCGACAAGTCTGCAAGTAGACTCGACACTACCACCTTGAGAACATTTCTCTATGAAACGATGGCTATCATCAACAGTAGGCCACTGAGTGTTGAACATCTTCATGATCCAACGGGTCCAGAACCACTCACTCCCAACCACATCTTAACCATGAAATCATCGATCATTCTACCACCCCCTGGACAGTTCTGCAAAGAAGACCTGTACCTGAACAAACGGTGGAAAAGAGTACAGTTCTTAGCCAATTAATTTTGGCAGAGATGGAAAAAGGAATACTTGTTGAATCTTCAACGACGACAGAAATGGCAAAGAACATCACGGAACTCACAAGTGGGCGACATTGTGATTCTTAAAGATTACCACTCTGCAAGAAACGAATGGAAACTTGCCAGAGTTGTGGAAGTCCACCCTAGCACAGATGGCTTAGTGAGAAAACTAAAGCTAATGGTCAGTGACACCACACTTGACAAAGGAAAGGTACACACTAGAACAGTTCACCTTGAAAGACCAATTCATAAGGTAGTCACCTTACTTGAGGCCAACTAAGTCACATACATATCATTTCACTTAACACTCTTACTTTTACATTCAAATTTTGTTTGAAGAAAATCCCACATTAAAGGGTAAATGAGTGATTTGGTGGGAGTGTAAGTGCTGTTACTTTAATTTGTCCCATATTTGTATAGTCATAAATAATTTCATGTTCGTAATAAATATATATAAATAAATAGATAAATATAAGTTAATATAAGAAGAGTTAAAAGGTTAAAATGCAATAAACAATCATGTTTTTAAGTGGAACCAAAGTTCCAGGTTTTTGGTTCCGCTACGACAGAGTTTAGAGACGGACTGCATGCAAGGCAGATGCTCGTTTACTCCCATGCTTTGCAGTCATGCACATGAAGAGCCAAAGGAACTGCAAAAGACACACATAAGGCCCAAGAACCTCTTCTTGCGACAAGCGGCCAACGAGGTATTTTATTTTAGTTATTTAAATGTACTTTTACTAATGATTGTACCAAGAATGTTTTGTATTTACTTTATCCTGATGCATAATGTACAATGTGGTGATAATTTGTATTCTGTTCATACTGATTGCAGTTCTCACGGCGTCTTGGTGCTCCACAAGACTGCTCCAACATTAAACGCCCATTTCAAAGAACTTACCTGTGTCTGTGTTGTCGTGACGAGAGCTACACCACTTACAGAGATATTGCACAGCTGGAACTATCGACAGCTAGATTACATTATACTAAAACTTGTTGGCTGAAGCTACTACAAAATATCTCTGACTTACTATAGCTACTTGTGATTAGGTACCTCTATATCATATGTTTGTCTTGGACTATGTACATATGCATTCATGTGTGTTTTCTTCTTCATAAATGTATATGTACTATGTATGTGCGTATATGTGTATGTATGTATATGTGCATATGGGTGCGTATATATACGTATATATGTGTGTGTGTATATGGAATATATATATGTATGTATACATGTGTGTGTGTATGCACAAATATCTGTGATTGTTTAAGTTTATGTACAGACTGCTAATGGGATACCAAGATGGGGGAGGGATTGGAATTTTATTTATATATTTACTTTTCTTAGTTTACTATCAATGTCATCATGATTAATAATTGATTATTGTTGTTACTATTACAATTATACTTTTACCGATACATTTTTTAATATTTTTTGTTTTCAATTATTATTATTATTATTATTATTTGACTATCTTTTAGGGTCATATTTTTCTTTTCTTTTTTTTCCTTTTTTTTAGGTGTATATGACCCTGTCCTCTTTTATTACTACCCTATGTTCTAATTATGTTGAAATGCTGAGCATTTCAACATAATTAGTTATTATGTTGAAAACACACAGACACACACACACACAGGTGTTTCAGATGACCTCATCAGTGCTGACACACACAAGCACGCATGCACACACACACAAACACACACACACATACACACACACATACACACACACAGGTTAGACATTTTCATAGTTTGTCAAGCAGTTTTATAGGTGCTACCACTTCTACCACTCCTTCCACTTCTTCCACTTTTTTCACTCCTACTTTTTACACTTCTTCCACTCCTACTTTTTTCACCCCTACTTTTTACACTCCTTCTACTTTTTCCACTTATTCTACTTTTTCCACTCCTACCTTTTCCACTTCTTCTACTTTTTCCACTCCTTTTAATTTTTCCACTTCTTCCACTTCTACTTTTTCCACTTCTTCTTTTTCCACTTCTTCCACTTCTTCTACTTCTTCTACTTTCACTAAATCAACTACTTCTACTACTCTTGTACTGTGTTTCACAGCTTTCAGCCTTCAGCTTCAGCATTTCAAAGCAATTGCTTTCAGGAAATGCAACCTTTCTAGTCTTCTTTTGAGATCAACAAACCTTAACAAGGGGGCAGGGTTACAGCGTGCATGATTCAGCCACCCTTCCAACACATGACGATCTATGTCAAAAATACAAATGCCTTTTTAATATTATGAGAAAACTTTTAAAAGCTGTAAGAAATACTTACAGCATAATGAACTTTAACCTTTTACCATCTTTATATAAATGTATATATTTATCTTTAACATTATTGTGATGGAATTCAGCAACAAACTGGACACTGGACACAGAAGACTCAGGAGACTCTGACGGCTTACATTGAAATAGTTTATGTAGAACTCGATTGAGGAGAAATAACATAACAGTACACAGGCAGGAGAGTGCAGTGCAATGCCAAGTCAGTTCTGGCAGACAGTTCTGCCCTTGGCATGGTATTTATTCCCCCCGAAGATGACACTAAAGTTAGATAACCATGTTTGGACTATAGGAACACAACAAGTGGGAAGAAGACCTGTGCTCTGGTTCTGGAGACAGTAAGTTGGCAATAACACATAGATAAAGACGGGAGCCGGGGGAAAGACCTTGATTACTACCCTGACACTATCTCACCTGTCACAGATGACATAGGAATGAAGTTACTCTAAACTTGACACTTAGACTGAAAGAATACAATAGATAAACATTCTTACATACACATATATAAGATTATGAAAATTCCACAACACTTATAAATTAACTATCTGTGTATTATTACTTTGCACATCAACTTAAATTATTACAACATCATAAATTGCATTTAGGCTCCTACATACAGTACCATGCTATATTTATTTTTTATTAACTTGCATTAATGTTTTTTTCTTTTATTTAATCCTTGTTTTTATTATTTTACTATTTTTAATTTTTTTCACAGTTCTCATTTGATTTATTGTTGTAATTGTTTTCAGTAGGTTCTCTTTTACTCTTCTACTCAGCTGTTGCCTTAACTTGTTCTTATTAAATTCAGTATGTCTTGCTACAGTAAATCAATATGTTTCCCTGTCTTGATTTGTTCATTATTCTTAAATGTTTTCATGATGTAAAGCACTTTGTAACGTCTGTTTTGATCACTGCTATACAGAGAAACTCATTTATTATTATTATAAACCTGAATAAAATATGTTCAGACAGAAAAAAACAGAGAGATAAAGACATCATAAAGAAATACTAATTTAAATACAATTAAATAAAACATGAATTAAATGGACTAGAAATGCAGTCAAAGCATAGTTATACATTGTACATTGCCCCAGTTGAAAAAAATAAGTTGGACTTTATTGCAGAAAGCAATCAATCAATGACACAAAGGCAGATTTATAATATCTTTATGACAGCACATTTATGACATCAAAATTTGGTTCTACCTAAACTCAGATCTTCTTCCTCATGTTTTATGCTGCTCTTTTTCCCCACCTCCAACAGCAGAACCACTGCCGAGTCACAGGCGGCAAAGAAAGACCTTTTGGTCTAAAGTACAGTTGCTTAGTGAGCATTGAAGAAAAGCAAGGCACCTGCTTCTTCCCAATGGCATCCTGGTCTCTACTCAACTTGACACTCCTCATCGACACTATCCTGTTGACCAGGGTGAGTAAAACTGTAAATTCAAGGGAGTCACCATGCTCTCCAAGGGTCTTGCAAAGATCCTGGATGTACCAGGAGCCCTCTAGTACATTCCTGAAGGAAAAGTAACCTAGACAACAAAAAAAAAAATGCCAGGATAATTATTGGCTTTAGGACATATTAAATGGTTGAAACTCATCCCAGTTTCTCAAAGGGATAATCATTGTACATTAGATCTGTCCTCAAAAAGTATAGTAAGAGTTTTAAACATCCTGGTCCACTCACCTTCAGCCACAGAGTAGCACATGATGAAATCAGCTCCAGCAGGAAGTGTGTGTATGGCCCCGGCATCAACCATCAACTCATCTTCCTTTGGCTCACTTTCACCACCACAGACAGTCACAGGATTATCAAACTCTTTTCCACGACATGCCTAGTGTCAAACACACTCATGTTCACTTTGACAACAGGATGGATTTTCAATTGAGGTGATCACACAAAGGCAATACTTTATGTATCCATATTCAAATAATTTGACAGGTTTTGGGATTTGTTTTAAATGTTGCATGTACCTGTAATATAAAGATCTTTGGCTTGCCTACAAGGGTCCGGCACTTGTCTCCTTTGAAAGGAGCTGTGATATCCTGAATTCTAATGTTGCCATCCATGGTGCAAACATGATCTTTCTCACCATGGCTCAGGAAGACGAGTAAGAAACAGTCTGCGTCTGAATGGTCCGCTTCTGCAGCTGTTGAATATCAGGTGATTGTTAACAAAAGTTGTGAACAAAAGTTACCTTTACCGTAATATCTGGAATTTATAAAATGTCTTTAAAATGTTAATTACAGTAATGATTTAGTGCTGTCTTATGAATACATGCAGAATTATCTGAATGTCATTTGTGATCATGCATGTGCTTGATGATGCGACATCTTTCGTTTTGCTGTCGTTATACACCACCACTTTAAAGCCTAGCTCTTTCAATCTTAACAAGAAAACAAGTAAACTATATCATACAGTGCATGAGGCAATTCTTACAGGAAAAAAATAACTACCACTTCACAAGTTAAGACAAGTTCTTACACACACAAACATTAACGTCCTGTTCCCTGCTGCAGCTGGCTGAGAATTTTTACCTTTTCTCCAAGTTGTTACGGTCAACTTCAGTCCCATAGCGGGGTTTGCATCCTGTGTAAAAGAGCTTCTGATTAAAAATGAGAGCAAGGCCTCGTCGTTTTTTGTTCATCTTGTACTCCTCTGCAGGGTCCAAGGAGCTGTTTTTAAAAAAGATAATATATTACAGAAATTATAGAGTGCATACTGAATGAGAAATGATTGAAAATGACTGAGACCCAAAAAAGAAGAAACAGTTTACAGTTTACTGAAGGGGCCTTCAGTCTCTGTGAGGTTCTCCATGCCAGCTGTAGAAAACAAAACACACATGAACATGAATAACCCACACACTTATGCAGATATTTTTTATTTATTTTAAAAAATGCACAGAAAAGCCTAGGACAGAATTCAAAACTGTCTATTGCAAACTCTTTTAAGCAGATGTGAATTTGTTCCCAAAAGGTTTTAATCTTTGGGCATTGCCAGAGAACATGCAGTAGTGTCCCTTCAGAATCCTGATATTTCCAGCAATCGGCTGTATTTTTGTCCTGACTAAGTATCTTAGAGTAATAATGAGAGGCCTCATGGCCAATTCCAAAAATTTCAATGATACCAGAAAGCAATTTAGATTGCTAAGGGGGTGTTCTTGGTGAGCCTGGTACAGAGGACAGCAGATGTCTAAGTTGGAAAAACTGCCACCTGCCGAGGGAAACCAAACTCCTGGATTAATTCTTCAAAAGATTTTAGTATACTACCTATATACAAATCTCCCTGAGTGTGAATCCCGTTATTCATATATTCCAGCAGAATGGAGCTCTGCCAATACACAGCTTTGGGTTATACCAAATACTTGACTGATGAATGTCTATTTTATAAATCTTGGCAACCTTTTTCCATATGTTATGCAAATGAGAGATGATTGGTTGGGACTTCCTCTCTTTCAACAATTTAGTGGACAAACATGCTAATGGAGTGAGGGGTGAACACACCTCCCTTTCGATGCTAGTCCATGGAGGAGCACCCTCTGGTGGAATAGACCACTGAGCTATGTGTCAGAGGCTAAATGCATAGTGATAGAATAACAATTTAGGAAGTCCCAGACCACATCTGTCTACTGGGAGTTGCAATTTTTCTAACCACATCCTTGGTCGTTTCCCATTCCAAAGAAATTTGTTACATAAACGATCAAATTGTTTAAAATACTTTATAGGAATATTTATCTGGAGAGATTGGAGAAGGTAGTTAATTTGGGGAATATGATTCATTTTCAGAGTGTTAACTTTCCCCCACAACGACAGAAAAAGTGGAGCCCATCTGTCAACATCCAAGGAAATTTTCCTCAGGAGTGGTTCAAAATTTTTGTCTACAATTTCTTCCAGTTTAGGTTGAAAAATGATCCCTAAGTATCGAATGCCCTCGGATGGCCATTGAAACAATCCAGCTTGAAATAAACTTTTGGGGCAGAAAGCAGTTAAGGGTCGCACTTCTGATGTATTCCAGTTTACCTTGTAGCCTGAAAGCTTTGAAAAATTGTTAATAATATCAAACAGGGCTGCAACAGATGTTGCAGGGTCAGATACAAAGCAAGGCAAGGCAAGGCAAGGCAGCTTTATTTGTATAGCGCATTTCATACACGAGGGCAACTCAATGTGCTTTACATTAAAACATTAAAAGCATTGGAGACATTCAGACAGGCATAAAAGAACACAATTAAAATGACAAATATGATAAAACAGAAAAGAAAAGGAAAATTAGAAATATATTAAAAATTACATTAAAATTTTAATTTAAAGTGGGTTAAAATAATCTAAGATAGGAAGGCAGTGGCAAATAAAAAAGTCTTAGTCTTTGATTTAAAAGAGGTGAGAGTTGGAGCTGACCTACAGCTTTCAGGGAGTGTGTTCCAGATATATGGTGCATAATGACTAAACGCTGCTTCACCATGTTTCGTTCTGACTCTAGGAACTGAAAGCAGACCAGTACCTGATGACCTCAGAGGTCGAGGTGGTTCATAAAGTAGTAGCAGATCAGCAATGTATTTTGGGCCTAAACCATTCAGTGCTTTATAAACCATCAGCAGGATTTTAAAGTCTATTCTCTGACAGACAGGAAGCCAGTGTAGAGATCTAAGAACTGGAGTAATGTGGTCTACTTTTTTGGTCCTTGTTAGGACTCGAGCAGCAGCATTCTGTATGAGCTGCAGCCGTCTGATGGACTTTTTAGGGAGTCCTGTAAAGACCCCGTTACAGTAGTCTAGTCTGCTAAAGATAAATGCATGGACGAGTTTTTCTGCATCCTGCTGAGACATGAGTCCTTTAATCCTTGATATATTCTTAAGGTGATAATAGGCTGACTTTGTAATTGTCTTAATGTGGCTGCTGAAATTAAGGTCTGAGTCTATGACTACACCAAGGTTTCTGGCTTGGTTTGAACATTTCATCGTTGCAGATTGGAGCTGAGCAGTAACCTTTAACCTCTCTTCCTTGGCTCCAAAAACAATCATTTCAGTTTTTTCTTTGATTAACTGAAGAAAGTTCTGGCTCGTCCAGTCATTGATTTGTTCAATGCATTTACTCAGTGTTTGTATTATACTATAATCCCCTGGTGATATGGTGATGTAAATGTGTGTGTCATCTGCTGCATTTTATTTTGTTGTTTCTTATTATCTGACCAAAGGGGAGCATTTAGATGTTGAATAGAAGAGGCCCCAGAATGGATTGAGGTACTCCACACACCATTTTCATCCACTCAGACGTGTATTTACCTATAGACACAAAGTAGTCCCGGTCATTTAAATAGGACTTAAGCCAGTTAAGTACTGCACCAAAGAGTCCCACCCAGTTTTCAAGTCTGTCCAGTAGTATCTTGTGGTCAACTGTGTCAAAAGCAGCACTAGGATCAAATGATACCAAAACTGAAATTTTGCCACTGTCTGTGTTTAAATGAATATCATTGCGGACCTTGACAAGGGCGGTCTCTGTGCTGTGATGTGATTGGAATCCTGATTGGAAGACTTCAAAACAGTCATTTATCATTAGATAATTGTTCAATTGTTGAAAAACAGCTTTTTCAATAATTTTACTTAAAAAGGGGAGGTTTGATATCGGCCCATAGTTGTTTATTTCTTAAGTATCTAAATTGTTCTTCTTCAGGAGTGGTTTAATTACTGCTGTTTTCATGGCCTGGGGGAAGGCACCTGAAAGAAGAGACATGTTGACAATTTGAAGCAGATCTGAGGTCACGTAGTCTGAAACCTTTTTGAAAAACGGTGATGGTAGAATATCAAGGCAGCAGGATGAGGATTTCAAATGTTGTATTATATCTTGTAGGTTTTTGTATTTATTGGATTAAATTGTGTCATAGTGATTGAGTTGCTTTTTGGTGGACACACAGATAACACATTCCCAGTACCTCGTACAGTAGTGCTGACTGCTTGTCTGATTTTCTGAATTTTGGCAGTGAAGAAGGATGCAGGCCCTGGTAGATAGATGGGGCGGCTGTGGCTCAGTGCGTAGAGTCTGTCGTCTATCAATTGGAAGGTTGGTGGTTCGATCCCAGCTCCGGAAGTCACATGCCGAAGTGTCCTTGAGCAAGACACTGAACCCCAAATTGCTCCCTCTGTTGTTCAGAGGTGTGTGAATGTGAACGAATGAGATTAGCTACCACTGATGGTCCCTCACTACATAGCAGCCTCTACCATCAGTGAGTGAATGGGGATGAATGGGTGAATGTGACAAGTAATGTAAAAGCGCTTTGAGTGGTCAGACAGACTAGAAAAGCGCTATATAAGTACAAGTCCATTTACCCATTTACCATGTTCAGAGGCCACTGGCACAGGGCGGTTTGTTAGCCTGTCGACTGTAGCAAACAGGGCGCGTGCATTATCTTTGTTTTTGGCGATAATGTCTGAGAAGAAGGTCTGCTTTGACTTTTTCAGTTGTAGATTAAACATGTGAAGTCTTTCTTTATAAATGGCATAATTAACCTGAAGCTTTGTCTTACGCCACCTGCGCTCAGCTTTTCGACATTCCTTTTTTTCATGTTTGACCTGCATGGTATTCCTCCAAGGCGATTTTTTCTTATTGGAGACCAGTTTTACTTACTTACTTTTAATGGTACTTTCAGTAATGTAACGTTTTGAGATAACCTCAGTTTGAACATTAGTGTTCACAGATAAATCACATTCAAAGAAAACACAGCAGTGATGAGAGAGAGCAACATCAGATACCAGAACCTTGAAAATGTTTAGACCCTTGGAGATAACCAAGTCTAGGATATGGCCCCTGTTGTGTGTGGGCTACGTCACATGCTGAGTGAGTCCAAAGTTGTCAAGGACATAACACAGTTCTTCAGTCACTCTGTCCTCAGGTTTGTCAACATGGATGTTAAAATCACCAACAATTGAAACAGAATCAAAGTCGGTGCAGATAAGAGACAATAGTTCAGCAAGGTTATCAAAGAAATCAGAACAGTATTTAGGTGGTCTGTAAATATTAAGAAATATAGATGTACAGTTTAAAACCAATACAATTCTTATTTGTGGGGCTAAACAGTGATGAGTAATGACCCGAAAGTAAAGTGTATATCTTTTTGTGTCATTTATGTTGAATAGACCTTGTAGAATAAGCATTTTATCAGCCTAATCGTTTGACTGATGTGTGACTTCATTTCAATGTGGAAAATGCAAAACCATGATGCTTGATTGAATTTTACTGTGTTACTGAGTGTTCTGTGATCATCGAGCCAACTGTATCATTTAATATATACTGTATACTCACACCGACAGGTAAACAAGCAAATAAAATCACAGGGTTTCATTAAACAATTGTAGTGTAGAAATTCAGCAGGCATGTAATGATAACCTCTGTTAAATCAGCTACATCTGCCGAATTATGCATCCACCTGTTAGTCAGCTTCATAGACTATTAAAAGTCACTTGTATGTAAATTTTGCATATGGACAGTCCACAAAATAACAGAGACAATAACAGGTAATATTTTGGTAAATAATGAATCCACACAGTTGAAATTATGAGCTGACAGCAGTTTGTGACTCTACAAAAGATCAGACACTAACTTTATGGGTGGATGCATTTTTCGGCAATACTGATTTGTCTGCCGAAATATGCATCCACCTGTCATTCAGCTATAGAGACAATAACAACTCATATTTTTGTAAATAATTAATCTATACAGTCCAAAAGAAAGTGAGATTAGGGTTGGTATAAACAAAAAAAAATCTTATTAAGACCTTGTTTAATCTGCCTTTTCCTACAATATCAACTTCATAAGCTATGGAAAAGTTGTGGCTCAAGGTTTGTGTGAGAACCTAATGAGAGGCCTCACTTTTTAGACTCTACTGCTGGAGCTTCTTTGAAAGGATGCTCCTTATAAGACACAGAATACAGTACTGCATTTGTGACTACCAACAACTGACACATCATTTTTAAAAAAGCAAGTTTTTTAAAAATTTTAAACAAGTTCTTTATCTATTAACTGTTTATGTATCTTTTTATCTTGTTTTTTACTGATGGAATACTCCAACTTATTTTTATGTATTATGTTTTTATTGACTGAAGGTTGATGTATTCCTACTGAGTGATACTTTTTAATACTGAGCACTTTCTCACTTTGTTTGTCACGTCTAGTCTTGAGCTGGTTGTTGTTAAAGGAGTCTGACTCACTACAAATCAACCTACGGGTACAAATAAAGTAACCTTGAACCTTGAAACAATTATATCATTGTATTAAATGCTGTGTACACAGACATTTACTCACTTATACCATGTGTCTGTTGGCTTATTGGAGGGTTTACTGTATTCTTCTTACTGCCAAAGTTTCAATTAAGTTCGTTGAAACTGTCCAGGTGAAAAGGTGGATGCTAAGTTTAAAGAAAATAAAGACAACATTATAAGAGAGCTGTTTTATTTTGTTTATTGAATATTGGCAACATTTTCCTCTTTCACTTAATGTTGAAGTGTTTGCTTGGAAGGAGAAAACTAATGTTCGCAAATGTTTAGAGAACTTGCTCTGTACTAAATAAGTAAACAAAAAATTCCTGCTTTTACCAGTAGAGCATTTAACTGTAATAAAGGAAGTAAGAGAGTCTTTCGTAGTCTTTGATCCTCTTAAAATCTGAGCCTTATTACACACAGGAACACTTCTTACAGGGTTTTTAAGAATCTTAAATAATTTAGTATAAAGCAGAATGAGGACTCAAACTTTAGCTCTCCAGTGCAACACTACACATATATATTAGTTTGTTATTAAAATATAAATGAGAGAAAACCATTCATTTAGCAATCCCAAAACTAAATATTACAGATGTTGACATTTCATAAGTCAAATAATAAGAGGCAATGGACACAAGTCAATGCAGGCCAAAGACACTCAATCCCTGAGAACATTCTCTGAAAGCAAAGTTTAATATTGGCATCCGCCTGTCAGTGTTGTGCTTATTGATCAGTCTTTTTCACAGTCTTCATTTTGTAGTGGTGTCACAGTTCCTTCTTCAGTTCATACTGACACACGCAAGAATCTCTCTGGCTGTCCAGGTACGGCTTACATCCCAAGTGCATAACAGCGTCAAACAGCAGAGTCACTGCTGACTCACAAGCTGTTGAGAAGGAAACAGAAACAAAAATCAGGGTTTTACTTCAGAAGAATGTCTTTTACCTGGATCAGAACGACTGACAAATATGCTCATTCTCATCAATCAAGTAATTCAATTTAGCTCTGTGTGGCCCTCTGCTGGACACGCTGTGTTTCTACACTACTTGCTTTTTTTCTAACTCTCCATTTAGATATGATCCACAGCAGAAATGTACATGTTCATTTCATAAGGTGTAAAAACTAAAAACAAGTGTCACAGTCCACACCGTTTTAATCAGCTCGAACAGAAGCAGCTAACAAGAGTTCAGCTGTTATAATTTAATTATATGTGAAGTTAAATTGTATGTTTAACACTGCAGGACAGTCTATAAACATTTACAGTTTTTCTGATTCTACCCCATCCTCACTCTGCATCAACTGAAAACAAAAAGCATTGGCCCCTCACCTTGAACACTCTTGGCCAATCCCAGAGTCTTTTGTACATTCCTGCAGATGGTCTCGAGGCAGTCCTGAAATTGTTCATCACAGTCACGCTTCTCTTGGCCGCATGTGTCATAGCAGCGGTCATGTTGGTTACAACATTTGGTCATTGATGGGATACCTATATCAAACTGGGAAAAAATACACAGGGTTTTCACTTTGAATAAAGTATTCGAATGAACAGTTCATTAAAATAATACAGTCTACAGCCTATCTGCTCTTTTTAACAGTTTCATGTCTATGAGAAATATATATGTATATGTTAGTAATGAAGTAACAAGCTGCTTTATTATTTGACAAAGCCTTTGAAAAGAACAAAGTATTTCATTTTGAAAACATATGAGGTAAAGTATTACACTCAGTTCATCATTTTTTTTAAATTCCTATTTGGAATTTATTTTTACTGTACTCTTTATTTACTGCACAACGAGGTGATGATGATTTTTTTTTAAAATAGCATAAGTAAGATGTACTGATTGGAGTAGTGCAACATTTGATATGTGATCAAATATTTTGTTATTTCCTATTTTAAACAGCTGACATTTATTTAAAGAAGAAGAATTATGAAATTATCAAGGTCCAGCTTGTTTGTTTAATGAGTGAGTTAATGTCTGTATAAGTCTTGCTAGGTGATACATTTCTTTTTGTTTTCATTTGTTTTTCTTCTCACAGCGATACTTGACTTTTAAGCCTGAGAGTGGGTGCTGTTGGTCTAAGCGTGCGCCCCATATACAGAGGCTATAGCCCTCGTCGTAGAGATCGCAGGTTCGATTCCTGCCTCAACCATCTACTTCATGTCCTCCCTCACTCTCTACTCCCCACATTTCCTGTCTCTCTTCAGCTGTCCTGTCCATTAAAGGCAAAAATGCCCAAAATTATAACTAAAAAAAAGCCTGACAGTGATGCCAATGTAAGTAATTCAAAATAATCAAGACACAAAACAACACTGATTGATTAGTCAGATACTCCTCAGATCAGTGGCGGCTGGTGGAGTTTTCTCCAGCGGGGGCTATAACTCCAAAATAGTACATGTTGGCTTGCTTTTTGGTAAATGTCTGAGGTATCACACCAGTGTATTAACATAAACGAAAACAACAAAAGCAACATTATAATGTCATGTACGGTTCTATTTTTTGTACGTAAATTTTGCTTTTCTTTCCTTGAGAGGAGCACATTTCTCAATGACTATGGTTAAAGTCAGGGATGCTTTTGACAAGTTTCTTCTCCATAGAGAGCATGGCCAATACATTGAGAAGATCCTGTGACATTGTGTTCCTGAGGAAGGTCTTGATTCTCTTCAGTGTTGAGAAGCACCTCTCAGATTCAGCTGTCCTGTCCATTAAAGGCAAAAATGCCCAAAAATACAACTTAAAAAAAAGCCTGACAGTGATGCCAATGTATGGAATTTAAAATAATCAAGACACAAAAAAACACTAACTGATTTGTCAGATACTCCTCAGATTAATATGCAATTTTGACACAGATTAATTTAATGCGGTAATTCAAATCATACATGCATTGAGTGATATACATTAAAATCGAAATACAATTTCCTGAATGAAAACTATATTAAATGGTGACACTGTTAAACGAAATAAATATAGTATGTGTATTCTAAAATATATTGTATTTAGTCAACACTGAGCTCACACTATTCATTGGCAATACGCTCATATCACTCTCTATTTTTTCATTCAAAATGTGACTCATTGAAATGTGGACTGAATATTTTATATAGAGTGAATGCATGTACTTAATTAATAAAAATGAACATGAACTCTCAAATAAAAGAAGCATTAAATGCACATAAGTCAAGTGTAGTTAGTATGTACATGAGGAATCGTTTGATTTTCTTGCCCCAGACATGTGAGAAAGATCCAACCTGCTGTTAAAATACCTGAAATCCAAAGAGTGGGGATCCACATCCGTTGGGTGGTGGCTTTTTGTACCCAGGACGAGGCACCGGCATGTAGTCTGTGAGAGAGGAGCAAAGGTGAAGAGGTTTCTTGTTCAGTCACAGTCAGTTATCTTACTGTCAGAGATAAACACATCAGCACAGATGACTTCATGGTTTACCTTGCCATTCAGGAACATAATGTGTGTAAAGGGGTAGGATTAGATAAGTTTGAACTTCTTCCAACTCCTTTTCGCACATGTAGAGTAAAATGTTTCAGTGCTTGCTAATGGAACTGATTGATTTTGGAAATTTTGTAAATCTATTTCTTCTTATTTACTTGTATGTTTTTGGTTTTTTTTCCATTTTACTTTTACATATTCAAAATAAAGACATCAAATCAGATCAAAAATCAAATATGTTCTGTTTTTTAAGATCTGCATTAACACCAAGTCCATTATGTTTATCTCCTACTTCGTATCTCCAAGTTACAAGAAAAGTAGATATCATAATATTATAGATGTTTATATGTGCTAGTAATCCTAAATGATTACCACACATAGTCCAGGACTTAACCCTCCTGTTATGTTCGTTTCTTAGGGACAGCAATAATGTTCCTGGGTCAATTTGGCACGGACCATATTCAATTATCCAGTCAGAACCCCCAAAAAACATCCCAAAACACATTTTTTTAAATCTAATTTTGAACTCCATTACTAACCATTTAAATCAAGATTTAGTGCAATAGTGTTTTTTTTTTATTCTCACAGATCATGGTTCAATGAGGATAACTCACTCGTTTCTCATTAAAATTCATGTTAAAACTTTTTTTAGTGTACATTGGAAAGTCCTAAAAATAATTACAATTACATGACATAGATTTTTGTTTATTTTATTTAACATAATGAATTTTTTTCTTTCATGAAGTGATGTTGATAAATTAACACGACACCTCTTCTGTCACATGCTGCACAGATTTTTATGCTGCATTTAGCTGGTTTGGAAGGCATATATTGCCTAAAACAGACATTAAAATGGGTCAATTTGATCTGTAACATAACAGGAGGGTTAATGAACCGGGATAGGTAGACAAATCATGGCACTAGCTTACCATCACTACACCTGTAGTGACACAGCCCATCGTCGCCTCCAAACAAGTCCAGTGCTGCATTCAGGTACGTATCAATCTTGTGTATTCCATTACGAATCGTTTTCAGAGTCAACCTCCAGTCTGGAGTTTCTGGCTCTTGTTTGCAGGCAGATAAAGATTGAGGATATCCACAGAAGTACAATCCCAAGAGAATAACACAAACGAATCTACGGTACTGCATAGTCCAGTTGACGTAGGAGCCTCAAAACATAGTTTTCCGGCGTCTGTATGAAATTTGGATGGATTTTATTCCCCAATGTGTTGATCTGACGGCATCTCAATTGTCGGTTCTGGTTGTTTCTATTTCACTGAATCCACTCTGACATATAAGAGGTGATAGCCTACCTGCCACAAGTGTAGATTTCGTTTCCGGGTTTGTCGCTGTCATGTGACCTCTGATCAACCAACCACAATGACGATTGAAGTTGCAAGACGTATATTTTTTTATTTGATTTGATGACTTTATTTCGAACATCTAAAAGTAAAAATACAACCAAAAAAGCAGAAAAGAAGAAAGAGTTATACAAACATAAAAGGGAAAAAAAAAGAAGAAAGAAACAGTTTTACAAAAGAAACAAAATCAATATGAGCAAGCAGTGAAACAATTTACTTTACATGTGCGAAAAGGAGTAGGAAGAAGTTAAAACTTATCTAATCCTACCCCTTTATTCACTATTTTCTGCCATTATACGAGTGCAATCCCACACGTCAAATATTCATATTATCTTCATATTTACGCCAACAAACAAAAGTAAACACCTCGTGATTCTCAACACTGGTCTTCCTATTTGTACCTCATGAAAATCATTTCTTTGTACTTCTTCTTGAATTGAATTATGTTCAGACGTTGCTGTAGCTCCATGTCTGTTCCACAGTTTTACACCACAGACTGAAATACAAAAACTTTTCCTTGTGGTCCGAACACTCATCATCTTTAATCTCAACTTGCCTCTGAAGTTATAACCCCCATCTCTTTCACAGGATAATCTTTGAATATTTACTGGAAGGGGATTTTTCCTAGCCTTGTACACAACTTGTGCAGTTTTACAATCTACGAATTCAATTAATTTGAATATTTTTGATTTGAGGAACAATGAATTTGTGTGTTCGTGGAAATCAACATTGTGAACTATTATGATAGCTCTTTTCTGTAGGAGTGACAGTGGTTGCAGGGAGCTTTTATAGGTGTTTCCCCAAACCTCAGCACAGTAACTGAGATATGGTAGGATCAGTGAACAGAAGAGAATAAGAACTGATCTATGATCCAGAATGTGCTTGGCTTTGGCGAGAAATGAAATGCTTCTTGACAGCTTGGATTGAACGTGTTTTATGTGAGGTTTCCAGCTAATTTTTTCATCTATTATTACACCAAGGAATTTGTGTTCATGCACTCTTTCTATGTTGACCCCCCAATCTGTACTTGTATGTTATTGTTAGGTTTATTGTTTCCAAATACCATGATTTTAGTTTTGTTTAAATTAAATGATAATTTGCTTTTGTCAAACCATATTTTTTAATTTGCAGATCACCAAAGGTGATTAAATGGAAAAGTTGCTGGAAATTTTCACCAGAAACTAAAAGTTTGTATCATCAGCAAAAAGTACTATTTTACATGCCCGAGACACTTTGCATATGTCGTTGACATAGAGAATAAAAAATATAGGTCCCAACACAGACCCCTGGGAGACACCACAAGCTATGTCCAAATATTTCGACTCAAACTGTCCCATCTTCACAAACTGTTGCCTGTTTTTCAAATAGCTTCTTACCCAATTCAAAACCAATCCCCTGATCTCGTACCGTTCCAGTTTGTTGATTCATATTTCATGATTTATTGTGTCAAATGCATTTTTTAGATCGATGAATACCCCGGCAGTGATCTTTTTATTGTCCATGGAGTTAGTGATTTCTTCAATGAGTTCAGTTAGAGCCAGTGATGTTGACCGATTTGATCTGAAGCCATATTGACTGTCAGAGAGTAAATTGTGTTTGTCTATGAATTTTTCTAATCTTTTATTGAAGAGCTTTATAAAAGATTAGAAAAATTCATAGACAAACACAATTTACTCTCTGACAGTCAATATGGCTTCAGATCAAATCTGAACCATAGGTGTGTCGAGTTGTTCAGTTTTTAAAAGTCTATCTCTTTCCTTTTGTTTTGAAATAACGAGAAAAGATAATAAATTATCGTATAGATGTTTATGTATACCAACACAGCGACTCTTACTGGGTTCCGATGTTTTAAATGCTACCCTACTGTCAGTGGTGGACAGTAACAGAGTAAATTTACTTGAGTACTGTACTTAAATACATTTTTTGAGTATCTGTACTTTACTTGAGTATTATTATTTTGAGGTACTTATTACTTTTACTCCACTACATTCAGAAGACAATTATTGTACTTTTTACTCCACTACATTTCTATCAATGCTCTAGTTACTCCCTACTTTTGCTTTGAAGTCAGCTCTTGAATTTCCTTATCTTTTCTGAAATCTGATCTCTCGGTTGAATGTGGAGCAAACACAGAGCAAAATTCACTCAGATCAGGCAGTTCATTTAGAGGTGGTAATGATGGCTATAATTCTCCACCTGAGCATGCATGTCCATATCTTCAGCCTGTGTTAGAGGTTTTTGAAATGAAGAATGATACGTATCGTTTGAAATGTTCACCTTGTTTCCCACTCTGCCCAAACATACAAACATTCACTGTCCAACCTGAGAAAGCGTGTTGAGCTATGTAACATTTGTTTCATTCCAGATGAACATTTCAAACTATGTTGTCTGTGCTTGGAGTAACTTAGTTGCTGTTTTTATTCCATGGTATAGTTTAAGATGATTTCAAGTAATGTTTTCTAAACAAACATGATGTAACAGAATGTACTCCTATGCATTCTTCATTGTGCTTAGGTATTTTGAAAATACAATGTTTTTAGATTTTTTAAGAAGTACTTTGAATACTTAAGTATTTTTAAAAGCAAGTACTTCAGTACTTTAACTCAAGTAATAATTTGACTGTACAACTTTCACTTGTATTGGAGTAATATATGACCAGGAGGATCTATACTTTGACTTAAGTAATGAAGTTGTGTACTTTGTCCACCACTGCCTACAGTCAATAAAATCAACAAGGCTTTACATGTATTTATTTGGAATAAAGTACTAACAAACTTAAAATGCCAATACTAAACAGAATTTCAGAGGAGGTCTCAATGTTTCCATTTATATTGATACTGTAAATATATTTAAAATCAGTGGCTAAAAAACATCTGGCAAAATAATTTGTTGTGGTTCTTTTAAATACATATTCATCTTTCATTTAGATTTGTGAACACTCATCTCAAATCTTCCAAATAGATAATCATAGTTTTATCAGCAACCCAAACATGAAAACATGCTTCATCCAGTTTTTCTTATCATAAAACAACAAAAACTAGAAAAAGAAAACATTCAGCGTCAACATTCAGTTGTAATAATTTTACTTTATTTAAATGATTAGGCGAGCATCGAAGAAATAATTTCTTTCTTCCATAGTTTCTTAAATAACTGCATAAACTTCAAAACATTCAAAAATTAAAATGTACAACCATTTATGGATAACAGTTTCAGTGTCCTCTGTGTTCAGCTCCAACCAATTTCTCGTGTTGAAGTAAACATAAAATGTTCTCTTTTAGCAAAAATTACAGATGTTTCTCTAAAATCCATTATTCATCGCCCTTACCAGGGGGGCAGCAAGTAGCTAGAGGATGCATGGTGTTATTTTAATTTATTTTTGTAACTGTGTTTTTCAAGAAACACATTTGGCTTATGGTCAACTCTTCTAGATCATCCTACTAAATCTTCCATGGTTTATTTACGTAAAGCAGATGATGCTGAAAGCTGACAGTGAATTGCTAATGCAGAATGCTTCTTGGGTTCTGATGACTCAAAAGTACATGCCTTTACAATCAAGTGTCCTTGTCCTTGTCCTTGTTTCTAAAAAAAAATCAACAAAAGCAGAGTAAAAAAAAGAGAGAAGGGGCTTTCTACAGTGTGAGTAGATTAATTAAGATACAACAAGGTGGATCCTGAAGTCGGACTGGAGTGAAGGACACGAGTTGGCAAGGGGGATATGAGGAGACGGATATATTCAAACTTCAACATTAGAGCTAAATTATTCCTTAAGTTTTTGCTCCTAGAGTGAAGACTCTTTCTTAAAAAAACATGAACATACACATCTATTCTGTACAATGAAATCTAAAAGCGTCCAACTCATCCGCCCCTGAATAGGTTGTTTAGTCTGTCCAGCTCCCTGCAGTTATCCATGGTCATGAGTTCTGCCTTCTTACGCATTCGATCATCTCTGTAAACTTTGGCAGCATACAGCAGGTCTGTTTCTGAATGAGAAGAGCAGAAACACAATGTTGGTGTCACAAGAGACAAGGGAAATAAAGGCGAAGCTAAAAGTGTTGGTGATATCAGTACGCCACCTCTAAAGGATACTCACTTGTTTGTCTCTCCTTCCAGCAATTATTTCTGACATTAGATACATAGTCCTCCTCCACATTTTTCTCAATTTGCTGCAGCGCTGAGCCCTTAAACTCTGACTTGAAATCTCTTGCAACATAGTAATCGACGCGCAAGTTTTCTGTGTGCCGTTTTATTGTCTGACCCGTGGATCTGAAATACAAGAGTGAAAGAGAAAAAATAAGAATAAGCAGCTTGGGGTAACATTTCACAGTGCATACTCCAAAAGTAGAAGGTCACATGAACACTTGGTACGTACGGTCTGGAGTAGAGACTGTAAGGTGGAGGGGACACCATCATCTGGCTCAGTATTGACACGACGATCAGAACCACAATGGGCATCAGCTGGATAAACATTGAGAAACCCCCCTGGAGGCAAACACAGTGTGATGAGAACAATAATACACATCTGTGACTGTGTTCAGTCAAAGCATGCACATAAAATAAATATGTAAAAGACGCAAAACCCAAATCCAGCTACGTACATCTCCTCTTTCTTCCGTCCTCTCTTGTCGATAATCTGCCTGCTGGCTGTAACTTGTTCTGCCATTGGTGAAGGTGTGTGTACTCGCTGTGGATCAAAATAATACAACAGGGGATTGATATACAAAGTTATATCAGTAGTAATATCAGTAAATAAAAAATTAATGTTCATCTGTTTTGTACAGTACGTAGAATTTCAATCCATTCATGAAATTCATTGTATAAAAAGAAATGAGCAACAAACTGAGATTCTCATCAGATGTCATGAGTGAGCTCACTTACAGGAAGGGAATCCACCTCCAAAGAACATGTTGAAGAGGTCCTCAGGTGTGATGTCAGCCTCAAAGCCCCTCTGGAAGTCAAAGCCTCCTCCGTGCGAGTGACCAGGGCTGCTCGGCTCATCACCTCCCGTCAGGTCATACTGTCGTCGTTTGTCTGGGTTGCTCAGCACTGCATAAGCATTACCAATTTCTGAAGGAGAACACAAATGATTTATCAAACAGGAGGGAAAAGCTACGCACATACATTACTAAAACTGTATGTGGAATTTCAATACTTAGATATTCATAGCTTGCACACTTGCGTACTACATTTTGAATAGCTCCCAATAGTTCAGTTAAGAATCATGATGAAGTTACTTTTAAAGGCCTCTGTAGCACCCGGAGCATGGTTCTTGTCAGGATGGAACTTGAGCGCTAGTTTCCTGTAGGCTTTCTTTAGCTCCTCCTCTCCGACCTCTTTATTAACGCTGAGCACTTCATAGTAGTCTTTACACCGTTTTATTCTGAAAAACAGAAAGTCAGGCAGTTGATCAGCTTTACTTCAACACAGGGACAGGTGAGAAAATACAGCAAGACAGAAAATTATGTCTTTCCAATAGAAGATTGGCACATACACTGATACTAACATATTAAAAAGTTTACATCTTCATCCATAAGCCATAGCATTATGACCACGTGCCTGTTATTGTGTAAATTTGAGGCTACGTCACCCAAACTGCAACAAACCGCAATGCACTGTGTATACTGGCCCCTTTTTTTTTTTTTTTTCAGAACCACTATCACTTTTTGAGCCATTTGAGCTCCAGTAGCTGTTCTTTTGGATCAGACCACACAGTCAGCATGAGGAGCGACAAATTTCCTGAAGAAAATATTAATAATAATTTATTTAACCAACTCATAATTCTAGTATAGAATTATAGTAGTAGTTCTAGTAAATAGGGTTGCAAAATTCCGTGAATTTTCAAAGTTGGAAAGTTTCCATGGGAATTAACGTGAATTTACTAAATTGAAGGTTGGCTCTTAACAGGGGACTTAAATATAGTTGGGTAAAATATATTTTAGCATAATCCTGACTAAAACAATCAGATTTCATGCAAGTAAAGTTGAATATCTATGCTATTCCTCAATCACATGCCCATAGCACACTGCTTACTGCAGGGTTATTGAGACCACGCCCCCTACATGCACTTTTTATTTGCATGTTGAATGGGTCATTTTTGGAGGGCGAGGGGCTCTTTTCATTTAACATTTTGAATGGGACTTTGTTGGGATTGCAGTTTTGTTAATTTTTGAATGGGTTGGGTCGGTGGTGTGAGTAATATTTAACTCAACATTCAGGTTTTTGTTCTCCAATGAAATAATTGATTGTTCAATAAAATATTTAACACTTGATAAAGTTCTACTTACAAACCAATCTGTTTTAATTGTATTATTTTGGATGGATGTCTGCATATAACAAAACAAATATTTATGCTTGGATATGATACCTTTCCATTAATTACCCTCAATTCCCAATTAATTCCCATGTTAAGTTTCCAATTTGGAATATTTCCAAATTTCCCCAGCTTAACTTCCCATGGAAATGTATCGGAAACTTTCTGGACCCCTTTGCAACCCTACGTGGCAACGATCATTTAGTCAACTTGACGTAAACATCCCTTGTACTGACCACTGCAAACCAAGAACACAGCACAAGAGCTGCAGTTTTGGAGATGCTCTGAACCGGTCATCAGGCCATCTCAATTCAGCTCTTGTCAAAGTCACTCACATCTTTACACTTGTCCATTTTACCTGCTTCTGATCCATCAACTTCATAGACAAAATGTTTACTTACCTCACCCACTGACAGGAGCCACTGTAATGCTGCTCACTTCACCTGTCAGTGCTCATAATGTTATGGCTGACAATTATAAAGTACTTGAACTGCCCTAAAATGAACCGTAGTCCTCTTTAGAAAATAATTTTAACTACATAACTGCCCTTCTTTGGTAGATATGGTATACAATAAACATAATATAGTTAGTTTTCATTAGTGTATCATTACCTGATGATTAGAATTGTGTGTTTTTGTAAATGTTACAATGTGTATATCAACAGAGGGTACAGATCCTTTCAGTGACGTAGCATGTCATGTTATACCTCTGGGTTTCTATAAAAGGAGATATTAAACCCGGCTTCATAGAGAGCCTTTTGCAGATACATGTGGTGGGGAGGGGAGAGTGAAGGAAGGTGTTACGAGCTGTTTGCAAGCTGAAACCTTAGAGCAAGACCCCACAAAGTCCTATGCACTATTCCTTTAGAGATATATTCATTTTCCTGTGCTAAACTTAAATTAAATAGACTGAGAAAATAAATGGGAGAAATGTTTAAATTTAAATATAGGAAGGCTGTTGGTTTCTCAGAAGACATGACACAATGTGAAACCGGTTCCCAAAGGTTTCATTAAAATAACTCATGGGAACAGGAAGCTCACACTGAAGTGCAATAGACTTGAGGGGTTGCAAAACAATGAATTCAATAAATTCTCATATATCTATTGGTACAGTTGCTGATATGATGTAATGAGAAAGTTGTATGTTTCGGATGGAAAGCTCTGACCTCCTCAGTCTTCCTCCAGATCTTACGGTCTAAAAAAAAGCAGGAGCAGTGGTTACCTAGTATCTAGTTCATGCTGCTAAATGTCTCTCTCTTTCTCCCCTCATGGGCACGGCACTAAGCTGAAGGGGTTCCCATGGCAATAGCTGTGTATGCACAACACTGCAGCCACAGATGAATGGTCTGATTAGGTCTGATCTAAAACAGAGCTGATGTGAAAAGGGACAGAGGGACACATAACAGGACAGACTAGCAAATGAAAAAGAAATATGGCATGTCTGAGAAGATCCATTCGAGTCACACCTTTGCACTCCATCGACCTGCTCTTTGGTGAAGCCTTTGGAAGAGTCGCCTCCACCTGACTCTTGACTTTCTGTCCGGGCGTCTGCGCTTTCTGAGCTTTCTGCTGGTCTCCTGCGATATGCGCCATTACCCGCTGAGCTGCCATTCTTCTGTAATGCGTCCAACAAAGCTGAGGGAGAGGAAAGAGATAATGATCAATAAAATGACCAGAGATTGCTTTTAAGTATTTCATCACTGCCAAGCTTTTCACTTCAGATTATTCCCCAAGTGTTTAATCTCAATGCTATAAACATCAATAATACATAGCACACCTGCTTATTCATATTTTGTATCATTGTCAAACTCAAGATCATATCTGATTGTATGAAACATTTAAGCTGCATATACTTTTTAAAAAAAAAAAAATACTACGGTTCATTTCTTGCAGTAGCCAAAATGAGAGAGACAGCACCTAGCACAGTGTTAGAACGTTTTGTTATGTGCACTCCTACCCAGCAAGGTCCAGTTGGACGAACGCCCAGTCAGATCTTTAAATAGCACTTAATTTTATGTTTAGTCAATAACTGAAAAGGCCACACTTAAGCCAAAAAAGGTGCCCACAAAATCAAATTTGAAGTACATGCTTCAATTACACAAGAAAGAAGTTTGTGAGCACACAAAAGGGAGAAGGTTTGACATCCAGGTATATCAAACCAAAAGCTAGAAAGATGCATTAAAACTCTCTTTGACACTACCACGTTATGTGGGAATGCCCTGTTATGTAATGACTATTAGAGAGAGATACACAATGCCCTACAAGATATTTTTGAAGATGTGCTGCCTCTTGAGATCGAGATGTTGTATTTTGGGATTATACCTCAAGATTAGTCGAAAAAAGACAAGTTGCGGCATAAAAGGCGTTAACCAGGAAATGGTTCAGCCCAACTCTAAATGGATGAATGGACATTACAATGGACATTTACAACATGGAAAAGACCACAGCACTTGCTAATCCCAGGTCAGAGCAATTCACGGCTAACTGGAGGAAATGGGTTAATTTTGTAACCCTCCATAGACCAGATTTTATTATCACTGCTTATTAGTTTTATAGTATATTTTAAGTAAAAAAAAAGACTACTCCTTTGTTGTATATAGTTTCCTTTTAGTTTCTGTTATGTTATTTAATTCCATTGTTATATATGTAATTTTGAAATCAGGATGTTAAAGCTTATGTGGAGAATGTAGAGATGATGTACCATGGAAATGTTTAATGCAATATTATATATATTAAATAACAACAACTCTCTTTTACATTAACGTTGAAAACTCAGTTCCAGGTTCCAGCCAATTAAGGAGGAGTTAACAAAAGCCCTTTTAAATTCAATGTTACAGTGTGTGGACAGCAGCATAGGAAAAGCTCTCAAACTCTATGTCCTCTCTGAACACATGACACATTTCTGCTGCTCATTTCATTGCTACTACACAACATAATATCATTGTTAAGCCAGAAAAATGCTTTTGAGCCTTTAATTAAAGAGGGATTTGTGGGTAAAGAAGTTAACTTTGGTAGTAATCTGGCATTATAGTGTCATGGCGGCAGCAAACGTATTCAAGTAAATCACCAGGGCCTAGTCGTTCAAAGGTAAAGCTAATCAGATTAGAAGAAATCTTGACAATGTGTTTTTCAAAAGAATAGAGGAAAATGGATGTTTTCTTATGCCCTCTGGTTTTGTGAATGATTCTTTTGATTGATGCTTCAAAAAGCACTTAGGACCCTTAAGTAAAAAAAAAAAACATGACTTTTTGGGGGTCATTTTTTTGGCGTCTTGCTTTTATCTAACAGGATGCAGGAAAAAATATGGGAAAGAGAGAGTGGAGGGAATAAAGCAAGGGGCCTATGCAGCAAAGGGCTAAACCAGAGCTCTTCTTATACACTGCTTATTACTGGTGTAATAATCTTTATTGTTCTACTCTTTCCATCATTCAAATGCAGTTCTGTTTGATCCAAAAGTAAAATAGATTAGCTTATCTTGGATAGCATAAGATAAAAATCCAAATCTGCAGAACTCTGCACCAGAGAGTCAAGTCTCTCTACCCTCTCTTAAAGAAGGAGACGAAGTGTCGAGATAAAAGACAGCTTTCTAATGTAGAGCTCCAATAAATGACTAAACAATCGCAATCAGATGTATGGGATATTCTGCTTTGACAACAGACATCACAGCTACAGTAAAGCACGCATATCATCTCCTGTATGGCAGCAGGAATGCTTTTAACTGTCCATTATTGTTAATCAATGTGTTATGTATTGTTATATGGGTTGTTCTCGTGTAACACAAGCACACAAGTATTGCTTCTTGCACAACCTTAATCCCTCTTTTCCATGGCACTTAAAGCTACTTAACATAGCAACTATTTCATGTTGAGTGTATTTTCTTTTTGTTCTGCTGTGAATTTATAATCTACACATTTTCCTATGCTGAAATACATGTTGCAGCAACAACAACCATATTCATAGAGTGCTCAGTGGTCTGAGGCAGTATATCTTCTACTAGTCTTGGACATTTGTTAAACATTATTATGCTGACAACTGACAACACATCCTCAGCAGATAGGAAAGTCTAAGTTGAGCCTTCTGATAATAAACTGATTCCAGAGAACTCTAAGACAGAAGAGTAGATATGACGTTTGTTGTGATTTACTGGAGGATCGATAATGTAGAGGTGCTGCCTTTAACTGACATCTTGTGCAAATCTCCTCTGTGTGAGGCTCTTAATTTCAGCACCAGGGAATTGTTGTTGTATCACACTATCTAGTAGCTCAAGGACAGACCTCCTGAGCAAATGTAAACTTCCTGCAAACTGAAAAATCACTTTAATTTGCTTGAGCAAATCACAAGAAATGTGATTTATATATATGTATATATATGTATATTTATTTTATTATTTTGGGTTATTTATATATGAATTGATGTTTTTTCAAATTTGAGTTTTGATTATCTTTATATAACCTTCTTTTCTATTTTTTTTTAAATATTATTAGTATATTTTTTCCTTTTCCTTTTGTATTTATTTTACATTTCTATATAATTTACTTTCCAATGTTGTATGTGTGGAGGGTCACAATGTCAAAAAAAAAGTGTTGTGTCAAAAAGGTTCGAACCTGTAAGAAATGTATATATATATAAAAAATAACATTGACACGATAAAGTATATTAAAAAAAAGAAAGAAAGAAAAATCACTTTAAATGAGGTGCAGAAGGAACTTAAGATTCTTACGGTTTTGGATGCTAATTATTTGCTAAATAAAAGGTTGAAGTTTAACTTCATAAAAGGCTGTCTTGCTCCTGCATATATGAGCTAAATAGTAATCATACTGGTCTATCATTAAGATATCAGCAGTTACTCCTCCCAATTTTGAGGCCCTGGGAGGAACGTTCCCAGGAGCTTCCTAAGCAGCTGTGAAAATAAGGGCTTAAGGACACACAGACAGCTAAACCTGAAGGTGCCAGACAGTGCATAATTATGCAGAAAAAGACTGGACATCTAACTGCATAACATTTTAACTGACAGGTGACAAATAACAGCTGAGGAGCTGAGGGAATTAAACCAGCACTTGCCACCTGCCAAACACATGGAGCATGTTGGGTATGGCAAGCAAAAAAAATCAGGTCACCAAGGTTGTTTTTAATCAATAACAACATGCTGATTCAGCTTTTTAACGTTGTCCTGACTCGTGGGATACAATTATCATATGGCTGGCACCAAATATAGATATTTTGAATAAAAAATTGTATGGGGCTCAAAACAGATTTCCCTTCCAATTTGACTCATCGCATCACTATTTCACAATTTTCTTTGCCGATATCCAATATGCCGATATTTTACAACTCATTTAGCCGATTACCGATACCGATATTATTTTTCCGCACACCTAATTGCAGAGATCATCAATTCTCTTCTGTATTGGAATTAGCATACATTATTATGGTGATACTCGTATCACATTTGTTATGTAATATTAATTTATTGTGCAAAATAAGAAAAACACTTAATACTTAAAACTGCATACTTATTTATGACAATTGCTTTCAAAAAAAATTCATACAAAAAGATACATCCTACTTAAAACTTGGATGATGCTCTCCCTGAGACAATCATAACAATACCCACAACCAGGACAAATTTGGCCAATTTCACATTTGACATAGTAAGTAAACCTAACCTCTGTTCACAGGGAACATGTGAAAAGTGCAACTGTACAGCAATTAAACCTAAATTAAAAAAATGGTTTACTCTTTGACAGTAAATGTGCCTAAATTAGTCAGCTACATGTACCTTACAGACTGCAGCTTGAATTCAAATTTACCTTAAAACATGAGCCCAACATGTGTGCAGCAGCCCATTACTTTATCGGTTAATTATATTGGCGGATATCGGCGTGTCGGCTGATATCCGAAAGTTCATTTTAAAGCCAATATCGGCCGATAACAATAATGTGCCGATAATATCGTGCATCCCTACTTGCAATTTAACCATTATTACAGCAACAACTGGAGCGGGCAATGTATCTGATATTGTTTCATTACATATTTTGAGTCGCCATACAGTTTTTGTGAGTAAATATTGTTTAAAATTATACAGGGACTAAACCTTGATTCTGCCTATAGTTTTAAACACACTGACTTTTTCGATTCTTCATTGCTGCACATAAATACCAGAGGTGTCATACTGAAGTCTGAGGTGCCGGCAGAAACGACCAGTTATCTTATACAGCTGTAGATTATGAAAACACTTAATACATGACCCTGGAAAAGCAATAAGAAATCAATTTTAAAGTTATTTTAACATACAGTAAAATAACGAATTAATTGTATATCAAAGAACCATTTAGACCAGGGGTGTCAAACAGGCGGTCTGTGGGCCAATACCAGCCCGCCAGAGGTTCCAATCCGGCCCGCGGAACGACTTTACAAAGTGAAAAAAATTACAGAGAAGACAATAACTGCAAATTTTTAATAAATGTAATTACTATTTCAGATTTGTCCTCTGGGGGTCTCATAAAATCATAGTGCTGATGGAATGCACCTGAACTGCGCTTTATTTCTGGACTTTTTTTCTCAAAGTGAGAAAATAGATCACTTGCTGTTTGCATAATCCTGTTAAGATTCATAAAGATTTTTTAGAGAACTATAAGATGATCCACTAACTACTAACACTAGTACTACATCCCTGAAAGATAGTTCATTAAATGTGAACATTTTCAGAATTTCCTTGTACTTTTTTGCACTAAAACAAAGGGGAACATTTAGAGTTGTCGTTATTTATAGTAGGGATGCACCGATCCGATCCTGGTATCGGATATCGGTCAGATCGGACTCAAAAAGCTAGATCGGATATCGGTGACAAAGGGCCGATGTATAGTGCCGATCCATATGGCAGATCTATTCATCTCAGTTCTATGCTTTTCTGTGTTTACAATAGCCATGTGCGTCTCCAACGCCATCAGCGCCTACCGGTCTGTGCATTTTTGCCTGGTGGAGCTTGGTGGAGGATAACTACAGAGGCTCTGCAGTTTAGGTGCATGTCACGCTTCTTTGCTAACAACTCCGCCGGAAACTTGCAACATGTGCAGCGGTAACATTTCCACGAATGGCAGTCGCAGTGAAAAATATAATGGGAGCCCAAAGGAAGAAGTTTACGTCAGCTGTAGCCTACTGCAAAGAAGCAAGAAACCTTTAATTAATGGATTCAAAGTGTGAAAAAACAGACAGGTTATTGGATTTAATTGTACCGGATCCTTGAAATTAAAGGGATTCCAGCCTCTGGTTTAGCACTTGGAACCCAGGTACAGTTCACCATCAAGTCAGAAAAGCCTGAAGTTGCCAAAAACATGATTATATCCTCACATTAAGGAATACAGATTTCTAAATCAATACCAGGATCGGATCAGCTAGCATCGGTATCGGCAGATACCAAAGCCCAGGTATCGATATTTGTATCGGGACCTAAAAAGCAGGATCGGTGCATCCCTAATTTAAAAGGTTATTATGTTATGATTTTACTGGTTCGGCCCACTTCAGATCAATTTGGGCTTTATGTGGCCCCTGAACTGAAATGAGTTTGACCCCCTCTCTTTTCTTAAAGCGTGTTTGTATCTCGGACAGATGTGTTTATATCTCGGACAGATCTGTGTCCCGGATTAGTTTAGACTTCAAGGCTTTCTCTGTCTCTGGGTCAATCATTCAATTAAAGGATTGGCAGGTGGCTGGTTAGCATCAAGTCCTCTTCTCGATAAACTACACATGCACCTCAAGGCTCTGCTTGCTTGTTTTGCCCTCATCAAAAACGCTGCATTAACAAAGCAGTTTTATAACTCACTCCAAAGCCTGTACTTTAAAATTAAAGTAAAATGAAAGCTTAAAAATGAGCTATTAAAGGTTAGCTAGTCTTTTACAATGAGTGACAGCTAGTTAGCATTTTAACTACTGATGACTTGTTACGGAGAGACGTTTCTCGACTAGCTTGTTTGTGTTACTTAATGGTATCACCTGGCAGTGACTAACTTTAGGCTTCAGATGTTTATGTTCTTTATTCAAAACTATAAAATGTTAATGTTTAAATGTTACACCACGGTGATGACGAGGTTAGCTCGCCCGTTAGCTAACGCAATGCTAGGCCGACAATCAAGCTTACGCTAGCTAAACTGGATGACAGAGTTTCCTATTTAACCACTGTTAATCATTTCATCAAGTCAACTTCTCACATGAATATGTGTTAAGATTACACAACAGTCAAAAGGTGACCCTCTTAGCTCGATCTGTGAGGCATTTTAAGAAGCGTTAGCTCCTGGCTAGCTACCGCTGAACATCCCTGTTATTCCGTCGCTAGATTAGCTCCACAGACGAGTCAATAACAAACAGGCTTACCTTTAGCTCTGCCGGTAGGATACAGCTTTTCTGCTTTGATCAGAAATCTTAACGCTTTATCTCTGTCACCGGCTTCGAGAGCTTTCGTCGCTATATTGATACATCTTTCTGCTTCGTCCCTGTTCCCTTCCATCTTTATTCCTCTTCCTCCTCCGGCAGTCAGCTGATCAGCACACAACACGTGGTCACCAGACTGACAGCAGCCTCAATGATGCTTATTAAAATTGGATTTGGACTGGATTTATGGGACTCACTTCATTTAATGGTGCTATGTTTCATTGTGGACTTATATTGTGTATTGCTTTTCTTTTGGGGTTTGATTGTAAATAGAATAGCATTACATGATTTCAATACCTCATAACCATGTGCAATATTGTAATTTATTCCATAAAATATCTTATTATTATAATATTCATCTACTACTACTATTCTATAATAAGAAACAACAAAATAAAATACCACAGCTTTGCAGATGACACACACATTTACATCACCATATAACCAGGGGATTATAGTCCCATACAAACACTGAGTAAATGCATTGAACAAATCAATGACTGGACGAGCCAGAACTTTCTTCAATTAAACAAAGAAAAA